>NW_025111011.1:0-347500 GCF_015476425.1 Leptopilina heterotoma
TAAAAATTTCAAACCAAAATTTTGAAAATTTCAAAATTTTAAAAAAATTCATAACTTTTTTGTTTTTTGTTGTACAAAAAAGTGTTTAAAGGAAAAGTTGTTTGTTTTTGTACAAAATTTTAAGGAAAAAATTAGAAAAAAATATTTTTTTGAAAATTGGAAAAAATACAAAATTTTGAAAATTTAAAAGTTTTGTATTTTTGTGGTTTTTTGACGAAATGAGCTGTCCAACGAACTCAGGCTTTATTTTAATGGACTAAAAAAGCACCCCAAATTGCAAGACGATTCGTTAAAATTTATTCGAGTTATCGTCGAGACAAAATTTTCTACAGACAGACAGACAGACAGACAGACACTTCTCTAAAAACCATTTTTTTGGAATCAGGGGTCATGAAACGTAAAGATTTATCAAAATTAGAATTTCTCAAAATCGCACAAATCCAATACTTTCTCATTTTTGATGAGAATGTAAAAACAAATATTACGAAAAAATTCAAAAACAGCAAAATTTTCGGATATTTGAGTTCTTTTTTGTTCCTAATTTTGTATATTTACCTAAATTTGGCATCTAAAAGAAAAAAAGTGAAAGTTTTGACATGTTTTTAATGTTTTTTAATGTTTCGGCTAATGCTTCACTCACTATAAATCTCAATTTTTTGCACTTTTTTGGAAAAAAAAATTCATAACTTTTTTGTTTTTTGTTGTACAAAAAAGTGTTCAAAGGAAAAGTTGTTTGTTTTTGTACAAAATTTAAGGAAAAAAATTAAAAAAATTTTTTTTTTTTAAAAAATGTCAAAAATCCAAAATTTTGAAAATTTCAAAATTTTTAAAAAAATTCATAACTTTTTTGTTTTTTGTTGTACAAAAAAGTGTTTAAAGGAAAAGTTGTTTGTTTTTGTACAAAATTTAAGGAAAAAATTAGAAAAAATATTTTTTTGAAAATTGGAAAAAATACAAAATTTGAAAATTTAAAAGTTTTGTATTTTTGTGGTTTTTGACGAAATGAGCTGTCCAACGAACTCAGGCTTTATTTTAATGGACTAAAAAAAGCACCCCAAATTGCAAGACGATTCGTTAAAATTTATTCGAGTTATCGTCGAGACAAATTTTCTACGACAGACAGAACAGACAGACAGACCGCAGCAGACGACAACAGACAGGACACTTCTCTAAAACCATTTTTTGGAATCAGGGGGTCATGAAACGTAAAGATTTATCAAATTAGAATTTATCAAAAATCGCACAAATCCAATACTTTCTCATTTTTGATGAGAATGTAAAAACAAATATTACGAAAAAAATTCATAAACAGCAAAATTTTCGGATATTTTGAGTTCTGTTTTGTTCCTAATTTTGTATATTTACCTAAATTTGGCATCTAAAAGAAAAAAGTGGAAAGTTTTGACATGTTTTAATGTTTTTTAATGTTTCGGCTAATGCTTCACTCACTATAAATCTCAATTTTTTGCACTTTTTTTGGAAAAAAAAATTCATAACTTTTTTGTTTTTTGTTGTACAAAAAAGTGTTCAAAGGAAAAGTTGTTTGTTTTTGTACAAAATTTAAGGAAAAAATTAAAAAATTTTTTTTTTTAAAAAATGTCAAAATCCAAAATTTTGAAAATTTCAAAATTTTAAAAAAATTCATAACTTTTTTGTTTTTTGTTGTACAAAAAGTGTTTAAAGGAAAAGTGTTTGTTTTTGTACAAACTTTAAGGAAAAAAATTAGAAAAAAATATTTTTTTGAAAATTGGAAAAAATACAAAATTTTGAAATTTAAAAGTTTTGTATTTTGTGGTTTTTTTGACGAAATGAGCTGTCCAACGAACTCAGGCTTTATTTTAATGGACCTAAAAAGCACCCCAAATTGCAAGACGATTCGTTAAAATTTATTCGAGTTATCGTCGAGACAAAATTTTCTACAGACAGACAGACAGACAGACAGACACTTCTCTAAAAACCCATTTTTTTTGGAATCAGGGGGGTCATGAAACGTAAAGATTTATCAAAATTAGAAATTTCTCAAAATCGCACAAATCCAATACTTTCTCATTTTTGATGAGAATGTAAAAAACAAATATTACGAAAAAATTCAAAAACAGCAAAATTTTCGGATATTTTGAGTTCTTTTTGTTCCTAATTTTGTATATTTACCTAAATTTGGCATCTAAAAGAAAAAAGTGAAAGTTTTGACATGTTTTTAATGTTTTTTAATGTTTCGGCTAATGCTTCACTCACTATAAATCTCAATTTTTTGCACTTTTTTGGAAAAAAAAATTCATAACTTTTTTGTTTTTGGTTGTACAAAAAAGTGTTCAAAGGAAAAGTTGTTTGTTTTTGTACAAAATTTAAGGAAAAAAATTAAAAAAATTTTTTTTTTTAAAAAATGTCAAAAATCCAAATTTTGAAAATTTCAAAATTTTAAAAAAATTCATAACTTTTTTGTTTTTTGTTGTACAAAAAAGTGTTTAAAGGAAAAGTTGTTTGTTTTTGTACAAAATTTAAGGAAAAAATTAGAAAAAAATATTTTTTTTGAAAATTGGAAAAAAATACAAAATTTTGAAAGTTTTGTATTTTTGTGGTTTTTTGAGCGAAATGAGCTGTCCAACGAACTCAGGCTTTATTTTAATGGACTAAAAAAGCACCCCAAATTGCAAGACGATTCGTTAAAATTTATTCGAGTTATCGTCGAGACAAAATTTTCTACAGGACAGACAGACAGACAGACAGACACTTCTCTAAAAACCATTTTTTTGGAATCAGGGGGTCATGAAACGTAAAGATTTATCAAAATTAGAAATTTCTCAAAATCGCACAAATCCAATACTTTCTCATTTTTGATGAGAATGTAAAAAACAAATATTACGAAAAAATTCAAAACAGCAAAATTTTCGGATATTTTGAGTTCTTTTTTGTTCCTAATTTTGTATATTTACCTAAATTTGGCATCTAAAAGAAAAAGTGAAAGTTTTGACATGTTTTTAATGTTTTTTAATGTTTCGGCTAATGCTTCACTCACTATAAATCTCAATTTTTTGCACTTTTTTGGAAAAAAAAATTCATAACTTTTTTGTTTTTTGTTGTACAAAAAGTGTTCAAAGGAAAAGTTGTTTGTTTTTGTACAAAATTTAAGGAAAAAAATTAAAAAAATTTTTTTTTTAAAAAATGTCAAAATTTTGAAAATTTCAAAATTTTAAAAAAAATTCATAACTTGTTATTGGGTTTTGTTTTGTACAAAAAAGTGTTTTAAAGGAAAAGTTGTTTTTTTTCGTTTACCCAATTTTAGGAAAAATTAGAAAAAATTTTGAAAATTGGAAAAAAGAGATTTTGAAAATTTAAAAGTTTTGTATTGAAACGAAATGCGCTGTCCAACGAACTCAGGCTTTAAATGGACTACTAAAAAGCACCCACAAATAAGACGATTCGTTAAAATTTATTCGAGTTATCGTCGAATTTTCTAACAGACATTTCTAAAAGGAATCAGGGGGTCATGAAACGTAAAGATATCAAAATATTTGCACAAATCCAATACTTTCTCCATTTTGTGATGAGAATGTTTTTTCGCAAATCAGATAACCTAAATTTGAACTCTAGGCATATTTTAATGGACTAAAAAGGGAAAAAAAAAATTCCCAAAAAAATTTTTTTTTTAAAAATGTCAAAAAACAAATTTGAAATTCAAATTTAAAAAAATCATACTTTTTGTTGGTTACAAAATAAAGGAAAAGTGTTGTTTTGTACATATTTTTTTGAAAATGGAAAAAAATATACAAATTTTGAAAATTTAAAAGTTTTGTTATTTTGTGGTTTTTTTTGACGAAATGAGCCTGTCCAACGAATCAGGCTTTATTTTCATGGACTAAAAAGCACCCCAAAGCAAGACGATTCGTTTTACAATTATTCGATTTATCGTCGAGACAAACATTTCTAACAGACGACAGAAAACAGACAGACAGACAGACAGACAATTACTCTACAACCATCTTTTTTTGGAATCAGGGGGTCATGAAACGTAACGATTATCAAAATTAGAAATTTCTCAAATCGCACAAATCCAATACTTTATCAATTTTTGATAAGAATGTAAAAAACAATTATACGAAAAAATTCAAAACGAGCCAATTTTCGGATATGTTGAGTGGACTTTGTTGTTCCCTAATTTTGTATATTTACCTGAAATTTGGCATCTAAAAGAAAAAAGTGAAGTTTGACATGTTTTTAATGTTTTTTAATGTTTCGGTAATGCTTCACTCACTATAAATCTCAATTTTTTGCACTTTTTTTGGAAAAAAAAATTCATAACTTTTTTGTTTTTTGTTGTACAAAAAGTGTTCAAAGGAAAGTTGTTTGTTTTTGTACAAAATTTAAGGAAAAAATTAAAAAAATTTTTTTTTTTAAAAAATGTCAAAAATCCAAAATTTTGAAAATTTCAAAATTTTAAAAAAATTCATAACTTTTTTGTTTTTTGTTGTACAAAAAAGTGTTTAAAGGAAAAGTTGTTTGTTTTTTGTACAAAATTTAAGGAAAAAATTAGAAAAAAATATTTTTTTGAAAATTGGAAAAAATACAAAATTTTGAAAATTTAAAAGTTTTGTATTTTTGTGGTTTTTTGACGAAATGAGCTGTCCAACGAACTCAGGCTTTATTTTAATGGACTAAAAAGCACCCCAAATTGCAAGACGATTCGTTTAAAATTTATTCGAGTTATCGTCGAGACAAAATTTTCTACAGACAGACAGACAGACAGACAGACACTTCTCTAAAAACCATTTTTTTGGAATCAGGGGGTCATGAAACGTAAAGATTTATCAAAATTAGAAATTTCTCAAAATCGCACAAATCCAATACTTTCTCATTTTTGATGAGAATGTAAAAAACAAATATTACGAAAAAATTCAAAAACAGCAAAATTTTCGGATATTTTGAGTTCTTTTTTGTTCCTAATTTTGTATATTTACCTAAATTTGGCATCTAAAAGAAAAAAGTGAAAGTTTTGACATGTTTTTAATGTTTTTTAATGTTTCGGCTAATGCTTCACTCACTATAAATCTCAATTTTTTGCACTTTTTTGGAAAAAAAAATTCATAACTTTTTTGTTTTTTGTTGTACAAAAAAGTGTTCAAAGGAAAAGTTGTTTGTTTTTGTACAAAATTTAAGGAAAAAAATTAAAAAAATTTTTTTTTTTAAAAAATGTCAAAAATCCAAAATTTTGAAAATTTCAAAATTTTAAAAAAATTCATAACTTTTTTGTTTTTTTGTTGTACAAAAAAGTGTTTAAAGGAAAAGTTGTTTGTTTTTGTACAAAATTTAAGGAAAAAATTAGAAAAAAATATTTTTTTGAAAATTGGAAAAAATACAAAATTTTGAAAATTTAAAAGTTTTGTATTTTTGTGGTTTTTTGACGAAATGAGCTGTCCAACGAACTCAGGCTTTATTTTAATGGACTAAAAAAGCACCCCAAATTGCAAGACGATTCGTTAAAATTTATTCGAGTTATCGTCGAGACAAAATTTTCTACAGACAGACAGACAGACAGACAGACAGACAGACACTTCTCTAAAAACCATTTTTTTGGAATCAGGGGGTCATGAAACGTAAAGATTTATCAAAATTAGAAATTTCTCAAAATCGCACAAATCCAATACTTTCTCATTTTTGATGAGAATGTAAAAAACAAATATTACGAAAAAATTCAAAAACAGCAAAATTTTCGGATATTTTGAGTTCTTTTTTGTTCCTAATTTTGTATATTTACCTAAATTTGGCATCTAAAAGAAAAAAGTGAAAGTTTTGACATGTTTTTAATGTTTTTTAATGTTTCGGCTAATGCTTCACTCACTATAAATCTCAATTTTTTGCACTTTTTTGGAAAAAAAAATTCATAACTTTTTTGTTTTTTGTTGTACAAAAAAGTGTTCAAAGGAAAAGTTGTTTGTTTTTGTACAAAATTTAAGGAAAAAAATTAAAAAAATTTTTTTTTTTAAAAAATGTCAAAAATCCAAAATTTTGAAAATTTCAAAATTTTAAAAAAATTCATAACTTTTTTGTTTTTTGTTGTACAAAAAAGTGTTTAAAGGAAAAGTTGTTTGTTTTTGTACAAAATTTAAGGAAAAAATTAGAAAAAAATATTTTTTTGAAAATTGGAAAAAATACAAAATTTTGAAAATTTAAAAGTTTTGTATTTTTGTGGTTTTTTGACGAAATGAGCTGTCCAACGAACTCAGGCTTTATTTTAATGGACTAAAAAAGCACCCCAAATTGCAAGACGATTCGTTAAAATTTATTCGAGTTATCGTCGAGACAAAATTTTCTACAGACAGACAGACAGACAGACAGACAGACAGACAGACAGACAGACAGACACTTCTCTAAAAACCATTTTTTTGGAATCAGGGGGTCATGAAACGTAAAGATTTATCAAAATTAGAAATTTCTCAAAATCGCACAAATCCAATACTTTCTCATTTTTGATGAGAATGTAAAAAACAAATATTACGAAAAAATTCAAAAACAGCAAAATTTTCGGATATTTTGAGTTCTTTTTTGTTCCTAATTTTGTATATTTACCTAAATTTGGCATCTAAAAGAAAAAAGTGAAAGTTTTGACATGTTTTTAATGTTTTTTAATGTTTCGGCTAATGCTTCACTCACTATAAATCTCAATTTTTTGCACTTTTTTGGAAAAAAAAATTCATAACTTTTTTGTTTTTTGTTGTACAAAAAAGTGTTCAAAGGAAAAGTTGTTTGTTTTTGTACAAAATTTAAGGAAAAAAATTAAAAAAATTTTTTTTTTTTAAAAAATGTCAAAAATCCAAAATTTTGAAAATTTCAAAATTTTAAAAAAATTCATAACTTTTTTGTTTTTTGTTGTACAAAAAGTGTTTAAAGGAAAAGTTGTTTGTTTTTGTACAAAATTTAAGGAAAAAATTAGAAAAAAATATTTTTTTGAAAATTGGAAAAAATACAAAATTTTGAAAATTTAAAAGTTTTGTATTTTTGTGGTTTTTTGACGAAATGAGCTGTCCAACGAACTCAGGCTTTATTTTAATGGACTAAAAAAGCACCCCAAATTGCAAGACGATTCGTTAAAATTTATTCGAGTTATCGTCGAGACAAAATTTTCTACAGACAGACAGACAGACAGACAGACAGACAGACAGACAGACAGACAGACAGACAGACAGACAGACACTTCTCTAAAAACCATTTTTTTGGAATCAGGGGGTCATGAAACGTAAAGATTTATCAAAATTAGAAATTTCTCAAAATCGCACAAATCCAATACTTTCTCATTTTTGATGAGAATGTAAAAAACAAATATTACGAAAAAATTCAAAAACAGCAAAATTTTCGGATATTTTGAGTTCTTTTTTGTTCCTAATTTTGTATATTTACCTAAATTTGGCATCTAAAGAAAAAAGTGAAAGTTTTGACATGTTTTTAATGTTTTTTAATGTTTCGGCTAATGCTTCACTCACTATAAATCTCAATTTTTTGCACTTTTTTGGAAAAAAAAATTCATAACTTTTTGTTTTTTGTTGTACAAAAAAGTGTTCAAAGGAAAAGTTGTTTGTTTTTGTACAAAATTTAAGGAAAAAAATTAAAAAAATTTTTTTTTTTAAAAAATGTCAAAAATCCAAAATTTTGAAAATTTCAAAATTTTAAAAAAATTCATAACTTTTTTGTTTTTTGTTGTACAAAAAAGTGTTTAAAGGAAAAGTTGTTTGTTTTTGTACAAAATTTAAGGAAAAAATTAGAAAAAAATATTTTTTTGAAAATTGGAAAAAATACAAAATTTTGAAAATTTAAAAGTTTTGTATTTTTGTGGTTTTTTGACGAAATGAGCTGTCCAACGAACTCAGGCTTTATTTTAATGGACTAAAAAAGCACCCCAAATTGCAAGACGATTCGTTAAAATTTATTCGAGTTATCGTCGAGACAAAATTTTCTACAGACAGACAGACAGACAGACAGACACTTCTCTAAAAACCATTTTTTTGGAATCAGGGGGTCATGAAACGTAAAGATTTATCAAAATTAGAAATTTCTCAAAATCGCACAAATCCAATACTTTCTCATTTTTGATGAGAATGTAAAAAACAAATATTACGAAAAAATTCAAAAACAGCAAAATTTTCGGATATTTTGAGTTCTTTTTTGTTCCTAATTTTGTATATTTACCTAAATTTGGCATCTAAAAGAAAAAAGTGAAAGTTTTGACATGTTTTTAATGTTTTTTAATGTTTCGGCTAATGCTTCACTCACTATAAATCTCAATTTTTTGCACTTTTTTGGAAAAAAAAATTCATAACTTTTTTGTTTTTTGTTGTACAAAAAAGTGTTCAAAGGAAAAGTTGTTTGTTTTTGTACAAAATTTAAGGAAAAAAATTAAAAAAATTTTTTTTTTTAAAAAATGTCAAAAATCCAAAATTTTGAAAATTTCAAAATTTTAAAAAAATTCATAACTTTTTTGTTTTTTGTTGTACAAAAAAGTGTTTAAAGGAAAAGTTGTTTGTTTTTGTACAAAATTTAAGGAAAAAATTAGAAAAAAATATTTTTTTGAAAATTGGAAAAAATACAAAATTTTGAAAATTTAAAAGTTTTGTATTTTTGTGGTTTTTTGACGAAATGAGCTGTCCAACGAACTCAGGCTTTATTTTAATGGACTAAAAAAGCACCCCAAATTGCAAGACGATTCGTTAAAATTTATTCGAGTTATCGTCGAGACAAAATTTTCTACAGACAGACAGACAGACAGACAGACACTTCTCTAAAAACCATTTTTTTGGAATCAGGGGGTCATGAAACGTAAAGATTTATCAAAATTAGAAATTTCTCAAAATCGCACAAATCCAATACTTTCTCATTTTTGATGAGAATGTAAAAAACAAATATTACGAAAAATTCAAAAAGAGCAAAATTTTCGGATATTTTGAGTTCTTTTTTGTTCCTAATTTTGTATATTTACCTAAATTTGGCATCTAAAAGAAAAAAGTGAAAGTTTTGACATGTTTTTAATGTTTTTTAATGTTTCGGCTAATGCTTCACTCACTATAAATCTCAATTTTTTGCACTTTTTTGGAAAAAAAAATTCATAACTTTTTTGTTTTTTGTTGTACAAAAAAGTGTTCAAAGGAAAAGTTGTTTGTTTTTGTACAAAATTTAAGGAAAAAAATTAAAAAAATTTTTTTTTTTAAAAAATGTCAAAAATCCAAAATTTTGAAAATTTCAAAATTTTAAAAAAATTCATAACTTTTTTGTTTTTTGTTGTACAAAAAAGTGTTTTAAAGGAAAAGTTGTTTGTTTTTGTACAAAATTTAAGGAAAAAATTAGAAAAAAATATTTTTTTGAAAATTGGAAAAAATACAAAATTTTGAAAATTTAAAAGTTTTGTATTTTTGTGGTTTTTTGACGAAATGAGCTGTCCAACGAACTCAGGCTTTATTTTAATGGACTAAAAAAGCACCCCAAATTGCAAGACGATTCGTTAAAATTTATTCGAGTTATCGTCGAGACAAAATTTTCTACAGACAGACAGACAGACAGACAGACACTTCTCTAAAAACCATTTTTTTGGAATCAGGGGGTCATGAAACGTAAAGATTTATCAAAATTAGAAATTTCTCAAAATCGCACAAATCCAATACTTTCTCATTTTTGATGAGAATGTAAAAAACAAATATTACGAAAAAATTCAAAAACAGCAAAATTTTCGGATATTTTGAGTTCTTTTTTGTTCCTAATTTTGTATATTTACCTAAATTTGGCATCTAAAAGAAAAAAGTGAAAGTTTTGACATGTTTTTAATGTTTTTTAATGTTTCGGCTAATGCTTCACTCACTATAAATCTCAATTTTTTGCACTTTTTTGGAAAAAAAAATTCATAACTTTTTTGTTTTTTGTTGTACAAAAAAGTGTTCAAAGGAAAAGTTGTTTGTTTTTGTACAAAATTTAAGGAAAAAAATTAAAAAAATTTTTTTTTTTAAAAAATGTCAAAAATCCAAAATTTTGAAAATTTCAAAATTTTAAAAAAATTCATAACTTTTTTGTTTTTTGTTGTACAAAAAAGTGTTTAAAGGAAAAGTTGTTTGTTTTTGTACAAAATTTAAGGAAAAAATTAGAAAAAAATATTTTTTTGAAAATTGGAAAAAATACAAAATTTTGAAAATTTAAAAGTTTTGTATTTTTGTGGTTTTTTGACGAAATGAGCTGTCCAACGAACTCAGGCTTTATTTTAATGGACTAAAAAAGCACCCCAAATTGCAAGACGATTCGTTAAAATTTATTCGAGTTATCGTCGAGACAAAATTTTCTACAGACAGACAGACAGACAGACAGACAGACAGACAGACAGACACTTCTCTAAAAACCATTTTTTTGGAATCAGGGGGTCATGAAACGTAAAGATTTATCAAAATTAGAAATTTCTCAAAATCGCACAAATCCAATACTTTCTCATTTTTGATGAGAATGTAAAAAACAAATATTACGAAAAAATTCAAAAACAGCAAAATTTTCGGATATTTTGAGTTCTTTTTTGTTCCTAATTTTGTATATTTACCTAAATTTGGCATCTAAAAGAAAAAAGTGAAAGTTTTGACATGTTTTTAATGTTTTTTAATGTTTCGGCTAATGCTTCACTCACTATAAATCTCAATTTTTTGCACTTTTTTGGAAAAAAAAATCATAACTTTTTTGTTTTTTGTTGTACAAAAAAGTGTTCAAAGGAAAAGTTGTTTGTTTTTGTACAAAATTTAAGGAAAAAAATTAAAAAAATTTTTTTTTTTAAAAAATGTCAAAAATCCAAAATTTTGAAAATTTCAAAATTTTAAAAAAATTCATAACTTTTTTGTTTTTTGTTGTACAAAAAAGTGTTTAAAGGAAAAGTTGTTTGTTTTTGTACAAAATTTAAGGAAAAAATTAGAAAAAAATATTTTTTTGAAAATTGGAAAAAATACAAAATTTTGAAAATTTAAAAGTTTTGTATTTTTGTGGTTTTTTGACGAAATGAGCTGTCCAACGAACTCAGGCTTTATTTTAATGGACTAAAAAAGCACCCCAAATTGCAAGACGATTCGTTAAAATTTATTCGAGTTATCGTCGAGACAAAATTTTCTACAGACAGACAGACAGACAGACAGACAGACAGACAGACAGACAGACAGACAGACAGACAGACAGACACTTCTCTAAAAACCATTTTTTTGGAATCAGGGGGTCATGAAACGTAAAGATTTATCAAAATTAGAAATTTCTCAAAATCGCACAAATCCAATACTTTCTCATTTTTGATGAGAATGTAAAAAACAAATATTACGAAAAAATTCAAAAACAGCAAAATTTTCGGATATTTTGAGTTCTTTTTTGTTCCTAATTTTGTATATTTACCTAAATTTGGCATCTAAAAGAAAAAAGTGAAAGTTTTGACATGTTTTTAATGTTTTTTAATGTTTCGGCTAATGCTTCACTCACTATAAATCTCAATTTTTTGCACTTTTTTGGAAAAAAAAATTCATAACTTTTTTGTTTTTTGTTGTACAAAAAAGTGTTCAAAGGAAAAGTTGTTTGTTTTTGTACAAAATTTAAGGAAAAAAATTAAAAAAATTTTTTTTTTTAAAAAATGTCAAAAATCCAAAATTTTGAAAATTTCAAAATTTTAAAAAAATTCATAACTTTTTTGTTTTTTGTTGTACAAAAAGTGTTTTAAAGGAAAAGTTGTTTGTTTTTGTACAAAATTTAAGGAAAAAATTAGAAAAAAATATTTTTTTGAAAATTGGAAAAAATACAAAATTTTGAAAATTTAAAAGTTTTGTATTTTTGTGGTTTTTTGACGAAATGAGCTGTCCAACGAACTCAGGCTTTATTTTAATGGACTAAAAAAGCACCCCAAATTGCAAGACGATTCGTTAAAATTTATTCGAGTTATCGTCGAGACAAAATTTTCTACAGACAGACAGACAGACAGACAGACACTTCTCTAAAAACCATTTTTTTGGAATCAGGGGGTCATGAAACGTAAAGATTTATCAAAATTAGAAATTTCTCAAAATCGCACAAATCCAATACTTTCTCATTTTTGATGAGAATGTAATTACATTAAAATAATATTTTTAAAAACTACTTAATTCTTAGAATTTTTTATCTTAATTTTTCAAGATTTAATTATCTTCGAATAAAGCAAATAAAAATTTATTTTTTGGGCTTATTAAAATTTCGGAGATTATTTTTATTTTTTGAAAATAGTATACCTTAATAAACTTAAAAAAAAGCATTGGACAGTTTCAATTATTATAAAAAATTGAATTTTCGTATTTAAATAATTTAATTGTGGAAGAACTTTCGGAAAATTATTTAAAATAATTGATTTAGAGATGAAGTTTTGTTGTAAATTAGAGAAAATAATTGAATTCAGGAAGGGTTATAATTGTAATTTTTATAAATTATTAAATTTCATAAATTTTACTCATTTTCCGTAAAATTTCATATTTTCCTGTGAAAAAAATTTTGCCAGGGAAAATCATTTTAATATCAGTAAATTATCAGGGGAATTGATAAATTGAAACTTGTGACCACCCTGATATTGTATTGTTTTTTAGGAAGAGGCTTGTAAATACGCGTGGAATTTATTAACTGATGTTTATGGAATTAATAAAGATCTCTTATACGTGACTTATTATTCCGGCGATGAGAAATTGGGTTTAAAACCTGATTTAGAATGTAAGGATATTTGGCTACGTTTGGGTGTTCCTGAAAATCATATTTTAGCCTTTGGAACTAAGGATAATTTTTGGGAAATGAGTTCAACAGGACCATGTGGTGTTTGTACTGAAATTCACATTAGCGAGGATGTTAATAAACCTGTAAATCTCATTGAACTTTGGAATATAGTCTTCATTCAGCATGAAAGGTTTACTATACATTTATTTACCGTTTATTTATTTATTTACTATATATTTAATAACAATATATTTACTTAGAGTCACGGAAGTAAGAAAATTCAAGGAAAAGTAAGGGAATTTTATAAAAAGTCCTGGAAAAAATTAAATTTTTAGAATTGATAAGAAAATTCTGAATTTTGGTGTCTTTTTTGTTTGACTCATAAACTATGAAATTACCACAAATTTTAATACAAAGCCTTCAATTTTTTCTACTTCTGAAAATAAATTATTTCTAAATAACTCAATTCTTAAAGAACTATCATAAAATTATTACTTAGAAACTATTTAACGAATAATTTCACTTCCATATTTCAAAATTAATTGAATTTTAAAAGAGTTGCTTCTACAATTTTCATAAATAGATGAAATTCAAAAGGTTTCAATTTGAAATTTTAGAAAATTTCAATGTTGAATGAATTTCATTAGAAAGAACTTAAGTAGATTTTTGGAAAATTTTAAGAATTCAAATTTTTCTGAAATTAGTTAAATTTTTTAATATATATATTTAATTAAATAGTAAAACTAATGGATTTATAGAATAATTTTAGTTAAAAACACTTTTAAAAAATGATTGCAGTAATACAATTATTTTCAAAAGTAATAAAATTCTTCGTAGAAATTCAATTGTGTTAAAAAATTTAAAAAAATTCTTGTCAAAATTTCAATTATCTTTGTAAATAATAAAATTCTTCTTCGAAATTCAATTATTCTCAAAAATTTTAATAAAATAAAATTTTCCAAAACAATTTAATTATTTAAAAAAATTTTAATATAATTCTACGCAAACATTTAATTATTTTCATAAATAATGAAAATTTCACAAGAATTCAATTATTTTCGTAAATAATTAAAATTTCAGAGGAATTCAATTATCTACAAATTTTTATAAATTTCTTCGCAATAATTCAATTAGGTATTTTTATAAATAATAAAATGGTTTAGAGGGATTCAATTATTTTCATACGAAAAATGTAATTATTCATAAAAACTTTATTAAAATTCGCCAAAAGAATTCAATTATTTAAAAACTAGCCAAATTATCCGCGCGCAAGCGCGCGGGAATGTTGTATTGCAATGTTCATTGTAAACAATTTCAAGTCATTTTAATTTATGTAATTTTTAAAGAAATACTTATTATGACACACAACTAAAAAACTAATAATTAGAATTAAATTTTCAAATTATATTATATTTTTAAACTTTAAAGTACATAAAAAAAATTTAACAAATTTTGATACTAATTTCAAATTTTACATCAGATTTTCAAAATTGAAAACTTCTTGTACGAGGTAAATTGAATTTCGCAAAAATTGATATTTAATACCTAAATTAAAAATAATCTTCAACTTTCTGAACAAAGAATATAAATAATATTTTTTTTTATAGAATTTTTACTACTTAAATTCGCTAATTTTCAAAAAAATTTCGTAAAAATCAATTATTTAACAAAATTTTATGCAATTTATTTTTTACAATAATTTAATTACTGTCACTAATAATAAAATTTTTCATGAAAAGTCAATTTTTAAAAAAAATTTTTCATTAAATTCTAAGCAAGAATTTAATTATTTTCATAAATAATAAAACTCATCGAAGAATTTCAATTATTTTTATTACTATTTTAAATTAATAATCGAAAAATTCAGTTATTTTCACAAATAAAGTTTTTACACAAGAATTCAATTATTTAAAATAATAAAATTTTCATAATATTTATTATATTTCGAAAAAAATAATTATTTAAAACAATGTTTATAAAATTCTAATGAAGAATTCACTTACTTTCATAAAATTCTTCTCTGTAATTAAATTATTTTTGAGAATAATAATAAAATTCTATTCAAATTAAAAACCATTCAATTATTTTCATAAGTAATAAAATTTATAGCAGGATTTCAATTATTTTTAATACAATTTTACAGGAATTGCTCAAAAATTTTAATTATTCTTAAAAACTTAATTTCAATTCCTCGAAAAAATAAATTATTTAAAAAAATGTTTTTTTTAAATTCTATGGAAGAATTGAATAATTATTTTAAAAAATTTAATAAAATTGTTCGAAAGAAATTAATTGTTTTAAATACGATTTTAATTAAATTTTTTTGAAATAGTTCAATTTTTTAAATTTTATTAACATTTTTCTAAGAATTCAATTATTTACAAGAATAATTTTTCGAAAGAAAAATTATTAAAGATTATTAAAGATAAATAAAAAAATTACCCCCGAAAATTCAATTATTTTGAGGTATTTTAATAAATTTTTTTTCAAAATTCAATTATTTTCATAAATAACAATATTCATCACAATAATTCAATTATTTTAAAAAATAATAAATTTCTTCTTGGAAATTCCATTATTTTAGAAAATTCTAATAAATCGTTTGCAATAATTCTATTATTTTCATAAATAATAAACTGTTTTTTTAGGAATTTAATTATTTTCAAAAAATTTTAATAAAATTTCCCACAGATATTCAATTATTGACAAATTTTTTAATAGAATTCTTTGTAAAATTTAACTATCTTTAAAAACTTTTCGCAATTCAATGATTTTCAATATATACTATTTTCATAAAATTTCCAAACAGAATTCAATTATTTAAAAAATGTTTTGTAAAAATTTAATTCTTTTCATGAATAATAAAAATTTTCATTAATTCAATTATTTAAATTAGAATTTGCATAAAATTATTCGAAAGAAAGGAATTATTTAAAAATATTTATAAAATTCTTCGCAAGAATTAAATTATTTTGAATTCTTTCATGAATAATAAAATTCGTAGCAGAAATTCAATTTATTAGCAGGATAAGAAAAAAGTAAATATTTTTTATCAAAATTAGGAAAAAATCAGGAAAATAAAAAATATGGAATGGAAATTTGGTCAATTTTGTGAAGTGAATAAAACGAGTTTTTTTTCGTTTTTTTTTTGACATTAAAAAAAATAAAAATAACCCACAAAAATTAATATTCAAAACAAACAAATGAATGCAGATAATTTGCTAACGGAAAGGAAACTTACGATTATTATAATGTATATATATTTGTTGATAAAATTATTATTGAAAATTCAATTTTAAGAAACACTCAATTATTCAATAAATTCTTTGCTTTTGTATTTAAATAATTGAATTCTCGTAGAATTTTTTAATAAAAATTGATTTAAAAGTGAATTTTAGTTAAAATTTCAGATAGTAATTGAACATTAAAAGCATTACAGCGTGAATTTTTAGAAATAATTGAATTTTGAAAGGATTTCAAAATAAAATCTTAGAAAATCTGAATTTTTCATACTTTTAACTAACAATTCTGTAGAATCAATTTTTTTGAAAAAATTTAATTGAATTTTTTTTTAAATTATTTAAAATTTTTATCTTCTAATATATTATTTAATTGAAGAATTTGCGAATAATTGAAATTTTTAGTAAAATTGAATTGCAAACAAACGGATTTGAAAATTCTCAAAGAACTTTGTCAAAAATTTTTAAAAACAATTGATTTAAAGAATTTTAGTTAAAAATTCTAGAAAATAATAATTGAATTAAAATGATGAAAATAATTTTGAAGAATTTACTGTTAAAATATTCTTATAATATAAAATAATGATTTAATCACTCGGTCATCTTTAATTATTAGAAAATATTCTTCAAAGTTATTGAATTTCAAAGAGGTTTGAATCTAAAATTTTTGAAAATTTTAATTCACATGGAAAAATATTAATGATTAGATATTTATTTAAATATAAAGTTATTGATTTTTTTGGAATAATTTTACAATATTAGAGAAATTCGTAAATAAATGTAATAGAACAGTTTTTTGAGTATTTAGTTATTTTGAGAGTGAATCAGAATATTCTTTAGGGTCAGGGAAAAAGTCAAAATTTTGTCTGGAAATCAGGGAAAAACAGAATTAAATTTTTAATTTAATTCAACTCTGACTTACTGTATATTATATGTATTTATTTACTATATATATTTATGTTTTACTAATACTACAATTAACAGGATATATTAAATAGAAAATTTAATATTTCATTTTTTAGATTAAATGATGGTAGTATAATTTCCCTACCGAAGCATCATGTCGACACTGGAATGGGTTTTGAAAGATTGGTCGCTACTTTACAAGGAAAAAAATCCAATTATGACACTGATCTTTTTGTACCCTTATTCCAAACTATTCAAAAATTTGCCAAAGCACCGGCTTATAAAGAAAATGAAAATTTGGATGTTAATTATAGAATTTTAGCCGATCACGCAAGAATGGTGACTGTTGCATTAGCTGATGGTGCTCTGCCTGACAACAAGTACGTATATAAATAATTTAAATGAAACGAAAACATTGGGATAAAGTTGTTTTTATTTATTTAAATCAGTTTTTTACAGTTATCAGCTAAACTTGAGTTCTTTCTCTTTCAGTCAAAAATTAAGAAGAGTTTTGCGAAAAGCATTAGACATAAGCAATGAAGTATTTAAGAAAGATGTATTATTACACGAATTAACATTTCACGTCGCTGAAAGTCTTGGAGAAGCATATCCAGAATTGCACAAAAATATCAAACAAGTATTGAGAAAACAAACTATCCTTTCTTTATTAACATTTCATTATTCGGATTATTTTAATTAATTTGTCTTTCTGTTTTTTAGATGCAGCACATAATTGATTACGAAACCCATATGTACTATTCATTAAGAAACACAACTTTTATTAAGTGGAAAAACATGATAGACGGTCAGTGTAAATTAGCATCACTCTCGAATGATGTAACTCCTGGTTTAATTCTCGGCTATCAAGATCTAAAGAAATTTTTATCTGGGTATTGTTTTCCTTATTTATTATTTAAGGAAAATAGATTCTTTTTTGCTTATATTGCTTCCTCATGGAAGAATTTTTTGCTTTTATTATTATAGACAGATTTGTTATAAATTTGTTTTCTAAAATCCCTTTTTTTTAAAGGAAAAAACTTGAGACATTACCGGGAGAATTTGCATTTCGATTGTATGACACACATGGATTGAATGTGAAGATAATTTCAAAATTAGCTGAAGTTGAATCGTTAAAATTTAATGTCAGCGATTTTGAGGAGGAACTTAATAAGGTAAAAGCACGTTCCAAAGCAAGAACGGAGGGAAAAAAGGATATGGAGACAATTTCCGATTTGTCATTGAATTTATTTGAAAAATCTAAAGTTCCAAAAACGGACGATTCGTACAAATATAATTATATTCCCGAGAAGAAGGGTTATTCTTTTCCGACTGTGAAAAGTAAACTATTAGGTTTTATCATTAATGGTAATTTCTAAATTTTGAATTTTTAAAGAACTGTTTATTTAGAAAATAATTTAAAAAACCTAACGAGTAAATCTTAAATAATAATTTTATATTATAAATGTTTTTTTAAAATAATTTTTAAATAATTAAAATTCTCAATCAGTGAAAAATTCTAACATTAAATCTTCTCTCTATATTAATAATCGTGTATTCCGGTAATCTGTTCGCACTTTGAAGTTAGTTGCTGTTTGTTTTTTTGTTTCCAAACTTTTGAAACAATTTTCCTTTTTAAATATTTTCAATTTTAAAATTAATGTACTAAAAATAATTTCATTCATTTCAAGAATGTAATTAACATTTTATTGAAAATAATTTAATTCTTAGCAAGATTTTTATTTAAATTCTTTAAAATCTTTAAAACTAATTGAATTGTTTTGAAGAATTTATGTATTTCAATTTTCTTGAAAATAATGGAGTTTTTTAAAAATAATTTTTACTGAAAATTTTGAAAGTAATTGATTTTTATAAAGATTTTATTTTAAGTTTTTATTTTAATCGTGTTAATTGTAATTAATAATCGTCCTATTAAATAATATTAACATTGTTCATAGAAAATTAAATTCATTCAAACAATTTTATTAGATTTTTTGTAAATAATTACATTTTTTTTAAGAATTTCATTAAATTTCGTAAAAATAATGTAATTTTTTAAAATAATTTTAATTGGAAATTTTAAAAATAATTAAAATTTACAAAGAATTTTATTAAAAAGTAAAAACTTTTGAGAACAATTGAATTGTTGACAAAAATTTTATTACAGTTTTTAAAAATAATTTAACATGTTAGAGAAATTTTATTAAAATTCTCTTGAATATAATTGAATTTTTTTCTAGAAATTTTATTAAAATTTTATTTAAAATAATTGAATTTAAATAATATTTTTTAAAATAATAATTTATTCTTTCGAGAAATTTTATTAAAATTGTATTAAAATATTAAAAATAATTGAATTCCTCCGAAATATTTTATTATTTATGAATATATAATTGAATTCCTTTAAAGAATTTTTTGATTTATGAAAGTAATTGAATTCTTGCGGAGGATTTTATAATTTATTCATAAAAATAATTTATTTGTTTCGAAGAATTTTATCTGAATTTTTTGAAGCAATTTTATTAAAAATTTTGAAAATAATGATTTTTTTAAAAAGAATTTCATCAAAATTGTTAAAAATAATTGAATTGCTCTAAAAAATTATTATTTAATTATTATTATTTAAATTATTATTTGTGAGAATAATGAAATTCTTGCGAAAAATTTTATTTAAATTTTCTAATAATAATAAACAATAATATTTAATATTATGTACTTAATTAGTGAATTCTTTAAGTTTTGAATCTGTAATCATTAAAAAATTGATTTTTATTCTTGAAAATATAAAATTTTTTAATTTACAAAATAATCGTAAATGGAATACTGCGTTCCGCCCGCTGGCGCGCGTATAATTTTCTAGTTTCTTTATAAATTTAACAAAAATCTATATAAAAGTTATTATATAATTTGTTAGGTTCATTAAGTTATTTTTTAAACATCTAAATGTTTATTATTTAATTTATCAAATTCTTAAAGTTCAGATTTGTTTTGTTTTGTAGGTAAATTGAAGATTTCTCCGGAAGTAAATAATTGCCATTTGGAAAAAGATGAATTAAGGCAATCAGAAGTCTATATTGTTTTGGATAAAACTCCTTTTTATGTTAATGAGGGAGGCCAAGCTTTTGATAACGGTTTTATTCAAATTAAAAATCTTCTTTTCGATATTTACGAAGTGAGAAAAATTCGCGGTTACGTTTTTCATGTGGGACATCTTATTAATAACGATTCTAGGTATTTTAAATTTCACTTTTAATATTAAAAAAATGAATTGTGATTATTAATTACAAAATTTCTATTTTTGTCTCATTATTTAAATCATCTTTATAAGTGTTTATAATTCTTTTTTTAAATCACAATCTTTTAGATCACATTTTTTTAAATCACAATTTTTTGAATCGCAATTTTTTAAATCACAATTTTTTGAATGACAATTTTTTTAAATTACAATTTTTAAAAATGTTAAATTTTATTAAAATTGTTTTTGAATAATTTTCAGAAAAATTCCTTTGAATGAATTGGAGCTCAATATTAGAAATGAAGAAATCTCTCAAGTTTGGATAAATTCAAGAAGAAGATTAAGTATTATGAGAAATCACACGGCGACTCATTTATTAAATGCAGCGCTTAGAAGAGTTTTGCCAACAATTGAACAACGTGGCAGTTATGTGGAAAAAGATAAATTAACATTTGAGTGCAGTGTATTTGGTCAAAAACTGAATAACGAGCGAATCACAAAAATTGAAAATCTTGTAAATAAATGCATTGAATCCGATGTACCGGTTCAAAGGAAAACTGTCAATATGTCAGAAATGATGATGGAAGATGATCTCAGAATAATACCCGGGGAAATGTATCCAATGACTGGAATTAAAATCACCTCGATTGATAGTCCGGATTTAAAATCAAAGTAAGCTCAAAAAAAAGAAAAATATTCACATGTACAAATTATTGATTTTAAATTATTCTTTTGAATTTCAGAGAAGCTTGTTGTGGAACTCATGTTCATAGAACTTCAATTTTGGATCATTTTTGTATTTTATATCTTAAGTCACAAGGGAAAATTAGTGTTACAATTGAAGCGGCAACTGGACCATTTACGCGGTACATTCGCTTGTCGGGAGAACAATTAAGAGACAAAGTACTAGGACTAGAAGAAGCATTGAGTGATAAAAATGCAAATCTTGATGTTATAGCAGACACAATTAATAATTTGAATCAAAATTTATCGCTAAGGAAAGATAAAAGATTAATAAGCTTTGTTGTTTATCGAGAATGTCAAGACAAACTTTCAGAGTTATCGAAGAAAATGGAAACCAGAGGAAGGGGAAAATTAAGGTATAGTTTCATTAAAATTAAAAGTAAATTAGATTAGAATTCAATTTAAAAATATAATTAATAGTGAATGTTACGCGCGTAACGCAATATTCAATTTTTTATTATTATGAAAATTAAAATTTTTTTATTTTTAAATAGGGGAGACTGGGGCGAAAAGTTAAATTGTGAAAACAGTTAAAATTCATTATCTTTCGAACGGAAATAGTTAGAGCATTGCAATTTTAATTATAGAAGGGTGTTATCACCCTAAATAAATGTCCGGAGTTATGTGACATTCTGCTAATTTTTGTGGTGTCCATATTTAAATTTTTTTTTCACCCTACTTTTGAAAATTTTTTCGTAAAAGAAAATATCAACTTTTAAGTATATTTTTTGCATTTATTCTCACCGCGATTTTTTTACTTCATTATTTGGGTCCCCTGAAGAGATACCTAAAGGTATTTGCTAAATATCTTTAGTCAGATTTTTATATTTGTTGTTAAAGCCAAAAACGCACCCTGGGGCGAAAAGTTAAATAATAATATATATTGATATAAAAATATTTGCATCTAAACGGATTCAATACAATTTCAATAAAATTTCTCAAATGAATAGATTTTTTTAAATTTTAAGAAAATTCTTCACAAGAATTATTCAATTATTTTCAAAATTATTAAAATTCTTAAAAAATTCAAATACTTTCATAAATAATAATTCTACAGAGGAATTCAGTTATTTTGAATAGAATTTTAATGAAATTTCACGGAAAGTTTCTATTATTTAAAAAAAAAATTTGTAATCAATTCAATTATTTCCAAGAGTTTAAATAAAGTTCTTTAAAAGAATTCAACTATTTTCAATAAAATTTCTCGAAAGAATTGAATTATTTTCAAAATTTTTTATAAAATTCTTCGAAATAATAGAATTTTTTTTTAATTTCAATAGAATTCTTCATCAATTATTTTCATCATTAATAAAATTTTCCTCAGAGATTTAATTAATTTTCATAAATAATTAGATTCTTTTTAGTAATTCAATTATTTTTAGAAAAAAACTTAAAGCAGAATTTAAATTATTTTTAATACAATTTTTATTGAATTTCTTGAAAAATGCAATTATTTTCTAAAAATTTTATTAAAATTCATCGAAAGAATTCAATTATTTAAAAATGTTTTATAAAGTTCTTTGCAATAATTCAATTATTTTTAATGAATTTTAATAGAATTCTTCACAAGTATTCAATTATTTTCATAATTAATAAAATTCTTTTCAAGAATTCAATTATTTTGAATAGAAATTTAAGGAAGTTCCTCGAATAAAATTCAATTATTTCAATTATTAATAAATTTCTTCGTAAGATTTCAATTATTCTCATAAATTCTCATAAATAATAAAATTCATAAAAAATAAAAGTCACAATTATTTTCAAAAATAAATTTAAAATTCTTTGTATGAATTCAATTATTTTCAACACAATTTCAACTGAAATCCTCCAGAGAATTTAATTATTTTCAAAAATTCATATAAAATTCTTTGAAACGAATCAATTGTTTTGTAAATTTTAATAAAATTCTTCAAGAAAATTCAATTATTTTCAAAACTGATGATAAAATTGTTTATAAGAACTGAATTATTTTTAAAAATTCAAATAAAATTTTTCTGATTAATTCTATTAATTTAAAAAATTTTAATTTAATTTTAATTTAATTCCTGATGGGAAGAATGTAATTATTTTTAAAAATTTTCATAGAATTCTATGCAAGTATTAAATTATTGTTTCAGATTCAAAACCGTAGAAAGTTACGAAAAATTAACGCAAAATTATGGAAAATAAATTAATTTGTAAATTTTTCTTACAAATATTGTATCAAAAAACTTATTCTCTAAATATGAATTAGTAAACATTTGATTTAATTAGAACAAAAGAAATTTGGAAACAATTAAGTTTTTAATTCTACAGAGAACAAGACATTAAAATAAATAAAATCCAGTTTTTCTTGAAAAATGAATTCAAAAAAACCGCATTTGACCGTATTTTGCATTAATAAAAATAAGCTTTCCTATAATAATTTATGAATAATATAGATTAATATATTTAATTAAATATAATTAAAATTATATTTAAATAATTAAAATATAATTTTAATCTAATAATAAAAATTTTGTAATCTTTTAGGGAATATTTAGAGACAAAAATTAAAGAAGAACAGAAGTCTAATAATTTACCTTTTGTGATACTTCATTTAAGAGTCGACGATTATGAATTTAATGGACTGCCTTTGAGTAAATTAGATGTCATAACAGACGTTCCAACATTAATTATTTTAAGCAGTGATACAGCAGTCAAAGCCAGATGCATGGTTCCAAAGGTAATTATAAATATTCATGAAACTTCATTTCTACCTAATTAAAAATTTGTTAAAATTAATTAATTCCAATTTATCTAGGAAATATACTCGGATTCATTTAACGCAGATGTTTGGACAAAACCATTATTACAATTATTCAAAACTTCTAAATATTACCAGACGAATAAAAATTCAAATTTAATTTGTGGAATGTCAATGCAAAAGATGTCAAGAAGAAAATCGGAAATGCTTATTCAATCTGCTTTAATTAAAACAAAAGAAATTGCGCATTTATACTTTGATAATAATTTTGATAAAATGAAAGCAAATAAAGTCGAAAAATAGTAAAATATTCAATTTATTTTCCATTTTAAAATGTTAACAATATTTCCCTTAATTTGAGGTACCTCCGAATGTCCAGCGAGTCATATTTTTTTTTTCATTAAAAAATTCCGTAAAATTAATTTTCCAATTTCCCTAAACGCTGAATATATCTCCAGAAAGAAAAATAAATTGCTATAATTAATAAATTTAAAAAAATATTTATAATATTTTTCATTAACTATTTTCACTAGTATTTTTCTCTAGATTTTTTGCTATGTTCTCTTTATAAAATGTTTTTAACGCTCTCCATTGAGCTGTGTGAATTAAAATATGTTCTCTTTTACTTCTTATATGATCTATTGCAGTTTCCGGCGTCCAGGCGTGTTTCTAAAAAAATTTGTTTTATGTAAAGTATAAAAAATGTCAGAAAAGAAAATTAAAATTCAAAATTATTAAAATTATATTAATATTATTCAATTATGCAAACCTTCATAAGATAACAGCCAACTAATGTTGCACTTCGAGTTCTTCCTGCTTTACAATGAATATAAACGGTTGCCTTTGGTTTTAATGGATCACAATTTTCATTGATTTGATTTTTTTGAAATTTATTAATAAACTCGACTCCTCTTTGCAACATTTCTTGACAGGGAGTTTCGAAAATATCTACTGTTGGAAGTTGTAAAAAATTTACGCCATGCTTCTTCCATTCCTGAAATAATTTCATTAACAAATTAATAATAGCTTAAACATAATAAAAAGAAAAAATAACAAAAATGTCCCACAGATTATTTTTCAAATGTAACTAGCAAAACTAAACGCCCGTGCAATTTTTGTTGCCATTGTTACTTTCCAAGATTTGTTTTTTGAAATTTCATGAAAATTCTTCATTTTTTAAAAAATATAATTTTTCTAATAGTTTTTCTTTAAATTTAATTATTTGAACAACTCGTATAGAAATAGCCAAGATATTTTTAACAGCAACTTTAAATATTTTTGATTAAATAATTGAACTTTATTAAATTCAATTATTTTCCAAATTTTTAATTAGAATTCTTCACAAATACGATTATATTTTAAAATAATTTTCAAAAGTAAACAAATAAAATTTTAATTACATTTTTTCAAGAAACAATTTTTCGAAATTTCTGAATTAAATTATTCAAAACTTCAGTACTTTTTGTTAAACAAAAATTAAAAAACTTATTATTTATTTTTCGACAGGAATTAAAATTTCATCCTAATTTCAACGAAAAACCTTTTGAAATTGAATTATTTCTAAAAATTACAATTGTTATTCATCCAAAATTCAATTATTTTTTTAGAATTTTTGAATAAAATTATTGAAAAACTTTAAGAATTTGTAAAAAAAAACAAATTTAATCAATAATTTTTTTAAATAAAATTTTTTTTAAAATTTAATTAATTCCTAAAATTTCTGTTATAAAGCTTTAAATATTCAATTATTTTCTAAAATTTAACTGAATTTTTTTTTATAAATTGCTATCAGAATTCAACGACAAGAATTGAATTATTTAAATAGAATAATTTTTGTAAATTCATAAAATAATGTATTTTCAAAAATCCAATTATATTTATAGATAATGTTTAAAGATGAACAAATAAAATTCATTAAAATAGGTATTAAATTTATTTCAATGAAATTTGACAAAATTTTCAATAGTTTCAATTTTTTAAAATTATTTTAGGAAATACAATAATTTGTAAAAAGTTTTAATTACATTTTTTTAAGAAACAAATTGTTTCGGAATTTCAACAAGAATTAAAATTTCATATAATTTCAATGAAAAACCTGTTGAAATTTAATTATTTCTAAAAATTGCTTGATTAATAATTTTTTTAAATAAAAATTTAAATATTTTTATACTTTTTCTTCACTTAAATTTTCAAGGAATTTATTTTAAAATCTTTTAAATTTTACTTAATTCCTAAAACTTTTTTTACAACGCTTTAAATATTCAATTATTTTCTAAAATTTTAACTCTAATTTTTTTAAAATCAATGTCTATCAGAATTCAACTACGAATAGAATTATTTAAATAGAATAATTTTTGTAAATTCATAGAATAATGTATTTTTAAAAATCCAATTATAATATTTATAGCTAATTTTTAAAGATGAAAAAATAAAATTCTTTAAAATATGAAATTTTACAAAATTTTCAATTGTTTCAATTTGTTTAAATTATTTTCGAGAATTCAAGTATATCTTCAAAAAATTTTAATTACTATTTTTCAAAAATCTAATTTTTTCAAAATTTCCAAATGAAATCTTTCAAATTGAAATCATTTTTGTAAAATAAACATTTAAATACTTATTGTTCTTTATTTACTTAAAATTTCGAAATACTGTCAATGCAAAACCATTGAAAACATTTTTTATGAAAATTTAGACTGCAAGTCGTCTAAAATTCAATTATTTTTTTAGAATTTTTGAATAATATTATTCAAAACTTTTAATTTTTAGGGAAGCTAACAAATTAATAAATTTTTATATTTAAATATTCTTATACTTTTACAGCAATTAGAATTTCAAAGATTGAAATTTAATTATTTCTGAAGAATCCTACTTTTACACATTCAAATAGAATAATTTTTGAAGATGAAAAAATAAAATTCTTTAAATAAATAAAGAATAATAAATAAATAAATAAATAAAATCTTTAAAATTCTTTAAAATATAAAATTTTACAAAATTTTTAATTGTTTTAATTTTTGAAAATTATTTTCTGGTACCTCTTTATTGAGTTTTTGAAATTGTGGTCAAATTTTCTTACTCCACTTATTTTATTATTCACAAATTAACTGTCAAACTTTAGAAGAACAATTCAAACTATAAAACAAAAAATTGGAATAAAACAACACTAACTTCACGTGTTGACAGATTATGTCGATTGTTATAATATAATAATAATAGGTTAAAAATAACAAAAAAGTCCCAGCATAGATTACTTTTCTTTTCAAATATAATATTTACCTCTCCATTATTTGAAAAAAGTGTCAATTCATAATCTTCGTTCATGGAAATTACAGCCTTAACATTTTCTTCAGCTATTAACTAGAAAAATAGATAAAATTCATTAAAATTCATTTATTTAAAATGATGAAATTCTTAACGAGTTGAGTGAATTTATAATTAATATTACGATATATTTTTTTTACATTTTATACATATTAATGGAGTTATATTAATAAATGATGAATTAAACAATATAAAAATTATTATAAACTATTAACAATAATTATTATTATTTTTTAAAATTTATTTCACAGTACAAACTATCAAAAAAGATTAAATTGTTTACCTGTTTTGTCATTCCTCGAAAAGGTAAAGCACCCAGGATAACGGTATCATCAATTCTATCAAACCATCTTCTCGCTGATACTTTTTCCATTACAACATTATAAAATAGCGAAGGATAAAATGTCACTCTTGCAAACATTTTTAAATCACTTTTAATTAGATTAATTAAAGAAAATATTCTTGCAGGAATCATTCATTCAATAGGAACTACACTTGAGCACAACAACACGTTTCTTTTCGTGCTTTTTTCAGGCAGCTCAAATATGTATGACGAAATATACGAATTTCCGGAATTTTTTTAAATAACGGTGTTTCCTATTCTTAAATTTTATTTTCAGTTACAAAGAATAAATTTCATGAGTCTTTGTCCAAAGATCAAGTCAAAAGTTAAGGTCACGTCAAATCTCATAGACAATTTCTATTTTAAAAGTCATAAGTATTTTCTCTGAAAGAAAAAAATGTAGTGTGTTGTTGTTGTTACACTTTGAACCTAACCTATAAATAAACCCATTGAAAGTTACTCCATATATTCTCCATAGTTGTGTGAAAGTATTAAAAATAAACCAAAAAGATAAAATAAAAATAAAATTTTCAAATATGTGAATAGTTATATTAATATATAATTAACAAACTATTACAATCGTTTTAAAATTTGTTTAAAAAATAAATATTTTTCTACTGTAATTTAATTTTTTGCGCGAAAAATGTTTCATGTTGGCTAGCATGATGGCAGCCTGTTTGTTTGATGTTTTTTAGTTTTTGTTGTTTACGTCATGGCGCTAGTGTCGCTAACAAAAAATAAACTTATTGTAGTGCGCGAACCGCAAGTTTTTTGTATATTTTAGTGAAAAATATCACTAAAAAGTGTTTGTTTTCTAATAAAATAAGTGTAAATTAACGTAGAATTTCTAGCTATGTTATACCAAACAATTTGAATCGTTTATAAACGCTTAAAACTTCAAGCGACTAAGTCAACGTTTTGTTATGTTCAACATTTACTGCCATCAGATTACTAATATTTTAAGGATTTTAATATTTTAATCTACTTATTTTTGAAGAACAACGTATTATTATTGAAAATATTACTCATTACCCTTGAAGGATATTTTTTCTTGGTGAGTCAAATACCATTACGTTTAGTAATTTTTTATTTTTAAGGTTATGTTAGGATTAACCGACAAATCATTTTTTGCTCCATTTTTTATGCGGATTTTACAGGGAAAAAAAATTCTTTGAAAGTCAATTTCTAATCAGTAGAAAGTATTTAGTATATCTATAATCAAATTTTCCTCTTTCACTATTTTTTATTAATTTTCTAAAAATATTTTTCTCTTTGACGATGAATTTGGTATATCATTAAAGTTAGTTTTTACTCAAAAAATGTTTTACTGTGCTAAAAAAAGTCCTAAAAAATTAATTTGTGAAAGTAAACATTTCTTAATTTTTTAAATTATGTAAGTATATTTTTTTTTACGTTTTTTTGAAAATTGAAAGAAAATCAATATACAATAAAAAATTATGTAAACAACAAAAGGTATGGAAATAAATATATTGTTTAAATACGATTTTTTTTGTCAATTTTATTTTTTATTTGAATTATTATTTTATATTTAAATTTCATTGAATGTGAAAAATGTTTGACGCTATTTAAGCGTTATTAAATGAAAATTACCTTTAATCTCACAGTGGTAGTTTATGAGACTCCATAAAAGGAATGATTACTCTTAGAGGAAAACTGAAAAAGGATGCAGATGTTTCTAATTCAAAAAACAAAGATCTGAATTATAAACGTATATCTGTTCGAGATAAACTACTGGTCAAGGAGGTAAATATTTCCATTAAATATTAATTAAATTTTTATTCAAATATTAATTATGTTCATATGAAAGTAATTAACTATTAGGACAAGTTTTCGATATTTTTTGCCAGTATTTCTTATTGTTTTTAGGTTCAAGAAATGGAGCAAACTTTACCAAGCACTTGTAAAGTTTCCTTTAATGATCCTCATCGGCTTCATGAATTTAATCTTTTAATAACCCCTGACGAAGGATATTGGTGTGGCGGACGCTTTTGCTTTCATATATTTATACCCGAAGAATATAACATGATCGTACGTTATTTTATTTATACTTCCATTCAATATTTTTATCTTCACGAGATATTAACAGGGTTGCCACAAAAATTTAATTTTTTCTTTCCCTAACTTTTCCCTCATTTTCAGACAAAATTCCAACTTTTTCCCTGACCCTAAAGAATATTCTGATTCACTCTAAAAATTATTAGATACTCAAAAAATGTTCTTTTACATTTATTTACAAACTTTTTCAAAAGTAGAATTATTTAAAAATATCAATAACTTCATTTTTAAATAAATATTTAATCATTATTATTTTTTCAAAAGAATTCAAATTTTCAAAACATTCAAATTCAAACCTTTGTGAAATTCAACAACTTGTAAGAATATTATTATAAAACATGAAGATATCGATCACTCCGAGTCTTCGACTCGGAGTGCTCGATTTTTTCATGTTCTTTAATAATTAAAGATGATGGAGTAATAAAATCATTAATTTATATTATAAGAATATTGTTACAGTAACTTCATTAAAATTATTTTCATCATTTCAATTCAATTATTATTTTCTAGAATTTTTAACTAAAATTCTTCTTTAAATAAATTATTATTTTCTAGAATTTTTAACTAAAATTCTTCTTTAAATAAACTATTATTTTCTAGAATTTTTAACTAAAATTCTTCTTTAAATAAATTGTGACGCGTCGCGAAGAAAAGCACCTAAGAAGCAAAAAACCGATTTTCGGATTATGATTGTTTCAGATAAATTAAAGATTACTTTTTAACTATCTGAACTCAAAATTAATTTTTATCAAATGCTTATCTGAAATACTTTCGTAATAATGATTTACAAAACAGAAATTCGTGCTAAGAGTTGATTTTCTATTTTCTTTTTTCCTCCACCTGTAAAATTTTCGATATGCTTCTTAGGTGCTTTTCTTCGCGACGCGTCACAATTATTATTAATAATTTTTGATAAAGTTCTTTGAGACTTTCCAAATCCATTTGTTTACAATTGATTTTTAATAAATTTCGATTATTTGGAAATTTTTCAATTTAATATATATTAGAAAATAAAAACTTCAAATAATTTAAAAAAAAATTCACTTAACAGGATTGTTTAGTTAATAGTATGAAAAATTCAGATTTTCAAATTTGAAACCTTTTTATCAGAAAATTCGACGAGAATTCAAATATTTAAATAGGTACAAAAATAAATAATTTATTGAATAATTGAATGTTTCTTAAAATTGAATTCTCATAAAGAATTTTATTAACAAATTTTTAAATAATTGAATTCTTTTGACAAATTTTGAAAAAAATTTTAAGATTAATTAGGTATATTTTTCGAGGAATTCGATTAAAAATGTATTAAATAATAATTGAAATTATGCAACGAGTTTTATTATTTAAAAAAATAATTGAATTCCTGAAAGGTATTTTATTATTTATGAAAATAACTGAATCCCTGTAAACAATTTTATTATTTATGAAAATAATTGAATTCCTGTGAAATTTTTATTATTTATGAAAATTATAAACGCAACTCTTATATTATTATTTAAATAAAACTATTGTTTAAATAATTTATAAGAAATAATTTTATTTCTTATAAAATTTTCTTAGTTCTTCATGAATTAACTTATTTTAAATGAATTATTCTCATAAATAAAAAAATTGAAGGTTTTGTATTAAAATTCGTGGTAATTTTATAGTTTATAAGGCAAACAAACAGACACCAAAATTCAGAATTTTCTTATGAATAATTCTAAATTTTTAATTTTTTCCATAAATTCCCTGACTTTTCCCTGACCTCTGGCAAACCCGATTAAGTTTATAAATATAGTATTTTAATTATTAATTTAATATTTTTTAGCCACCGAATGTTAAATGTTTAACAAAATTATGGCATCCCAATATTAGTGAAGATGGATCCGTTTGTCTTTCGATTTTAAGAGAAAGTAATTTAGACGGTCTAGGTTGGGCCCCAACTAGAAAACTTCTCGATGTTGTTTGGGGTTTAAATTCTTTATTTACTGTAAGTTTTGCCCCTCTTTTTCTACTTTTTTATTAATTAATTAAAATCAATTGGTTTTAATTAATGAATTGGCTATTAATTCTACTTTTTATTGGAAATTATTACAAATTTAATCTATTTTTTTGCGCAGGACCTACTGAATTTCGACGATCCATTGAATAAAGACGCTGCCGAATTATTCATTAAAGATAAAGAAGCATTTGGAGTAAAAGTAAAAGAATATCTCAATCATTATGCAAAAAGATGATTAAAATGGCAAAATAATTGTACATTTATCAGATTTTTTTCTCCGAAAATCACTGTTTCTGCCAAAACTTATTTTCAAGTTTTGCACCGTTACTGCCTTTTTATATGAAGGATTGATAATTATACGTAAAAAAAACCATTTTTACATCCTTCATTAAAACGTATAAAGTATTATGATCCTTTAAAAATTAGTATTTCTAAAAGTATGGCAGAGTTTTAGAAAATAACTTATTGCTGAGTGCACAATATATTTATCAATTTTTTTTTTCATGAAAGCATGCAAAATGGCAGGGATAAATTAAACTTGTAAATAAAGAACATATTTAAATAATAAATTAAAACAAAAATTCTGAATTTCGAAAAGAAAACTTTTAAAATAAACAAAAAATGGAAATTAAATTGCTTTTTTTTCTTTATTACGTGATATTAATTTGTAATATTACTTGCACATTAGTTGTTTTTTTTGATAAAATTGCATCTGAATTATTATCAAATGACAAAAAACACACGTAATAACTGCAAGTTATAACAAATAAATAATAACAAAATCAAAGAAATTCTCACGATCCTTTAAAAAGTGTAATTTTTTTTTTGTTCACTGACTTCCGTTAAAATTGACTTTTCCTTTACATTCACTCTATAATAGTTAAATCTTTCTTTTACATTCGGAAAATTTCATTCAATCATATTCTCAATATCTTTCACAACAGACTAGACTCATGGACTATAAACATTATTCAATAAATAAATAAATACGTGATTTTTGGAAAATCTCATTATACTAGATCTTAAAATGTGGTAAACAATTCATCTTGTATGCTATTCGATCTTATTAATTGTCTCGTCGATCCAAAAACCTCTGATAAACTCTCGCTGTGTGTTGCCAATTTTTGTTTCTCTTGATGATATTCGTCAGAATAATTTTTCAATCGATTGCCAAGAAATACGGCTCTCTCGCGTTTTCTAATCATGAATTCGGTTGGGACCAACCATCTGTGCTCTTGACACTCCTCCGCTGTTGGTCGTTTACTGAAAAAGAAATAGAAAATTATTCTTTTAGAATAGTAAAGATTTCACACTCATTACTAAAATCTACTATTTATTACTTTTAATTTTTTTCTATTTACATATTTAGATACTTTTCTTTAGATTTGTGCCTTTTTTCTTCCTTTTTTTGAGAATTTGCACTACTTGAAACCCTCTAGTAGTTGAAATAAAATTAATATTTATTTCCTTAAAAATATTTAGAAATTCAGGAAGTACCGATTTATCTTGTTGAAAAACTTAAATTGTCTTTGAATTTCCTTTTTTAGCTTGAAAAATTTTACAACCACCATAAAGAGGAACAATATTTCAGAAAAAATCAATTATTTTATCAGTTATTCAGTTTTGCATTTAAGTAATAAAATTCTCGTAGAATTTTGTGATAAGAATTGACTTAAAAAAGTATTTCAATTTAAATTTTAAAAAATAATTAAATACTTAGAGCGTTATAGTAGAAATTTTTAGAAATAATTAGATTTTAAAAGGTTTTAAAATTGAAAATAAAAATATTAACTTCAATTTTTAAATAATTTTTTAAATTCACTTATTTATTTAAAAAAAATTTAATAAAATTTATCGCGAGAATTCAATTATTGTTAAAAAATAATAAAATAGAGGAATTCAATTATTTTCAAAAATCTAAAAAAATCTTTGAAACAATTCAATTATTTTAAAAAATAATAAAATTCTTTGAAACAACTGCATTATTTTCAAAAATAATAAATTTCTTCTATTATTTTCAAAATATCTATCTAATAATATTCTTTAAAACAATTCAATTATTTTCATATAATACAATTCTTTGAAAGAATTTAATTATTTTCAAAAAATTTATTTAAATTCCTTTCTTGAAAGAATTTAATAAAATAAAATATTCTTCGCAGAAATTCAATTTTTTACAATAAAATTTCAATACAACTGTTCTCTCGATTATTTTCAATAAGGAACCGTTCAAAAAACACAACGCTACTTTTCGGAAATTTGGACCCCCCCCCCCCCTCCCCTAAAAAACGTTACGTATTTTTTGAACGGCCCCTAATTTCAATAAAATTCTTTTAAAAAATATAATTTTTTTTAACATAATTTTAGAAAATTTCAAATATTTTTAATATTATCATTTCGTCGGAGCTACTGCAATACCGCGTTAAATCTTCTTAAAATTATTAACTAATTAATAAAAATTGTAATCGTAACTCTTTTTATTATTTTTCAATTATTAAAATCAAATTCTATGAAAGTTCGACTTTTTTAAAAGTCTGTATATTTTTTCAGAATTTTAAATAAAATTATTCAAAACTTAGATATAATTAAAAAAAATTTATAATTATTAATTTCTTCACAGGGATTGGAAATTTTTAAAAATTTATTTCTAAACGTTGTGAAATTCAATTAATTTTGAAAATTGCAACTTCTTTTTTAATTAAAATCTCTTTTAAATTAATTATAATTAATAATTTGAAGAAAGTTATTTTAAAATTTTCAATAACATTTTTCGAAAAATTCAATTATTTTCGAAAGTTTTAATAAATTCTTCGAAACAATTCAATTATTTTTATAAATATTAAAAATTCTTTGCAAGAATATTAAATTGTTTTTATAAATAATAACATTCTTCTGTAGAATTCAATTATTTTTTTTTATAAATAGTAAAATTCGTTGCAGGAATTCAATTATTTACAATGCAATTTTAATAACATTTCACGAAAGTATTCAATTATTCTTTAAAATTTTTCGTAAGAATTCAATTATTTGCTAAAATTTTTATAAATTCTTTCGAAACAATTTAATTATTTGTATAAATAATAAAAATATAACGATTATTGATATAAACATTTTTTTAAAATTCAATTATCTTTGAAATATGAAATTAAAATTTTTCAAAAATTAATTTTTTTCAGAATTTGTTAAAATGAATTTAATTATTTTCAAAAATATGAAATCAATCTAAAAAAAATTAATGGAGAATCTAAGTTTTCTAAGTATTTGAAAAATGTTTTTGAATATCAGAAATTAAAAATCTTGAAATAATTCTAGAAACTGGTTATTTTTCCATCACTTTTGATAAAATTCCTTGACATTTCCCTGTCCTATTTTATTTTCCCTGACTTTCTCTAAAAAATAAATAAAGTTTTGAAGAATTTTATTCAGTAATTCTAAAAAATAATTGAATTTTGTAAGAATTACAATCGTAATATTTAGAAATAATTAAATTTTCAAAGGTTTTACATTGAAATTATTTAAAGATTTAATTCCTGTGGGATGATAAATATTAAGTATTATAAATATTTATTTAACAAAAATTATTGGTTTTTTGAAAAATTTAACTCAGAAATTTTGAACAAAATTAGGTTTTTGAAAATACGTAATTGAAAGAATTGTAACTGTAAATTTGGAAAATTATTGAATTTTAGAAAAAAAAAATTTTTAGAAAAATTTAGAATTGAAATTAGTAGGATAGAAAAGTATGCTAATATTCTTCCTTAAAATTAGGAAAATAGATTAACAAATTTTCGTGCTAACCAGAATAAAATAAGTTACTTTTTTGCATATTGAATCGACATAAAACGAATTTTTTAAATCGTTAAATTTAATTTTTCGATATCTACTATGTTTCACTTCTTCTTTTCAGTCTTAAAGATATTTTTTGATGCTTTTTGCTACTTTTTCAATTAATTAACGAGTGCAAAGCCAATAATTAACGATTATTAATTAGGAATACTAATAATTATACTAATTAATTAACGAGTGAAATAGTAATAAAATAAAATTTTGTTTTAATAATACAAACCTTGGTGTGCGTTTGAATATAAGCATTAAAAATCTCGTCGCCTCCTGACTAAGTTCCTTGAATAAATATTCAAATCTGAATCTAACGAAGGAAATATTTTGTCTTGTTTCATTATCATCTTCGCCTCTAAATGGAGAAACCCCCGACAATAGAACATACATGAGTACACCGACCATCCAAATGTCCGTTTGTGGAAAAGCTGCTTCTTCATTAAGAACTTCGGGCGCTCGATATTCCGGATGACCCACTTGCGAAACAAGTGCGCCCATTTTTGTCACCTTTTGTGCCGAACCCATGTCAACTAATTTAATTTGTACCGATCTTACAGACGCCATTACAACATTATCCGGTTGTATGTCCATGTGACAATATCCCCTCCAATGTAAATATTGAAGAGCATCCAAAATTTGTGAAATAATCGTCGCCACACAATTCTCCGTATATTCATGCCGACTCGATAAATAAGTGAGTACATCGGCGCCTTGCAATTTCTCCAAAATAAATACAGCCAACGACGATTCAGGAGCTCTGTAAGCCGACAATAATAGAGCAATTTTCTCGTGTCTCAATGATCTCAGTACTTCGTATTCGGCATTAACTTGTTCCTCCGTCTCAGAACTAATTTCCAATATTTTTCCAACTATCACTTTATCCGTTGATTTCTCGACACCCTTGACAACAACGGAGAATTGTCCGCGTGATAATTCGGAAATAAAACTGTATTTACTTGTTAATTGACCCTCAGTTGACCAATTTATTGGACTATCCTCGATTGAATAATCAAAGTGTGGTTTACTTTCGTCCTCGATAATTTCTTGACCTGATTCTGTTAATTGTTGAAGGTGTTTCATTGCTCTTGTTACTTGAACTTTTGGTACACCCTTTTCTCGTGTTTTTATCACGTGCGCTGGAATTCCTCTATCACTCCATCCTATACGATTACGAGCGGCCAATCTAAAGTCATAACTTGTATTTGGTTTTAAATCTCGCACCAAATAAAATTCGTGATCAATGTTGTTGCCCAAATCGATCCAATTTGTCGAATCGCCTTCTTTGTATTGAAGATTGTAACACAGTACTGGTGAATTACCATCGTACTTTGGCTGCTTCCAGCGCAACAGAATCTCTGTATCCGATGCATCGGATTCCTTATTTCAAAATAGAAAATTAAATTATTAAATTAAAGTTCTAGGAAAATAAATAAAACGAATAAACAATTAAATTTACGATCACTATACAGTGATCATAAATTTAATTGTTTATTCATTTTATTTATCAGGGTTTCTACAAGTCATGGAAAACCTGGAAATCATGGAATTGTCATGGGATTTCATTTTAATTCATGGAATCATGGAAATCTCATAGAATTTTTAATCGGATCATGGAATTTTTTTTTTGGTTTTTGTTGTAAACCCGTGTGATTGAAATTCGCGCTCCTTTATTACTCAGGGTGGTCACAACTTTCAATTTATCAATTTCCCTGACAATTTACCAACATTAAAATTACTTTTCCTAACAAAATTCTTTTTACAGTAGGAAAATATTAATGTTTACGGAAAATGAGTAAAATTTATGAATTTTAATAATTTCTAAAAATTACAATTATAACCCTTCCTAAATTTAATTATTTTCTACAATTTAATAATTGTGACTCTCCATAGTTTTTTTCTTAAGTTAGTAAGGTATAATATTTTCAAAAAATTATAATAAAGAAATTCTTACAATTAATTTTTAAAAATATTTTTAAATAATTTTTGAACGATAATAGTTTTTCAATTCTGAAAAATTTCCAAACAATTAAAATTTAGTAAAATCTTTTAAAAATAATTGAATTTTTTAACAGTAGGTACACTACCGGTCAAAATTGAGAGACCACCCATTTTCAGGCAAATGAAAAACGTTTTAAAACATAAGATTTATTGAAACAAAAATTTTTTTCTGTTCATTTCATCAATAATTTTTTAAATTATATATATATATACAAAAAAACTTATCTTTAAAAGATCATTTAAAATATTTTTAAAAAACTAATTTTAATAATTTTATATTGTAAATTTTAAAATATTTTTGGTCAAATATTTTCAATAGTTTACTTTAATAACTTAAAAAAACCATGAAGAGTGTTTTGTATTTAAACGATAGAATTTTCGAATAACTCTTTGAAAATTATTTAAAATATTTGTTTTAGAGAAGAATTTTAGTTAAAAAATCTAGAAATAATTGAATATTGAAAGATTTATAGGTAAAGTTGTTAGAAATAATTAAATTTCAAATGATAATATTTAATAATAAAATTTAAATACTTATTTTGAAAAAGTTATTAAATTTTTGAATAAATTTAGTTAAAAATTCTAGAAAATAACTGAATTTTAAAAGAATTAGAGCTGTAAATTTTAGAAATAGATGAATTTTTATTATTTAAATAAATTTTATGTTTTAAACAATTTTATAACCATTTTAAGTTATTCCGATTTTTGAAGAAAAATGTTAGAAAACATTAAGCAATTTTTTAAAAATAATTTAATTTTACGAAAACTTAGAATTGAACTTATTATTGGACTAAGAGAAAAAGTTAAACAATTTTCTCAAAATCAGGGGAAAGTCAAGAAAAAGAAAAAATTAAATTTTCGTGACAACTCTGAGTAAAATGTTTATTTTATCCATGCAAGATACGAAAGAAAGTAGAAAAAACGTTAGTTTTTTCGACTTTCTTTTGTACTTTTTTAAATGAATAAAACGTCTTTTTTTGCCCCTCAAAGTAGATCCGAGGCCTGCTTTTAAAATATATTTGAAAAAATAGAATTATTTTTTTGAAAATATGATTGAAATTGAAATTCAATTCAGATGATTTTAAATTAAAATGTATTAAAAATTGGTATTAGATTTTACCTGAGGTGAATCTGGAGCTGACGGAACAGTTGCGAGTAAAACTCTTGTTCTGGCAACAGTCTGTCCAACTTTATTTCTCGCGACAACCTTATAAATTCCAATATCATATTCACGGGCGGGATCGAAACTCAAAATCGAACGTCCCTCATTGTCTTCGGTAATTTTAACTCGATTGCTCTCCTGAACGACCATATCGTTCTTGAACCATTGGATAATTGGTTTTGGATTTCCAACCGCCAAACATCCAAGTTGTGCAACTTTATCCTCTTGTATCGGTTGGTTTTGTGGTTTTTCTCGGAAAAATGGCATATGTCCACCTTTCTTTGATTCCATTAATGCTTCAGCCTCTGCGTAACTATCAAGACGAATTCCAATTTCGTGACGAAGACGTCTCAATGTTCCTGTATCGACATTGCCATATTGATTGATTCTTGCTTTTCTCTCGTCATCAATCTCCTCGTCCATCACATCAGTGAATCTTCGACGTTCCCTTATTACTGGTGTCTATAGAAAGAAAATATTTTATTCAGTCAATTCACCATATTTCGACTAAAATCGTCGACTAATTTATAAAAAAAATTATAATACTTTGCAAAAATGATTTCAAAGTTGTCAAACTTATGAAATTAAAAGAATTTTATGGAAAATTTTTACATTTATTCTAAACTATGAATTTAAAGTGTATCAAGTACTGAAAACTGTCAATTTGTTATCTATTTGCAAATAATCAAAAAATATACAATTCACGACGAGAGTGTAAAAAAATGATTGAATTTTATCAAAAATGACTGAATTTAATATTGTAAATTCATATATAAATTATTTAAAGAAGTGAAATAGATAAAATTTATTATTTCAAAGTTGACGTGTCAAATAGACTAATTTTGTGATTTTTATCCATAAATTAAGCGATTAGTGGAATAAATTAATAAAAGAAAATTTTAACGAACGTAATGAAATTTAGCGTTAATAATTAATTATTCTTTTCAATTTTAAAATAATTTTTGTAACTTTTATAATTTTCAATCTGAAATAATTTTTTATTCCTGTATAGAATTTTATTAAATTTGTTAACAATAATTGTTAATTACAATTTTTAAAAATTATTAAACTCTTTCGAGGAATTTAGCGAAAAATTATATTGAAAATAATTCAATTCTTATTTAAAGAACTTTATTAAAATTTTTGAAAATAATTCAATTCTTTAGAAGAATTTTTTTAAAATCTTTAATAATAATTGAATTTTTTCGAAAATTTTTATTAAAATTGTATTGAAAATAATTAAATTTCTTTGAAGAGTTTTATTAAAATTTTTAGAAATAATATAAAGAAATTTTTGGAAAGAATTCAATTATTGTCAAAACCTTTATTAGTATCTATTCTTCAAAAGAATTTAATTATTTTCTATATATTAGTAAAATTCCTTGAATGAATTAAATTATTTTAGAATATTGTGATAAAACTCTGAGAACAATTTAATTATTTTCTAAAAGTTTTAATAAAATTCAATAATCAAATGTTTCATTTCAATTATTATCTAACACGATTATTTTAATAACTTGAAAAAAATTCTTCATAAAATTTAATTACTTTCAATATTTTCAATTAAATTTATTATAAAGAAACTAGATTAGTTTAAAAAAGTTCGAAGAAATCCTTCAAAAGAATTAAATTAGGATTTTCAAAAATGTTAATAAAAATCTTTGCATAAATTCAATTAGTTTCATAAATAATAAAAATCTTCGAAGAAATTCAATTATTTTCAACAATAATAAAAATACAAAAATTATTTATATATACATTTAAAAAAAATTAATTTTTTGAGAATTATTAAAATTAATTTAACATGTTTCTTTGGATGACAAAAACTAAAGATTATGAAGTAATTTTGGAAATTTATTATTTTTTCAGTACTTTTGATAAAATTCCCTGTTCTATAGCAATCTTGTTTAAATTCATATTTCAAAATAAATGTAAAAATTGTTCATAAAATTCTTTTCATTTCGTGATCTTTTGATACCTTCAAAATGTAAAAAAAATAAATTCTTGGAAGGAAGTAAATTATTTTTGATTCACTTACTCTCCAATCGTAGGGATCATCAACTGGTCTTGGATATCCTGATCCACGATTATAAGCGACTTTCATATATTCACGCAATCTTACAGGGAAATCAGTATCTCGAAGTTGTAGTAAATAAGTGTCTGGACCATTCTGATAGCTGGAAAATTAAATTTCAACTCTTGTATTTTAAATTGAATTTGGAATTTTTATTTTAATTCCGAATTTTTTATTGGTTTAGAATTATAATTTGAATTTGGAATTTTAAATTTGAAATAGAATTTGAATTTGAATTTGAATTCGGAATTTTTATTTGATTTGGAATTTTAGAATTTAAACATCCAAATGTTACGATATTTGAATTTAAGATTAAAATTTAAGTTGTAGTTAAAAATAAAACTAACTGGCTTTCGTTCTTGATGAGACCAATTTCCGTGTCGATTGGCTCCCTCGAAGGGATTCTATTTTCCCAAGCTTTCGGAGGTGGTCTCTTGGTAGGACTGTAAGTTCTTTCTGGACTCGGCTCCGGTGTGTATCTATGTCCGGGTGGATACACCATTTTCGAAGGATGCTCAAAAGCACTGCTAAGTTTCCTTCTCCTGTACCACGTTCTACAAGAGGCGTTAGTGTACCAGTCCCTAAAATCACAACAAACCATTTACCTTTTCAATTCACTAAATTAATTTAATTTCTAATCAAATTGAAATGAACGATAGTAAAAGAAAACTAAAATAAAAAAATACGAAAACTTACTTATAAAGTTTATAGTAATTCTTCAAATTCTCCGAGGGAATTTTGTACGGATCTGTAAATGTTCTATCGGCATAAGTTAACCACGGATGTCTGAGAGCAGTGTAAACGTCTATTCGTCTCTCCCATTGATAAACGAGAAGACTGCGAATAAAGTCCTTGCCATCGTCGGAAATAAAATTCCATCTTTCGTCGAAATCCCATTTACCCTCCTTAATTCTTGTTAACGTTTCTCTGTCATTCAATCCTCTGAATGGCGATATTCCCGAGAGTAAAATGTATGTGATAATTCCCACCGACCACATATCCGTACGATATGTAACACCCTCGCCATTGATAATTTCCGGTGCAACGTATTCCGGCATTCCATAATGTAAATTCATCAATTGATGTCCAATTCTTCTTGATAATCCAAAATCACCAATTTTCAAATCATCACCACCTGTATGTGAAACTAACAAATCTCCAAGCTGTAAAACAAAATTTTCGATGAGTTTCGCTTAGTCTTCTTTTTTTGTTAGTTAAGCCTTGGATTGACTTTGAGGATAAAAAAATCGCTTTAGTCGATTAAAGATGTAAATAAAAGTCGAAAAAGTCTAAATCAATCATTTAATACTAATATTCAATTTTTGCTATAATTTTTTTTAAATCTATAAAATAATTGAATATTTGAAAAGTTATAACTTTTCAAATATTCAATTATTTTCTACATTTAAAAAAAAAATTGATCCTTAAATCAATTATTATATTATATTATAATAATCGACATAATCTGTCTTTACGTTAAGTTAGTATTGTTATATTCCAATCTTTTGTATTATAGTTCGAATTGTTATGTAGTAAGAAAATTTAACCCCAATTTCAAAAACTCAATAAAGAGGTACATTTGCAATTTTTAAAAATAATTAATTATTCTATGAATTATTTATTTTTGTATTTACATAAATAATTGAATTCTGATAAGAATTGATTTAAAAAAAAATTTAGTTGAAACTTTAGAAAATAATATAAAGTGTTAAAGTAGGATTCTTCAAAAATAATTAAATTTTAAAAAGTTTATAAATTTCAATCTTTGAAATTCTAATTGCTGTAAATGTATCATAATATTTAAATATAAAAAATTATTAATTTGTTAGCTTCCTTAAAAATTAAAAGTTTTGAATAATATTATTCAAAAATTCTAAAAAAATAATTGAATTTTGAAATACTTGCAGTTTAAATTTTCATAAAAAATGTTTCCGATGGTTTTACATTGAAAGTATTTCGAAATTTTAAGCGAATACAGAACAATAAGTATTTGAATATTTATTTTACAAAAATGATTGAAATTTGAAATATTTAATTTGGAAATTCTGAAAAAATTAAGTTTTTGAAAAATAGTAATTACAATATTTTGAAGATATACTTAAATTCCTGAAAATAATTTTAAAAAATTGATACAATTGGAAATTTTGTAAAATTTTATATTTTAAAGAAATTTATTTTTTCATCTTTAAAAATTATCTATAAATATATTTGGATTCTTGAAAATACATTATTCTATGAATTTACAAAAATTATTCTATATATTTAAAAAATTCAATTCTCGTAGTTGAATTCTGATAGGAATTAATTTTAAAAAAATGAGAGTTAAAATTTTAATTAAATTTAAAAAAATTGTTTAAATAAATTCTTTGAAAATTTAAGGGAAGCAAAAGTATAAAAGTATTTTAATTTATATTTTCAAAAATTATTAATTACATTATTTTTCATTAAAAATTGTTAAAAGTTTTTCAATAATTTTATTCAAAAATTTCAAAAGGTTTTTCATTGAAATTATATGAAATTTTAATTCCTGTCGAAAAATAAATAAGAATAAGTTTTTAATTTTTTTTAACAAAAAATATTGAAGTTTTGAATAATTTAATTCAACAATTCCAAAAAATTGTTTCTTGAAAAAATGTAATTAAATTTTTTTTAAATTAATCTGTATTTCCAAAAATCATTTTAAAAAATTGAAATAATTAAAAATTTTGTCAAATTTCATTAAAGTAAATTTTATATTTTAATCAATTTTATTTGTTTACTTTTAAAAATTATTTTGAAATATAATAGTATTTTTGAAGAGTTTTAATTGAAAATTTGGAAAATAATTGAATTGTTTAAAAATTTAGAATAAACTTATTGCCAGGATAGTTTCAGTCGTACTCGAGTGCCATTGGAAAGTTCAATTATTTAATCAAAAATATTGAAGTTGCCGATAGAAATATCTTGGCGATTTCTATACGAGTTGTTTAAATAATTAAATGTAAAGAAAAACTGTTAGAAAAATTATATTCTTAAAAAATGAAGAATTTTCATTAAATTTCAAAAAGCAAATCTTTTAAAGTAACAACGGCAACGAAAATTACAAGTCGATAAAAGTCAAAAAATTCATTTTATCCGAGGCCTGTTGTTAGTAAATAAATGAAAAAATTTACCGTCAAACCAAGATGAGCGTAACTATTATTGTGCATATATTCCAAACCCCAAAGCACTTGTCTTATGTAACCAGCAATATCGCTTTCCGTGTAATACGATTGTCTCGTGAGATTGTCAACTAATTCGCCTCCTCCAGCTCTAAATTTCCATTTATTAAGAAAAATACATTCACGATGAAATATTCAAAAAACAAAAAAAAAAAAAAAATGAAACAGAAAATAAAAATAGGAAAAAAGAGAAAAAAAAGAATTAAATTGAAAAAAAATCGAGTATAAAAAATTGAGGGCTCGAATCGAAGAACCGACGCTTCGCAATGTTCTATGCGTTTACAAGCGTCGGTTCTTCGATCCGAGCCCTCAATTGTTTTAAAAATAAAAAATGGAAAATCCTGATGCAAATGAAAAAGGATACAGTTCAGTGACAATGATCACCGTTCGATCGGTTTCGTAAGCGTCGTGTAAACGAATAAGTTTACGATGGCTGAAATTATTCATGACATCCATTTCGTTGTACATAAATGATCTGTACTCGCCACCACCGTGCATAACTTTGGCGGCGAAACTCTTTCCGGTTGGTCTCTCAACTGAATGGTAGACTACACCCGTCGTTCCTCTTCCCAATTCATCGCCAATGTCATAATAGTCCGCGAATGGTTTATTTCTCGGTTTAATGTCCGGTTTTCTCGTGTACGTTCTGTAACCATATTCGTGTTCATTTTCCTCAATGTGAATCATCGCTGAACTTGAGATACAACCAGCGACATTTCTTACGCTCAACGAGTAAAGACCTTCGTCCTTGTGAATTGCGTCATCAATCACCAGAATTGAAGTGTCTGGCTCGACAAATTGAATCTATAAGGAAAATAATAAGTTAAATAAAAGTCTTTTATATATGGAAATTTTACCAAAAGTAGTAGAAAAGTAGCAAATTATTAATTATTAAAAGTAACCTTGTCTTTGGATTTTCTTTCTCACTTTAAAAATTTCAATAACACCCTAAATAGAGGCAGAGTTGCCATCGTTGCCATTTTTAAAAATAAGAATCAATTATTTATTTTTGTATTCAAGTAATTAACAATTAACAATTATTATTAATAATTAATAATTATAACAATTAGAAGCGTTATAATAAGAATTTAGAAATAATTTATTTTCAAAAAGTTTTTGAATTGAATTCTTTGAAAATTTAAATTGATTCAATTTTTGAATAATTGCAAATTCAAAATTTTAAAAAATTCACTTATCAACTGATTGGCTGTTAGTATTTATAATTTTCAAAAATTTTAATAAAATTCTTTGCAAGAATTCATTTATTTTTATAAATTAAGAAACTCTTCATAGGAATTAAATTATATTCTTTGCAATTTTGAAAATTCAACTATTTTCAAAAATGTTTAAGAAAATTGTATTCAAGTAATTAAATTCTCGTAGAATTTTATTCAAAACTTCAATAACTTTGTCAAAATTTTAAATTTTGGTAAATTTAAGTACTTCTTATTTATTTTTCCAAAGAAAATAAAATTTTTTAAATTTTAACTTCAAACCTTTTGCAATTAATAATTTCTAAAAATTGCAACTAAGAAAATTACGATTACTTCAAAATTTAATTATTTTTTAGAATTTTTAACTAAAATTTTGCTGTAAATTAATTATTTTTAACGTTTTTGAAAAAGTTCTTTCAGAATTCAATGATTCCAGAAAAAAAGAAAGTTCACCCAAAATAATTCTGAAATCCACTTGTATACAATTCAACTTTACAAAATTTCGATTATTAAAAAATTTTTCAACGAAATACGTATTCAAAAATTTAATTTCAAAGAAATGTAAATAAAAATTTTCCAAAAATTAATTACTTCTGAATTTTTAATTAAAATTTTTTAAAAAGTAATTGCTTCAGAAGTGAAAATTAAAATTTTCTAAAATTTCAATTGGAAACCTTTTGAAATTTAATTATTTCTAATAATATTGTAAACACAACTTTTATAAAATGCAATTATTTTGGAAATTTTTAAGTAAAGTTACTCATTAAATAATTTATAAGAAATAATTTTATGATACTTCTTAACGAATTAAATTAGTATAATTTATAAATTAAATTTTTAATAAATTTATTTTTTAAAATTCAACTTCATATTCGGTAAATTTCAATAATTATTGTCAGATATAGAAAAAAAATTTAAGATTTAGTATTAAAATTCGTGGTAATTTCAATTTTCAAATGGAAACAAAATTATATTCCAGAAGAAAATCCTACGAAAAAATTTCTAAATTATAAAAATAATAGAAATCTTGCTAAGAATTTTATTAGTAGAGTTTTCGAAAATAATTGATATTTGACAAAGAATTTAATTAAAATTGTACTGAAAATATTTCAATTCTCATAAAGAATTTAATCAAAATTTTACAAATAAATTGAATTCTTACGAAAAATGTTATTAAAATTTTTTGAAAGTAATTGAATTCTGCCAAAGAATTTAATGAAAATTGTACTAAAAGTATTCCAATTCTCATAAAAAATTTAATGAAAAATTTACAAAATAATTGAATTCTTATGAAAAATGTTAATAAAAATTTTTGAAAATAATTGAATTCTTTTAAGAAATTTTATTGAAAATAGTTGAATCTTTTCGTAAAATTGTATTGACAATAAATCAATTACTTTCTAGAATTTTATTATTTTTGAATATAAAATAATTGAATTCCTGGGAAAATTTTTTTTAATAATTGGATTTTTTGAGAAACTTGGTTAAAATTCTATTCAAAATAATTAAATTCTTGAGAAGAAATTTATTAATTATGAAAATAATTTAATTCACGTAAAGAATTTTATTAGAATTTGAAAATAATTCAATTATTTCAAAGAATTTTATATAAAGTTTTGAAAATATTTCAATTCTTTCGAGAAATTTTATTGAAATCTAATTGAAAATAATTGAATCCTTATAAAGAACTTAATCAAAACTGTTGAAAATAATTGAATTCTTTCCAAAAACTTTTTAAAATAATTATTGAAACTCAGAAAAATTTTAATAAAATTCTATTCAAAATAATCGAATTCTTGGGATGAATTTTTTTTAATTATGATAGTAATTGAATTCCAGCGAAGAATTTTATTAAAATTTGTTTAAAAAATAATTAAAATTTTACGAGAAATCAAAATTATATTCAAAATAAATGAATTCTTCTTTAGAGTTTTATTAAAATTATATTCTAAATAATTTAATTGTTTCGAAGAACTTGATTAAAGTTGAATAAACTTTTACGTCCGAGTTGATTAAAATTTTTGAAAATAATAAATAAGAATAATTAATTAGATACTTAATAAGTGAATTTTGAAAATTTTGAATATGAAATTATTCAAAATTTGATATTTATTTTCCAGCCTTGTGTGACAACGATGAGAAAATTAAGTCTTACTTTGATTCTCGTTGAAGGCGCAAGAGGTTTCCAGTCTTTGTACCACTTCAATTCTGGATAGGGAACACCAATAACTCTGGCTTCAATTCTACCATGTTTCCTCAGCATAATGACAGTTTCGTCAGGTCTCTGAATAAATTGCGGATACTCAGCAATTTCCAATCTCACTCTCTGTCTCGCTTGTCCATGTTCATTTGTAGCGACAGCTTCGTAAATTCCCACATCCCTCTCCAACATTCTATTAATAAACAACGTCGCCTGTCCATTTCTCGTGTAACTCTGATCATACCTTCCCCCCGATTCAATCAATTCGTCATTAAAATAATAGGACATTTTTGGCTTCGGATAACCGTAGACAAACCAAAACAAATTACAATTATGATTCTTCACGCCATACTGAGCGTCGTGCTCCTGTCGCAAGAATCTTGGCGCTTGTGCATAGCCATCGTGTGGCGGTCGTTCAATGTCAAAGTCCTTGGGAAAATAGGGACTCGTCTCGGGTCTAAAATCAATTCCAGGCGGTAAATAGGGAAAGAATTTCGGTGGTTCAGGTTCTAATTTGGCACGATATGTCTGTGCGAACGGTGATGGATCACTGATTCCATATTTATTTTCAACGCGAATTCGAAATTTATAATCGCGAAACGGTTCCAAATTGCGAATATCACAGACACATGTTCGTAGACCTGAGCGTGCTGTGAACCAATCGCCGTCTGGTAATTCGCACATTTCAACGAGATAGGTGACTGGAATTCTGGGACCAATTGGTATCGATGGTTTCCATGACAGTGTCAAATGTCGATCCATCATACGACTTATTATCGGTCTGTCGGATAAGGGTAACGGAAGACCTGATCTTCGCTTATCATAGTCGATGTACTGATCTGCTAATGGTTTCTTCACTCTTGGCTCCAGAGCTATTTGACAAATTCAAATTAGTTAACAAATTGCAAATAAATTCAAAATTCGAAAAATATGCAAAATTAATTCAAAATCAATTGAAAAATTCGAAATAAATTCAAAATTAAATTGTAGTAGTATTAAATTGTATTTATCACTCGGTAAAAAATAATATAATCAAGATAATTATCAATCTTCCAAATCAAAATGTACATTTTGACTTGGACAAGGCTCGAACCTGTGAAATTATTTAAAAATACGGACTTTACGGACCAATTATTACTGACAAAAATATAACCAGTCCGAGTAAAATAAAAGAATATTTTACTTAAAACTAGAAATTAAATTTCTCATAACTATAAAACATGAAGATGGCAAATTGATAAAATCATTATTTCATATTATAAGAATTTTGTTACTGCAACTTCTTCAAAATTATTTTCAACATTTCAATTCAATTCAATTATTTTCTAGAAGTTTTTAACTAATTATTTTTAATAATTTTCAAAAAAGTTGTTTGACAATTTTCAAATCCATTGGTTTACAATTCAATTTTACGAAATTTCAATTATTTGAAAATTCTTCAATTAAATATATATATTACTAGCTGTCGTACCCGTCTTCGACGGGTTGTAGTTTCTGATAATGCACTTAACAGTGTATCTACCAACCTAGAAAACCGGAAAATAGCCGGGAATTTGATTTGACAGGGAAAAAATAATAATTAGTTACTATTGTCTATTTCATTAGGAAAATAATACCATTTGAAACAGTGACCGACTTTTTATTATCAAATTAGTTATTTTTAACTAATTCAAATGCAGAAAACAATATTTCTCAATTTGTAGTACTTCAATCAATATAATGTATTAAAATAAATCTAAAATTCCCTCCAGTTTTTTGAGTTATAGTACAGTCTAATTCGAACTAATTGTATAGCAAGTAGATCCAGTTTTTCTCGGTTACATTAAATTCCCTGATATTTTACGTCTTTTCTGGTTGGTAGACACCCTGTTAAATGTATTATTAAAAAACACCCGTCGAATAAACCAGGAAAAATTTGGACAAAGCCGGAAAATGTTTTAAACCAAAATAAACACCGTGTTTAACTTTTGTCTTTACATTGATCAAGATATCTCTAAAAGTTAAATCAGAGAGCCCACAAATACTATTGAATTAAGCTTCATAGCAATTGGTATCAAGATAATTTTTTCAATTTTTTGATATTCAAAACATTTTTATACTTACATCTTCGTTATAAGAAAGTATTTTTGAAAAATTATGCTAAAATGTGACTAAATAATATGTAATATTCAATTATATAAAGTTTAAAAGCTATCCATTGAAAAATGTAAAATTTAGAAATTTTCGATTTTTTAAAAATATTTTTATATTTCCATTTTAGTTACAAAGTATTATTTTTTGCAAAATTATGCTAAAATGTTAATAAATAACATGTTATACTCAACTATAGAAAGTTTAGAAGCAATCCATAAAAAAATATAAAATTTAGAAATTATTTGTGTTAAATAAATTCATTTATTAGAGTCAAGTATTTATTTAATTAATCCAATTAAGATTTATTTGATTTAACTAAATAAAATTATTTAAACGAAATAAATTTTTATTAGATCGAAATAAAAACTTTTAAATAAGATATTATATTACTATTAGGTATTAACGTAACTTACAATCATAGCCTTATCCGATTAAAAAATATTAACTTGAACGAAAGTTATGACATTTTTCCAAAAAATTCGAAAAATCAAAAAAATGCAAATTTTTTATCTTTTGTAAAATAAATGCAAAACTATCATTAGCTAACTTTTTCAGATAAATAAAACCCATTTCTACAATAAAATTTTTAAAAAAGACGTATTTTGAAATTTTTTTTCGTTTTTTTAGATCAACTTTTTTCTAAGAAAATAGTGATTTTTAATCTTTAAGCAAGCTTTTCAGGAAAAGTTATTAAAGTTTTTTATTTAAAGATCAGTATGTAAAGTAAGAAATTTGCTACATTAAACCAAAATAATTAAGCTAAATGCCATAAAAAAGAAGAAAAAATGTTAAATTTTAAGAAATTCGGTTTTTTGAATTTTTGCTAATTTTCCATAATTTTAGATTTTTTACCGAAGGGTGGAGACTATTGAATAAGTAAAGTATTTTTAAGAGCACAAAAATAATAAAGCTAAATGCCATAAAAAGAAGGAAAAATGTTGAATTTTAAGAAATTCATTTTTTTGCATTTTTGCTATTTTTCCATAATTTTAGATTTTTTACCAAAGGGTGGAGATAACAAATTAGGTTAAGTATTTTTGAAGAGCCCAAAAATAATGAAGCCAAAAGCCATAAAATAGAAGAAAAAATGTTGAATTTTAAGAAATTCCGTTTTTTGAATTTTTGCTAATTTTCCATAATTTTAGATTTTTTACCAAAGGGTGGAGACTATTAAATATAAGTAAAGTATTTTTGAAGAGTACAAAAATAATGAAGCTTAATGATATAAAAGAGAAGAAAAAAATGTTAAATTTTAAGAAATTCGGTTTCTCGAATTTTTGATAATTTTTGATTTTTTGCTAAAGGGTGGAGACTATTCAAATAGTATAATTATACTACCGAAATAGCTAATGGTTACTAATTATTAATTTTCCGGTGAAATTAAATTCCCGGGTATTTTTGATTTTCCAGATTGGTAGAAACATTGTTAAATGTATTGGTAGAAACTAAAACCCGTCGAAGACGGGTACGACAGGTAGTGCTATATATTATCAAAATTTTTAAAATTCAAAATTAATCTTTTGAAATAATTATTGTCATCAATTTTACTTAAATTTGATACAGGGTTAATTTTAGTATTTTTTATTACAATTTAGTCATCAGAATGAAATTTGAGTTTTTCATTTTTTGATCATTAATTAATATAATATAATAGCAATTTTGAATTCTGTGCAATATACTGACAAAAGTCTCATATTAATTATATGGATATTGTTAATATTCTGACCTAATAGAATTTTTTTAAGAAAGTAAACTTATGATTTCAACAACAAATTTTTATTGTTGACCTAAGAAATACAACCGTATAAAAATTAATTACAAAAAAATTTCAATTTTTAAACTTTTAATTTTTTAATTTTTCAATATTTAAATCTAACACTTTTTATTTGTTATTCAAAATTTTATTATTCTGACGATTAAATCTTAATAAGAAACACTAAAATTAACCCTGTACCAAGTTTAAGTACAATTCACTAAAGTATATTAAAAAACTAAAAATTTCGAATTTTCGAATTTTTGAAAAAATGGCATAACTTTCGTCCATATTAATATTTTTTAATCTACTATCGCTAGGATTTTAAGTTAGGCTAATGCCTAAAAGACTGCCAAGTTTCACTTCAAACGATCGAACCGTTTTTCCGTGATACGCGGTCGAAAATTTGCGGACATACATACACACATACACACATACACACATACACACATATACACATACACACATAATTCTCTTAATAGTATTTTCGCATTCCTTAGAGTGTAAAAATAAGGAATATAATAGAAATTTTGAATTCTATGCAATGTACAGACAAAAGTCTGATTTTATTAATAAGGATTAGAAAATAACAACTTCAAAAAATTTCAATAAAAATTCAATTAAACCTTTTGAAAAAAATTAATTTCACAGAATTGTTAATTAAAATTTTAATTTTCAAAGATTTTAATTTAAAACCTTTTCAGAATTCAATTATTTCTAAAAATTCATGCTTTAATGCTTTAAATATTCAATTATTATCTATAAAATTTTAACTGAAATTCATTTTTAAATAAATTTTTATAAAAAAATTCAAATAAAATTCAATTATTTAAATACAAAAAATATTAACTTATTAAATAATTGAATGTTTCATTAAATTCAATTCTCATGAAGGATTTTATCAACAAATTTGTAAATAACTCAATTCTTTTGACAAATTGTAATAAAATTTTTAAGAATAATTACATTTTTCGAGAAATTCTATTAAAATTGAATTTAGAATAATTGAAATTTTGTGATGAGTCTTATTATTTATGAAAATAATGATATTATTGTAAAGAAATTTATAAAAAATTTATAAATAATTGAATTCCTTGCGAAATTTTAATTATTTTATGAATATAATGAAATGATTGCGCAAAATTTCATTAAAAAATTTTTACATAATTGAATTCTTTTGGAAAATTTTATTAAAATAGTAGATTATTGAAAATCATTGAATTGAGGAAAATTATTTTTAAATAATTGAAATTTTTGACCAGAATTTTATCAAAATTTTAAATTAAATTTATATTTTTTAATTTCAATTATATTTATATGAACAATTTCTTTCAAGTTAGTACAATAATCCTCTTTCTTACTAATTAAAATTAAACATTTATTTCTTAAATTTTATTAAAATTTTTAAGAAATAATTGAATTCTTTTGAAAAATTCCTTTAATTTATTGAATACAATCGAATTTGTTAATAATTGTATTAAAAATAATTGAATTTTATTATTTATGAAAAATAATTTATTTCTTCCGATGAATTTCACTATTTATAAAAACAATTAAATTGTTTCGAAGGATTTATTAAAATTTTAGAAAATAATTGGACTCTTTCGAAAAATGTTATTAAGAATTTTTTTTTAAAATTGAATTATTTCATGAAATGGGTATTAAAGTTGTATTAAAAATAATTGAATTTTTGCAATTATTTGTAACTTCTCAATAATTTTCCAAATTATATCGTTAAAGTTACAAACCTTTCTTGCTTTTTCAATGAAATTACGGACTTTACGCACCTTTTTTTAAAACAAACTGCCTTTTACGGACTTTAAACAAATTTACTGACTTTTACGGGATTTACGGACCTAGTTCGAGCCCTGCTTGGAAGATTGATAATTTTCTTGATATTTTTAATTCAAAATAAACTACAAATTTAAGAATTCAAAATAATTTCGAAATTAATAAAGTTTTTTTTTGTTTTGTAATTATACTTACATTCGTAAATCATTTCAGCGTGGCAGGTGTCCTCGCCGTGAGGGTTAAAGATTCTTAGGCTGTACTTTCCCGCGTCGCTTTCGTCAATATGATAGAGGGTTAATCTCAAGAGGCTGCCTTCCTGATCCATGAGGATGCGATCAGTAGGCCAGAGTTTGCCACCCTCGTGGAACCATTCGAATTCCGGTTCTGGATATCCAGTAACACAGGCGGTGAATTTAGCTGTCATTCCTTTATACACCTCGCAATCTCCCAATCTCTTCAAGAAAGACGGTGCCTCCACTTTCTGCTTTTTATCACTAAAAATGAGAAATTTTGGTAAATTTTAATTTAAACCAACAAATGTTAACTAGGTTTTTATTATTATTTATAATTTATTACTATGTAAATTACAGAATTTTTTATTTTTATGTATCGATTTCAATTTCTTTTAGATTACTAAACAATCTTAAGCGCGGAAAGTGATATTCAATTTATATTATTGTTCTGGAAATAACAAAATTTTTTATATTCAAATATAAATTTTTAAATAATTTACTAATCAAAATTTAAAAATTTTGATAAAAAAATTTAAAAAATTCACTTATTAAGTACAGAATTAATTAATATTGATTATATTTTCAAAAATTTTAATATAATTCTACGCAAGAATTCAATTATTTTTATAAGTTTAGTAAAATTTTTTGCAAAAATTAAATTATTTTTTAAGAAATAATAAAATTCTTCTCATGAATTCAATTAAAGAAACTGTTCATAAAATTCAATTACTTTCAAATTTCAAAATTTTCAATTTAAATTATTAAAGAAATTCCATTATTATACAACAATTTTAAAATTGAAAATATTTAAAAAGAAAAATGATTAAAAAAGTTAAGAAATAAAAAAGCAAACAGCAACTAACTTCAAAATGCGAACAGATTACCGGAATACAACGATTATTAATATAGATTTTTTATTCAAATTTTTTTGAAATTTTTTATTATATATATAGGTATGTAATTAAAAAATTGTTGAATAATTGAGACGCGTTTACAACTGTCATAAATAATTGAATTTCAAAAGATTTTATTTTAAGATTTTAGAAAATTAAATTTTTAAATAATTATACTTAAAAATGAAAAAGAAATGGAAAATAAAAATAATTTCTAAATTTTTCAATTATAAAAATATCACAAAACTTATTTTCTAAATCTGAATAAGTAATAATTTAAAACTCACATTTTATCGACAATTGAGAATGTCGCGGCACATTCAGCCTCTCCTTCTCTATTCACTGCTTTGCATTTATATTTTCCAGCGTCGTATGATTGACAATCTTTAACGTACAAACAACAAGCGTCGCCGTCTCTTCGTATTTTGTATTTATTACTGTCCCTCAATATCGGCGTGTCATTAAAGTACCAACTAATTTCCGGCTGAGGAATACCAAATACCCTGACGGGAAATTTAGCATCTTGATTTGGCATTTGTTGAAAGTCGGTGAATTTTTGAGCGAATGTTGGTGGTTGATAGACTTTTCTCACGTTCGCCTCGGCTTTAGATGTGTCCTCACCAAGTGGATTTCTTAGGGTACATCCATAAACACCGGCATCACTATGTTCAACTGGATTAATTTCCAGTCCCACTTTTTTCCCATCGCATGTCATCATTATTTTTTCCGATGGTTTCAATTCCTGACCATCTTTAGTCCAGATTACTTCTGGAATTGGATTACCAGTGAATGGTGCACTGAAGATCATTTCCTGTCCCTCTTCAGCCGTTGTGTCACGAATTGGACTCATGAATGTTGGTTTCTCCTCGGGAGTTGTGTTGTCGGTCTTTTTAGCGATTTCCAAATCACCTTTGCATGAGATTTCACCTTGGGAATTACTAGCCACTGCCTCGTACGTTCCTGCATCCTGGGGTCTCACTTCGCCTATTATTAGGGCCTGACTTCCGTCTGGTTGATCAATTATTTTCACATGCTGTCCATCGGGAACGATCTGAAATAAAATGATTTTTTTTGTATATTGATAAAGACAGATTTTGCACTCATCTACTAAAACCTACAATTTACTACTTTTTTTACTATTTGACACTACATATTTGGATAAATTTTTTACATGCATCTTTTATCAATTTTTATCTATTTTGAGATTTTATTTTTTTTGAGAATTTGCAATACTTTAAACTCGCTAATAGTTGACACAAGAAAATGAATATTTATTTTCTTCAAAATAATCATCATAAAGAGTTACGGTTTCAATCTTTAGAAATAATCAATTATTAATTTTTGTATTTAAATAATTGAATTCTCGTCAAACTTTCTGATAAGAATTGATTTAATAAAGAATTTCAGTAACAATTTAGAAAACAATTGACTTTTAGAAGCGTTATATTCAATTAATTCAATTAATTCAATTGATATATTCAATGAATTCAATTAATTTTATTAATTGTAAAATTTTTTGCAAAAATTCAAATATTTTCAATACAATTTTATAATATTTCACGAAAGAATTCAATTGTTTTCAAAAATTTTAATAAAATCCAATAATTAAGTGTTTAATTTCCATTATTAAGAAACACAATTATTTTAGAAACTTAAAAGAAATTGTGCATAAAATTTTTTTTAAATTTTTAATAAAATTTTTCGAAAGAATCCAAATGTTTATCCAATCCATTATTTTAAAAAAATTCAAGGAAATTCTTCAAAAGAATTTAATAAGGATTTTCAAAAAAGTTAATAAAATTCTTCGCAAAAACTCAATTATTTTTGTAAATAATGAAATTCTTTAAATGAATTTAATTATGATAATAATATTTAGAGGCCTTTTACGGTTTTATAAGAATATAAATTAATAAAATTGTTTAAGAACCGTTTTATAAGAATATTATATTATTATATTATTTTATGAATTTAATTTTTTTATAAATAAAACCTTCACAGGAATTGAATTATATTCAATACAATTTTAAAAAAATGTATCAAAAAAATTCAATTATTTAAAAAATTTTTAATAAAATTCTAAAAAAAATTCTATTAGGTTTTAAAAAATTTTAATCACATTCTAAAAACAATTCAATTATCTTCAAAAAATTTATAAAATTCTTTATAAGAATTCAAATTTTTTACAATACCTTCCATTTAAATTAAATTCCTCGAAATAGTTTATTATTTTCAAAAATTTTATTTAAGTGCATAGCCAAATTCTCGTAGAATTTTGTAATAAGAATTTAGGTATTTAAAAAAGAATTTTAGTTAAAATTTTGTAAAAGAATTGATGAATGCTAAGAAGCGTTATAGTATTCTAAGAAAATCAAATATTTGAATAATTTTAATTAAAAATTCTAAACAATAGGTAATTTAATTTTGAAAGAATTTCAATTGTAAGCTTTAGAAATAATTAAGTAGTAAGAATTAAAGTTGTAATTTTTACTTTTATTTGCCTCGACACGAATAACCTTCCCTCTTTATACATTTATCTTCAATATAGAAGAAGAAAAAAAGTCGAAATTTTCTGAAACGCACACAATTTTCATTTTTTCCTAAAAAACGGGACAAAAATGTGAAATTGTCTATTTTTGACAAAATTCAAAACCAAAAAATTTCATGAAGACCACGCTAAATTTCAAAATAATGTAGTAATGAATTGTTTATTTAGTGATATAGGAAAGAAAGAAAATAGTTTGAATTTTCGGAAACGCCCACAATTTTCATCTTTTTCCAATAAACGAGCCAAAACTGTAAAGTTTTACTTCTTTTCAATTTCGAAGCTAATATTTGCTACTTTTTTAAATTAATTAACGAGGGCAAAGCCTGAGAAAAATAAAAAATAATTAAGATATAATATTCAAAAGATTCGAAACCTACTTTTTGAAATTAATTCACCAGTGCGAAGCCCGAAAAGAATAAAAAATAATATGTTATATTTTTGATATTCAAAAGATTCGAAAGTAATAAAAACCTGTGTTAGCAATTCAAAATTATATTCAATTTCAAATTAGAGAAATGCGCATGTGACGAAAAATGTAGGTAGAAAAAGAAGGGATATGCAAAGTTGAGCGAAATTGAAAATCAGAAAGTTTTTGGGACTTGGACTCGTATGAGCGAAAAAGGCTTGTATAAGCGTGCAAATCTGTGAATTATTATTTTGTTTAATTATTTTATATTATTATTAATAAACTGTTTACTCTAAAATAAACGTGAAGGTGTTTTGATAATATTTATAATTTAATTTATATTACCTGCTTTCCGTTATGTGTCCATTTGATCGTTGGTGCTGGTTTGCCAATAGTTTTGACTTCCATTTTCGCGGGGAAACCCTCGACAACTGTTAATGGTTGTATAGTTCCCATGAATTCTGGTTTCTTCTCCAGTTCCTCGACTTGTACGTTAGCTGTACCGGTTATTTCTCCAAGATCATTAGAAACGACTAAGGAATAAACACCCGCATCTTCCGGTCGTAGTTTATCGATTGTAAGACCAATGAGACCATTCGGCTCATTTACGAAATTAATTTCCTTCGACGGTCTAATCGGAAAACCATCTTTCAGCCATTGCAGTTGTGGGTTCGGGAAAGCGTCAACTCTCGCCTCTAATTTCAAAGGTTGACCAACCAAAGCCTTCGCATCTTCCAAGTTCTTTGAAAATGATGGTTTTCGAGTTTCGGCTGTAAAATAAGACACAAGGTTTGAATTAGAATTTTTTTTTTAATTTAAGAATTCAGAAGTAAAGATTAAATTTAATTACTCACGTTTGATGGCAACAGCGCAAAGGGATGTTTCTTCACCGCCGGAATTTTTACTAACCACTTTATAGGCTCCACAATCCGTGGGAATGACTTTATCAATCGAAAGTTTCATTGAACCGTCTGGAAGTTTCTCCAATTTAATATGACCATCGGGTTTTATTTCCTCACCGTCTTTGTACCATTTAACAACCGGTATTGGACTTCCATCGACATTAATTGATAGTTCGAGTGGCTTTCCTTCGTCGAGATTCAATGATTTTGGTAGTGTCGCAAAGAATTTGGGTGGGAATCGCGTTAGGGCAAGTTCTGCCACTGATTGACTGGTTCCAACAAAATTTGTCGCATTCACTGTTATAGTTCCAGCGTCGCTCTCGGAAAATCTATCAATTGTGTACATACTAATCACTTCATTTCCATTGACGCTCGTTACAATTTTGTGTCGATCGTCATTTTCAATTTCCACACCATCCTTGAGCCATTGTACTTCCGGTCGCGGATAACCAGTCACTCGAATCTCAGCCTCATAATTATTCTGATCTCTCACTGATTCTTTCTTCAGTTCCTTTGTGAAAATAGGCGGTTCGGCTAGAAGCAAAAAAAAAATATTGAAATTACATCAAAATTAAAAAAGCAATTCTTTCAAAATTCAATTATTTTTTGAATTTTTAAGAAAAATTATTTGCAAAATAATTTATAAACAATTTTATAAAAATTCTTAAAGAATTATATTTTTAAAAATAAATTCAAATTCATATTCTGTAAAGTTTAATTATTGTCGGAAATTAGAAAAAAAATTTAGGTTGGACATCAAAAACAATAATTTTTTTATTAATTCTAAAAATTTAAAACTTATTCTACTACTTTTGAGAATTTTCTCTGATTCTCCTGACTTTTCCTTGAATTTTGTTGATTTTGAATTTGAATTTCCTTGATTTTTAAGAATTTTAATTGTAAATTTTGAAAATAATATTGAATTCTCAACAATTTTTATGAAAAATCTGTAAATGAAAATTTTAAATTGAAAATTAATAAAAATTATCTTTAATAATTTATATTAAAATATTTTTTAAAAAAGTAATTCTTTGAATTCTTTTCATGGCAATTTTTTAAAACTTAATTATTTGAAATATTTTCAATTAACAAATTTTTGAAAATTCAAATATTTACAAAAATAGTTATGTTAGAATTTTTTTTAGAATTATTAAAATTTTTAAGTAAATAAATCTTTTCCAATCTTTTTTTAACTAAAATTCTTCAAAAAATTGAATAGTTTTTTTTCCCAAATGTTGTTTAAAATAATTCAATTATTTAAAAAAATATAACATTCCAATAGTTTTAGAAAACTATTTCTGTAAACTTTTTTATTATAAAACTTTGCTCGTTTATAAACAAATAAATTATACTTTTTTTGAATCCAATTATCTTACAAAAAAATAAATTAAAATTTTCAAAAATTCTACTTTTTTTAACCTTTATCATTAAAATTTTAGAGAAAACACGTTTTTTTATATTTGTATTCAATGTTCTTCAAAAACTTGATTGTTTTCAATATTTTCCAAATATTATTTTAAAAAATTCAATTATTGTCTAAAATTATTGCCAATTTTTAGTACATTTTAATTTTTTGCAAATTTTTCAATTAAATATAATTAGAAAATCTATTAAATTTCAAAGAGTATTAAAAAATATTTAAAAAAAAATAATTTTAAGAATTTTATTATAATTTTTTTTAAATCAATTATTTTCAATATTTTTGGTTATACATTTTTAATAATTCACTATAATAACTTGAAAAAAATGAAGAGTTTTAGTTCTAATGGTTTTAAAGAATACAATTTTTGTATTTAAATAATTGAATTCTCGAAGAACTTTTGGAAAATTATTAAAAATAATAATTGATTTAGTCACGAAGTTTAGTTAAAAATTCTAAAAAATAATTAAGTTTTGAAAGTTGTAATTTTTAGAAATAATTAATTTTCACTCAGAAGATTTGAAATTTAAATTTAAAAAAAATCAATTCCTGTAGAAAAATAAATACTAAGTAGGATTTAAATACATATTTATTTAACAAAAAATAGTGAAAATTCAGAAAAATAAAAAATGGGATTTTTGTGACAACACGGAATAAAATGAACGGCTTTTTGGACTTTTCTTCTTATCTCTAATTAGCTAAATTGACTTTTTTTACGCCCTAAAGTAAAAACGTCGCTGAAGATCAACGATTGAAAGAAAAAAATATTTTTCATGCCAAAAATAATAAAATATTTCGTTTAGATTTTATTATGTTTTAAGTTGATCGAAAAACTATGCAAAACATTTTTTATACAAAAATACAAAATTTAAATACAAAATATATTTTTTTTTCTAAATTCTTTGTGATTATAAACGTTGTCAACTTCACCAACGGGATCACCAACGGCTTTAAAATATTAAAAATTCAACGCAATTCAGCGAAAATAAATGAAGTCTAAAATAAAATTAGTACTAAACAATAAAATTAAAATTATTCAAGATGAATTTTATTACTAAAGTAATACGAAACTCACTGTAGGGTGTTAAATCAGCGACAGCCGTTGCTTCACCAAATTCATTAATGGCAACCACTTTATAAGGACCAGCGTCATCCATTTCAACTTGTTTTATAATGAGTTTATAGCTTTTCTTCTTGTGATCTTCTTCGAAATCAAAACGATCATCCTCTCCCAGATCTATGTCATTTCTCACCCAGTAGACATCGGGTTTTGGATTTGCTTTTATGATTATTTCCCATTCGCCTTTCTCGCCAACTGGAGGATTTATGTCCTTGAATTCCTCGATTATTGGACGTATCAAAAGATCCAAATCGGCCTGTACAGAGAATCATAAATTTAAAAATAAAATAAAATAAAATAAATTTAAAAAAAAACTTTGCACACAAAAAACTTACGCTCGATTCAGCTTCACCATTATTGTTCTTGACTTTTATGGAATATTTTCCCACATCATCGAGATCACAATTGTCCATTTTCAGGATAAATGTGCATTCTTTCAGTCCATCTTCGACAGGTTCACTGCGAACTGTTGCCTCGTATCTTTCTTCATCAACGGGAATTTCCTCTCCCAAATGGTACCTTTCAATAAAAACAAATAGTTTCATATTCAAAATTTTAAAAAAATTCAATTAATAACTAATTAATTACAATTATTTATTCTTTCAAAAACTTTAATAAAATTCTTCGCAGGAATTCAATTATTTTCATTAAGATTTCTCAAAAAAATCAATTATTTTAAAAAGTTTGATAAAATTCTTCGCAGAAATTCAATTATTATGCAAAATTTTGAATTAATTCTTTATGAGAATTGAAATATTTTTACTAGAATTTTAGTTAAATTTCTGGAAAAAATCCAATTATTTTAGAAAATTTTAATAAAATTCTTATAGCAAGATTTCAATTTTATTATTTTCATAATTTATAAAATTTTCCACATGACTTTAATTATTTTAAACAATTTTAATAAAATTCTTCGCAGAAACTTTGTGATATAAAAAAAATCTGTCATATAATTATTTATGAGAATTGAATTATTTTCGTAATTACCTAATCAAATTCTTTGCAGGAATTTAATTATCTTAATGAATTTTGATAAAATTCTTTGCAAAAATTTTATTATTTTGAAAAATTTAAATAAAATTCTTTATAAGAAAAAAATGTAAATAAATGTTTTAAAAAAATTTTTATTATTTTTCTAAATAATAAAATTCTTCACCGGAAATCAATTATTATGAAAATTTTTATTTTAACCAAATATATTTTGAGTTAAATAAACGCATATATTTGTTTCAGAACAAACTTGGTTATTCATTTGTCTTACATAAAAATTTTAATAAAATTGGTCAGAGAAAAGTCAGGGATTTTTATTAAAATACTGGAAAAAATTGAATTTTGGAGAAGTTACAAATGATTGCAGAAATTCAATTATTTTCAAAAATAATAAAATTCTTCGCAAAAATTCAATTATGTTCAAAAATTTAAAAAAATTCTCGTCAAAATTCAATTATCTTTAAAAATAATGAAATTCTTCTCCAAATATCAATTATTTTAAAAAATTTTAATAAAATTCTTTGCAAAATTTCAATTATTTTCAAAAAATTTTTTTCAATTCAATGATTTTCAATATCTAGGTACTATTTTAATAAAGTTTTTCAAAAGAATTCAATTATTTAAAAAAAAAATTTTGATAAAATTCTAAGCACACATTAAATTATTTTCATAAATAATAAAAATTTTAAAAGAATTCAACTATTTACAAATTTTTTACAAATTTCTTCGCAATAATTCAGTGATTTTCATAAATAATAACATTTTTTACAAGAATTCAATTATTTTCATGAATAATAAAACTCATCTTAGAATTTCAATTATTTTTAATACAATTTTAATCGAATTCTTCGAAAATTTAATCATACTAAAAAATTTTATTAAAATTCCTCGAAAAAAGCAATTATGCTGATAAAATTCGTTATGATAATTCAATTTCGAGAAACATTCGTTTAATCAATAAATTATTTATTTTTGTATTTAAATAATTGAATTCTCGTAGAATTTTCCAATAAAAATTGATTTAAAAATTAATATCAGTTAAAATTTTTAATAATAATTGAATATTAAAAGCATTATAGCATGAATTTTTTAAAATAATTGGTAATTGAATTCTTTCGAAGAATTTTAATAAAATTTTTGAAAATAATTACATTTTTCGAAGAATTTACTTAAAAATTGTATTAAAAATAATTACATTTTTCGAAGAATTTACTTAAAAATTGTATTAAAAATAATTGAAATCTTGTGAAGAATTTTATTAATTTATGAAAGTAATTGAATTCTTGCAACGAATTTTATTACATTTTTTTAAATAATTGAATTCTTTTGAGAACTTTTAAAAACAGTAGATTTTGAAAATATTTGAATTTCAACGAAGAATTTCATTATATTATATTTATTTTAAATTGTATTAAAAATAATTGAAATCCTCAGAAAAATTTTATAATTTATGAAAATAATTGAATTCTTGCAACGAATTTTATTATAATTTTTGTAAATAATTTAATTTTTTTTTGAAAAATTTTATGGAAATCTAAATTTTTATTAAACATGAAGACATGAATTACTCCGAGTCGAAGACTCGGAGTGATTTATATCTTCATGTTTTATAATAATATTCTTATAAGTTGTTGAATTTTAAAAATGTTTGAATTTAAATGTTTTGAAGAATTTTAATTCCTACGGAAAAATAGTAATTAAATACTTATTTAAAAATGAAGTTATTGATGTTTGCAATTAATTTTACAATTAAAGAAATTCGTAAGTAAATGTAATAGAATGTTTTTTTGAGTATCTAATAATTTTTAGAGTGAATCAGAATATTCTTTAGGATCAGGGAAAAAGTCAAAATTTTGTCTGGGAAAATTTCAATTGAATTCTAAGCACGATTTAAATTATTTTCATAATTTATAAAATTTTTCACATGAAGTTAATTATTTTAATGAATTTCCTACCAAGTTGCAACTGGAATTGGTTCGCCAGTAGCGACAGCCTTGAAAGTTCCGGTTGTATGTTGAGCAACGTCAACATCGCCGAGAGGACGAACAAATCTTGGTTTACGAAGTTCCTCAACTGGTAGAACCAATAGAACGCCGTCGACCGTTTTTTCGCCCAATTTATTCGTAAATATACATGAGTAGCAACCAGCGTCTTCGAGTTCGGCCTTTTTTATCGTCAACTGGAACATTTCTCCCACATTTGAATATTTAATTCTGTCGGAAGTCTTCAGTGGCTCCGCATCCTTGTACCATTTTGCTTCCGGTCGTGGCAATGCCTGGGCTTTTATTTCAAAACTAACGTTCTGCGTTTCGAAAATTTCCTTATCCTCAAGCGTCGAACTGATTATATTCGGAGAAGCTGAATTACAAAAAAGAAAAATTAAAATTCTAAACAATGTTTACAGTTGGAGATAATTTTTAATTAATTAAAACTTTATTAATTAAAATTATATTCATTAATTAAAATTTTAATAATAAAAAATTAGTCCTTAATTAAAATTTTACTAATAAAAAATTATATATTCATTAATAAAAATTTTATTAATTAATTAAAATTTTAATAATGAAAAACTATAGATAATTAAAAAAAACAAGCTCTTTTTTTGAAAGAATAGTAAAATTATTCTTGCAGTCACCTACCGTTGACGAAGTGCAAGTACTGAGTTGATTTGACTCTGTGTTTTCATGCAAGCTCAGCTTGTGATTATAATGACCGAACTTCATTGTTACAGTGAATTTCCAGAGGGAAATTTTTACAAAAAGAAAGTAAATTTACATTTTTTACATTTAGAAATTTATGGAATTACATTTAAGTTAGAATTTCTTTTTCACAATTAGTAGGGATAAAAAAAAGTGAGATTAGAATCACACGCATTTAGAAGTAAAAAAAAAATTAAATTTTGATAAGAAAAAATAGACAAAATTTATAAGGGTTGCCACAAAAACATATTTTTCTTTTTCCCTGACTTTTCGCTGATTTTTAGATAAAATTTCGTCTTTTTCCCTGACTCTAAAGAATATTTCGATTCACTCTAAAAATAATTAAATACTCAAGAAAATGTTTCTAATATATTTATATCAACTATTTTTTTATTATTATTTATTTCAATTATTTTCAAAAATTATTCTCAAGTGAACAATTCAAATTTTTTTTAAAGTTTCTGACTAAAATTCTTTGGAAAATAATTTATTTTTTGTAATTTTTGCTCCAAAATTATTTTCAAGACTTCAATTCAATTATTTTCTAGAATTTCTAACTAAAATCTTTTTTCGAAATCAACTATTTTTATTATTTTTTTCAAAATAATTCTCAGGATTTCAATTCAATTATTTTCTAGAATTTCTAAATACAATTTTTGGAAAAATCAATTATTTTCAATCATTTTTCTTTAAAATTATTTTCAAGATGTTGATTCAATTATTTTTTGGAATTTTTAACTGCAATTCTTGTTCAAATCAATTATTTTTTAAAATTTTTTTCTAAAATAATTCTCATGATTTCAATTCAATTATTTTTTTTAGACTTTCTAACTAAATTTTTTTGAAAAATAAATTATTTTCTACCATTTTTCACTAAAATTATTTTCCAGATTTCAATTCAATTATTTTCTAGAATTTTTGACTAAAATTCTTTAAGAAATCAATTATTTTTTGTAATTTTTCTACAAATTTATTTTCAATATTTCAGTTCAATTACTTTTTAGAATTTCTAATTAAAATCTTTTTTCGAAATCAATTATTTTTATTATTTTTTGCAAAATAATTCTCAAGATTTCAATTTAATTATTTTTTAGAATTTTTAACTACAATTCTTTGCCTAATCAATTATTTTTTATAATTTTTTTCCAAAATAATTCTCAGTATTTCAATTCAATTATTTTCTATAATTTTTAAATAAAATTTTTTGAAAAATCAATTATTTCAAATTTTTTTTGGATTTTTTAACTAGAATCTTTTGAAAAATCAATTATTTCCAATAATAAATTAAAATAAAATAAGAATTTTGAAAAGTCAATTATTTTCAAACATTTTTCTCTAAAAATATTTTCAAGATTTTAATACAATTATTTTTTAGAATTTTTAACTGCAATTTTTTGAAAAATCAATTATTTCTTGTAATTTTTCTCGAAAATTATTTTCTAGATTTCAATTCAATTATTTTCAAGAATTTCTCTCTAAAATTCTTTGTAATATCAATTATTTTCAATCACTTTTCTCTGAAATTATTTTCATGATTTCAATTCAAATTATTTTCTAGAATTTCTAACTAAAATTTTTTTCGAAATCAATTATGTTTAGTTTTTTTTACAAAATAATTCTCCCGATTTCAGTTCAATTACTTTTTAGAATTTCTAACTAAAAATGTTTAATTTAAAAAAAAATTTAAATACAAAATTTTTTTAAAACCTAATTTCTGAATTTTTTATTATCTACCTATATTTAGAATTCAAGTTTTCTTAAATTTTAATTTAAAACCTTTTGAGAATTTAATATTTTTCGGAATTTTCTTCTGAATTCTAAAAATTTAATATTTTTTCAGTACTTTTCTGAAAATTCCCTGAATTCCCAGATTTTCCTGATCTGTGGCAACCCTGTTTATAATCATTGTCTTACCTGATTTTTCCCTATCACCAGTAGTTTGATCAAGAATTTCATCTAATACACTTCTCTGTCGTTTAATTCGCTCGAATAATTTTTCCATTTCTTCATCAACCTCTTCTTCATCATTTTTCACCCCTTTTTGTGAATTTTCCCTCGAAAATTCTTTAATCGATTTCTTTGATTCATTCGAATTGAATCTTTCCAATTTTGACGATTGTCGAGAGAGTTTACTTTCGTCGTGAATTGAACTTTGTGATGAATTTTGTCTTGAAAAATTATTCTCCTTATTATTCTCCAGAGAATATTCTTCATCCTCATTTAGTGGTTTTTCAGATTTTATCGAACTTTCTCTACTGAACTGCGTTTTTACCTTGACAGATTTTTCTTTAGAAATTATACTCTCCTCGATAAGTGGCGATTGTGCCTGATTGACTATTTCCGATTTTGTCGAATTCTCCCGACTGTATTGAGTTTTTACCTTAACCGATTTCTCCTTGGATATTACACTCTCCTCGATAATTGGCGTTTGTGGTTCTTGTGATTCGATCGAATCGGATTTTCTAATCGAACTGTATTTTGCTTCGACTTTGACCGATTTCTCTTTAGAGACGATACTCTCCTCGACAATTGGCGTTTGTAATTCGGCAGAATCGAGAATTTCGGTTTTTATTGAATTCTTCCTCGAGTGAGAACTCTCGACCGAAATACTTCTTTCTTTGGAAAATTTCCCCTTCTCTGAAGAGGGTTTTTCAATTTCTTCGAATTTTAATGTTTCTTGAATTTTCACCGATGTTTGTCGCTCGATTTTACTCTCCTCGGCTTTTTGAATTTTCGATGGAGAAGTGTCTTTTACTATTGGTAATTCGAGTGATTCGTCAATGGAACGTTCTTCGATTATTGTTTCGGTGAGGAGAATTCCTCGTTGTGCTTTACGATCGTCGTAGGATTTTTCTTCGAATTTGCCATTAGAATTTCCAAAGACGTCGTCTATGGATCCGTTGGTGATTAATTTGTGATCGTCTGATAGTTCGGCGTGAACATCGTCGGTACTGACATCGCGGGAAATTGCCTTCATTGTTGATTCGTCGTCAGAAACTGATACAATGGAAACGCCTCTATTCACTTGGAGTTTTGCTTTATTATCGTCACCTTCCGAATACTCTTCGATGAGAACGCCATTTTGTGCCTTTGTGCCGTCCTCTTGATGAATCGTGTAACTGTAGGAGGCAATTTCTTCGACGTGTGGACCCTCGGAGTGCATCTCTTGGCACTCAACTTTCGTCGAGGTCATTTTGTGGATTGTGTGTCTCTCATCGGGACCTGTGAAGGGTCTGTCTTGATCACTAATTTTTCTACGACTCAGGATTTTAAGCTTTAAGTTAGAAAACAAATATAGAAGCACTTTTTTCAATATTCTCTGAATATGAATTAGCTAATTAATTAAATAATTAATTAACTAAATAAGCAATTAATTGAATAATTAATTAAACAATTAATTTATTGATTAAATAATTAATTAAATTATGAATTAATTAAAGAAAAAATTAATCAGGAAATTGAAAAAAAAAATTACAATTGAGTTCAGATGATGATTACGAAGCAATTTAGCAAAAAGCGTAAGTGTACGAAAGCAAATGTGAGTGTTTTGAATAATCTGTGTCATTGAATTTACAATTTTTGAATTCTATTTTTAGCAACCAAAAAGTTTTTATTTTGCCAAAAAATATTAGAGGCAAATTAAAATATTGCAAAATAAAAAAAAATCCAATTTTAAACACTAAAATAATATTCATAAAATTATTATTGAACTAATTTAAAATTTATCCTCGAACAGTAGCAAAAAGCAAACGCAAACTTTTTTTAAAAATTCGCTGACAAAATAGAAAGTCTTGTTTAGAATTTTAACTCAACTGAAATCTTTCGCTTTCAAAATTGAATATTTTAATTATCAAACAGTGATTTAATTTCTATTGTTGCAAATTTGCAAATTTTGTTTTACTTTACTTTTTAATTTTTCTTTTAGAGAAAAGTTTTCTTTTTTCATTTAATTAATAGTTTTTAATTTGAATGGAAAATAATATAAAAAATGCGGTTGCTCCAGCTGTAGATTGATAATGTTCTTGATGTGCATGATTTTACCTGTCAAAATAGCCTCGTGTGTTGTTGTTGAGGCTACAGAGATGGTTATCTTGTCACCTGCGCCACGAATTACCTCGACCTTTTGTTTTTCCAACTTGACTCGACCTGAATTTATCAAATATAAACTACAAAAAAACACTACTAAAGCTAAGCTTAGGAAAAAATTTTTTTTCTTCTCCATCGATCGGTGAGTTTATTATATCGATTGATGCGATTTTCAACTCTCTATTTTGATTTACAATAATATTTCGAAAATATTTTTATTATTTTGTGCTCAACTAAAGTGTCTATTGATTTTAGTTGAAATTGCAGGTTCATTTGCAAGACAATAAAAAGGCAAAAGTTAACTAACTAGAAAGTGAAGTAAAAAAATTGTATTTCAGGCTTCGCACTCATATACTAAAATCTACTGTGAATTTACTACTTTTCTCGCGATTTGCTATTATTTGGATACTTTTTTTAGATTTGTATTTTAGAAATTATTTTATTTAAATTATTTAAATCAAAATTATTTCATTATTTATTTTCATGTTTAAATAATTTATTTCTTGTAGAATTTTATATATAATTAACAGGGTTAACAAAAAAATTTGATTTTGTTTTTCTCTCACTTTTCTCTGATTTTCAGATAGAATTCTGATTTTTTCTTTGATAACGAATTAAAAAAAATTCAAGGGAAATTCAATCATAAAAGAAGCCAATTTTTACTAGTGAAAATTTTAATTTAAAAAACATTTAAGGACGTTCGTCTATTTTAAAAATAAAATGAATTACCTACTGTAACTAAATTCTTTCAATTATTTCAAAAGTTTCAATACAATTAATTGGAAAATTCTTTTTAAAAATTCAATTATTTTTAATAGAATTTTTAAACTTTAGAAAAATTTCAATTATTTCAAAAAGTTTCAATTATTGGTTTATCAAACATTGAATTATCTTTAAAAATAGAATTGAAATATGCATTTGATATATAACTTTTTGTAAGATTAAATTATTTTTCAATTCTTAAATTATAATTTTTTGAAAATTCGATCCTTTTAAAAAATTCTGTATTTCTTTAACAAATTTAATCAATTTTCAATTTTATATCACAAAAATTTTTTATTTATTTCATTATTCTTTATAATAAAATTTTGTTAAAAATTCCAAGTATTTTTAAAAAGTTGAATTAAAATTTCTCAGAAACCAATTTTTTTTTTTTAGATTTTTAGATAAAATTATTTATTAAAACTTAAATAATTTTTTTAAGTAGGTAAATAAATTATTTTTTATTAAATTCTTCACAGAAATTGAAATTTTTTAAGTAAAATATTAATTTCCATTAAATTCTTAACAGAAATTAAAATTTTTTCAAAATTTTAGTTCAAAACATTCTGAAGAATTCAATTCATTCTCAAAATTGCAATTTTTTTATTAAAATACTTTTTATGTCAATTATAATTGATATCTTGAAGAAATTTATTATAAAATTTAATTCTTGACAGAAATAAAAAAACTCAAGGTATTATTTTTAAATTAGGTAATTATGATTCAAAAGCTTTTAAGATGGAAAAAAATTCAAGAAGAACGTTTTGAAATTTAATTTAATTTAATTAAACTCCAAATGTTTTTAAATTAAAATCTTTGAAAATTTTAATTGTTATAAAATGATAATAATATTTAAATATTTATTTTTAAAAATTATCAATTTATTATTTTCCTAAAAAATCATTAAAGTTTTGAATAATTTTATTTATGAAAATTCTAAAAAATTAGAAGATTGTTATTGTCGTTGTTTTTTTCTTAAATTGAAACAATTGAAAATATTTTGTCAAATTTAATTGAAATAAATTTTACATTTTAAAGAATTTAATTTTTGTAAACTTTTCAAAATTATTTTAAATAATCGTATTTTTTAAGTATTCTAACTGAATGTTTGGAAAATAATTGAATTTTTTCAAAAATTTAGAATTGAAATTATTAGCAGGATAAGAAAAGAAATTAATATTTTTCCTGTAAAACAGGAGAATACCTATAATCAAATTTTTGTGATAATCCTGAATAAAATGAGTTCTTTTTTTTTTGCGCATTAAATCGACTGAAACGAGTTTTTAAGTCGTTATATTAAATTTTTTGATAACTATTTTTTGACTACTTCTTTTCAGTATTAAAGTTTCTTTTTGCTACTTTTTGATACTTTTTTCACATTTTTAAATTAATTGACGAGTGCAAAGCCTAGTATTTTGAATTCAATAACTTTTCTAATTTGAAATCGTAGTTTTCTATCGTTACGTGTAAAATGTGTAGAATGTGTAAATTACCTTCAGGTCCTGATTCCTCAGCCTCTTGGCTTTTTGCCGAAACATCCTCTTCTTTCACTTCCTGTGCACTTTCTTTCGTTTTCTCGACAATTTCCTCCGTTTTTGCTAAACAAGATGCTTTTTTAAAAATTTACTCTTAAAATTCATGAGAAGAATACATTTTTAGTAACATTTTGAGAAATTGGAACAATTGAAAAAATGTAAAAAGAAAAATAACAGGTTTAAATAATAAAAGGGAAATTAAACAAAAAGTCATTGATAAAAAGAAAACAGAAAACATTAACATTTTAAAAAACTGGAAAAATTGGAATAATTGGAAACAAAAATAACAGGTTCAAATAACAAAGGGAAAATTAAACAAAATGAGCCATTGATAAAAGGAAAATAGATAAAACAAAAAACTGGAGTCATGAAAGGAAACATTTTTAGAAAAAGGGAATAGAACCTACTTTGTTGATATCCCAAGTTCCTTTTTTTGCTTATTAGAACAGAATTTCGATTTAAATTCAAATTTTTGTAAAATTTTTATTGGAAAATGTTTTCAACTTACTCAAAATGATGACTTTACTCTTGCAGCTGACTTGACCGAGTTCATTTTCAGCTCTCACTTCATAGATACCACCATCTGAACCCTTGATAAGTGTTAGCGTCAAATCATAATTTTCCTTTCGTTTCGTGTCACGGGAAATTTTAATTCTAGCATCCGCTGATGCATCAACTTGCTTTCCATCCTTGTACCATTTCACTTCCGGCTCTGGTGTACCGGAAATTTCCACCTTCAAACTCAATGTTTCGCCCTCATTGACTTTTTGATCGGCAAGCTTTTTATTTATTTTCGGTCTCGTGTAGACTGTCAAATTTGCCTCGCACTTATTCTCACCGTATTGATTTTTAATTTTACAAATATACTTTCCGGCTAATTCCGGTTTCACTTGATTGATCACCAGTCGATATACGTCGCCATTCTCAATTATTTGATAGTCCTTCTTCTCTTCTGTTATCGCCGTATTTCTAAGGAACCATTCGACTGTCGGCTCCTCAATACTGTCGACTTTTACCTTTAATTCTAGATTCACTTGATTTTCCTTCGCTATTGTGTCTTCGAGTTTTGTCCTAAATACCGGCGCACAACGAACCTGAAAACAAAAAAAAGGAAAAATTATTATCTTTTCCAAAAAATCGTATTTTTAGAGATGTTTAGGAAAAAAAATTAAGAAAGAAGAAAGGGAAAGAAAAGAGAATAGTCACCTTTATATTAGTTGAATCGACGCTCTTTCCGTCTTTATTTTCGACTTCAACTCTGTAAGTCGCAGCGTCAATGTGACAAGCACCGGTTATTTTCAGCATGTGTCTCTTTCCCTCTTGAACAATTTTCACTCGTTCGTCGGAAATGACAACTTCCTCGTCTCTCAACCAAGTAACCGTTGGTTTAGGTTCGGCTTCAACTTCAATTAATAAAGTCAAACTATCACCCTCGTCAATAATTTGTGGTTCCAGTAATTTTTTCGTTATCTTCGGTGGATATCGCACGGAGACGTTCCAAAATTCTGACGTTTGATTGACTTCATTCTTGGCTGAGACTGAATATGAACCTGAATCGTCTAATCTAGCGTCTTTTATCACAAGAGTATAGGTATCATTTTCCTCCTTTCGGAAAGAAATTCGCTCCGATTCTTCCAGCTGTTGACCGTCCTTGAACCATTTAACTTCCGGTTTTGGCGATGCCTGTATTTGTACACTCATGTAGAGTGTCTCCTCCACTTGTCCTAGAAGATCGTTCATTTTTTTCGTTATTTTCGGCGCTGACTTGACGATCAATTCAATTTGTGTACTGTCCTCGCCGAGTTCGTTCTTTGCTTTAATAACGTACGTGCCAGCGTCTTGAACTGTTACATTTTTTATTACCAACGAGAGTGATTCCTCGTCTTCCCAAAGATATTTTATCCTTCCACCGGCGACTATTTCCTCTCCATTCTTTGTCCATTTGATGTCCGGTTTTGGATAACCTTTCACCTTTAATGAAAATGATTATTATATTGATTTTTATTTTTAATTACTAATTTCAATTTCGGAATAATTTCAGAATCAAAAATAAAAAAAAAATGTAATTAACTAGTTTACTATTTAATTTTAATTATTTATTGTAATTTGTAACCAAAGCTTTAATAAAATTCTTCGCAGGAATTCAATTATCTTCAATACAATTTCTTGAATGGAATCAATTATTTTTAAAAATTTGATAAAATTCTTCGCAAAAATTCAATTATTTTTAAACATTTGATAAAATTCTTCGCAATAATCCAATTATTTTTAAAAGTTTTGATTAAATTGTTTATGACAATTGAAATATTTTCACTACAATTTTAATTAAATTCCTGGAAAAAATTCAATTATTTTCTACAATTTTAATAAAATTCTAAACAATTTCAATTATTTTCAAAATTTAAAAATTTTTCCGCAGGAATTTAATAACTTTGAAGAGTTTTAATAAATTTCTTCGCAGAAATTTAAATAATCTTGAAAAATTTTGTTAAAATTATTTATAAGAAATGAATTATTTTCATAAATTTATAAAATTTTCCACAGGAATTTAATTATTTTAAAGAATGTTAATAAAATTCTGCGCAAAAATGTTTTTACTTAAAAAAAATTTATTAAAATTCTGTATAAGAATTTATTATTTATATATTTAAAAAAGATTTAATAACATTCTATTCAATAATTCAATTATTTTCAATAATATTTTGATAAAATTTCTCAAAATGATTCAATTATTTTTCAAAATTTTAATGAAATTCTTTAATAGTTTTCAAAAATTTTAATAAAATTTTCCGAAAAAATTCAATAATTTTCAATTTAATTTTAATAACATAGGTAACTGAAAAAAATTTTATTATTTTCAGAAATTTAAATAAAATTCTTTATGAGAAGTGAAGTTTTTTTCATACAATTTTAATTAAAAATTTTAAATCTTAAAAAAAATTTAATTACTTTCGAAAATGTTAATAAAATTCTTAGGAAAATTTCAATTATTTTCATAATTTATAAAATTGTTCCCAAGAATTTCATTATTTTAAAGAATTTTATAAAATTCTTCTCAAGAACTTTAATTATTTAGACAAACTTCAATAAAATTTCTTATAAGAAATAACTTTAATTAAATACTTTGAGAAAATTTAATTCTTTTTCTAAATAATAAAATTTATCGCAGAAATTTAATTAGTTTAAAAAATTTGGTACAATTTTGTATTGGAATTCACTTATTTTTAATAGAATTTTAAGGAAATTTTTACCAAGATTTTTTTTGATTTTATAAATTAATTAGTAACATTTCTCGAAAGAATTAAATTATTAAAAAAAAATTGTAATAAAATTTTTCGAAAGAATTCAGTTATTTAACAAAAAATTTACTTATAACATTCTTCGCAGAAATTCAATTTTTTTGGAAAATTTTGATAAAACTCTTTATAAGAATTTAATTATTGTTAATATTATTTTATAGTAAAATTTCTAGTAAGAGTCATCTTATTTTTAAAGATTTTGATAAATTTCTTTATAAGAATTCAATTATTTCAAATTTAAAATTATAAAAGAAATAAATAAGAAATAATAGATACAAGAATTATTTTTAATTAAAAAGAATTTGATTTAATTAATTTTTGTTATTTTTTAATCTTCAAAGAATTAAATTAGAATTTCATTAATCTTAAATTCAAAAAAATTAAAAAGAAAAATTATCAAAAAAATTAGAAGATAGAAGAAGATAGATAGAAGATTATAAAAATTAAACATTAGAAAATGTAGAAAATCCTTGAATGTAAAAATTCTTAATTGGATTTAAATTTTGTCGAATGTTATTTTGCGAAAATAAAACTCACTTGAAGGTCCAACATTGCGGAACCGCCGACACTACATTCGGAATGTCTTGATTCCGATTGTAGAGCGGGTTTTGCCGGCTCTTTCAATAATTGTCGAACGGTTCCTTGAACAGTGAGTTCGGCACTGCAACTAATATTTCCAGTGCTTGTTTGTGCAACACAGGTGTATAAACCCGCGTCTTCCGGCTTGACGTGTTGAAAGACCAATGCCAAAGTGTCTTCTTCGTCTTTGAATAGAACTTTAAATCTCTCCTCTGGATCGAAGGGAACTCCATCTCTGGACCATTTGAATTTTGGAATTTCACCGGGTTCGAGAAGACCCTCAGGAAGACCGGCAAAAATTACTTTATCGTCAGTCACTGTTACCACAGCCTCGCATGACGCTTCCCCATGACTATTTGTCGCTGTACACGAATATTTACCCGCGTCCTCTCTCAATACATCAGGAATAACTAATTCATAAAAACCTTTATCCGCCTTTTCTGTGATGATTTTCATTCGTTCATTCTTTGAGTCAATGAGAACATCGTCTTTATAACTGAAAAAATAATTTAACAACTTTTAGAAAATTTACAATTCAACGAAATTTATGATTGAAAAAATATTATTATTATTATTATATTTTATTAATTTGTTAATAAATTTAAATCTTTGAAAACAATTAAATTTTAATAGGTTTTTAAATTGAAATCTAAGAAAATTCGAATATCTAGTAACCACAGTTTTTCAATAATTACAGATTCAGAATTAAAAAAAATTCTTTTAATAACTAATTAGCTAGTTAAATTTTTATTTTTATTTAGAAATTTTTTTAATAAAATTCATTACAAGAATTTAATTGTATTGTCATTAATAATAAAATAATATTCAAGAGTTCAATTGTTTCCAAAATATTTTGATAAAATTTCTCAAAAGTTTTTAATTATTTTTCATGATGAACTTTAATGAAATTCTTTAATAGAAATCAATTAATATCTATACAATTTTAATTGAATTTCTCAAAGAAATTTAATTATCTTAAAAAATTTCAATTAAATTCCTTGAACAAATTTAATAGTTTTCAAACAATTTTAATAAAATTTTTATAAAATATTTTCTAAGAATTAAATTATTTTCAAAAATTTAAATAAAATTCTTCGAAGCAATTCAATTATTTTAAAAAATAATAAAATTCTTCGCAAAAATTCAATTATTTTTATAAATAATAAAATGCTTCCAAAAAATTCAATTATTTTCATAAATAATCAAATTCTTCGCAGGATTTCAATTATTTTCAATAAATTTTGAACAAAACTATTTTAAAAAATTAATTATTTTCAAAAATAATTAAAGTCTTCGCAGAAATTCAATTACTTTGAAAAATTTTAATAAAATTCTTTATGAGAATTGAAATATTTTCATAACAATTGTAATTAAAATTTTTAAAAAAATCTAATTAGTTTCAAAAATGTTAATAAAATTATTAGGAAAATTTTTCATTATTTTCAAAATTTATAAAACTTTTTGCAAGAATTTCATTATTTTTAAGAATTTTTAATTAAATTCTTCTCAAGAATTCAATTATTTTCAAAAAAATTTTTTTTATAAAATTCCTGAAAGGTTTTAATTATTTTAAAAAATTTTTTTAAAATTCTTAAAAGTTTTAATTAATTTTCTTGAAAGAGTTAAACACTAAAAATTTTAATAAAATTGGTCGATAAAATTAAATTATTTTCATAAATAATAAATTTTTTCGAAACAATTCAATTATTTTCAATTAATTTTTAATAAAACTATTCTAAAAAATTCAACTATTTTCAAAAGTAATAAAATTCTTTGCAGTAATTCAATTATTTCGAAGGTTTTATAAATTTCTTTATAAATAAGTAAATGAATTAATTAATCTTTAAATTTGATTTAATGAAAACGAAATTAATAAGAAATTCCTAAAATTTAAGTTTATAATTCTATGTAGAACAAGATATTAAATTTCAAAATCATTTACATTGGTTTTATTTAAAATATTGAAGTTTCAAATAATTTAATTTAAAAATTCTTAAAAAAAATAAGGTAAAAGTTTTTTAAAAATTTTTAAAAATTTTTTAAAAAATCGTAGTTAAAATTTTTTTAAGATATTTGTATTTTTGAAAGTAATTTTTAAAAAAATTGAATCAATTGTAAAGTTTGTCTCAAATTTTATTGAAATAAATTTTATGTTTGAAAGAATTTAGATTTTGTTACTTTTAAATATTTGTAAAAATAATCGTTTTTTTGAAGAATTTTAACTAAAAATTTGAAAAATAATTTTATTTTACAAAAATTTTAAATTGAATTAAATTACTTTGTTGTTTATTTATGCTACATCTTTTATTTTCAAAGCAAGTAGCCGTTTGCTATTTTTTTAAAATTATTGTTACTTACATATTTTAAATAAATTTACAAGAGCGATGCCTGAGGTTTTGAATATTTTGTAAATTTTCTATTAAAATGAAAATTGGTTTAATAAAAAGAGAACTTCTAAAGCTAATGAGATTATTAATACTGTCAAAATATTTTCAAGGGTGCAATAGTTTTGGAAACTAGAATCTAATTTAGTGTATCAAAATTATTTTCTCGCCGACTTGTAATTTAATAATTTTTGGCTCAATTCCAGAAACAATTTAATTTCATTATAGATTCTTCTTTTAATTTCAATGAAAAGATCTCTATAAAATAATATTGAGGGCAAAAGAAAAATTCTCTTACAATTTGAGTTCTGGATTAGGATCCCCTTTGACCTTGATCATAAAACGAAGATAAGTGTTTTCCAAAAGTTCTGTGTCCTTGAGACGAACCAGGAAATCCGGTTTGTTTCCATCTAAACGAGCTTTTCGTTCCTCAGGTGTTACTGAAATAAATTTCGAACAGTATAAATAAAATCTGAAATAAATTAATAATAATAAGACAAAATTAAGATTAATGTAGTTTTTCCATTAAATTAATCTTCTGATTTTTGTTTTTTGTAAATTGTCTTTAAATTTGTAATTTGCTTTTTTTGGAAACCATTAAATTTCTATATTTTAACTTATTCTGTAAAAATATTATTATTATAACTATTATTATTTGTTATTATTATTGGTTTCATTTTTCTTCTTATTTATTATAAATTTAATTTAAAATTTTTCGATTTAAATCGAAAAAAAGGTCGATAATGTGAAAATTTGTGTTTGAATAGAAAAATCAACAGTTTTTTTTTTTTTTCTTCTCAAGTTTACTTACAATCGGTGACAATTAATTGAGCGGTACAAGAAGCTTTGCTGTCTCCACTCACTGCTCGTGCAGTATAAATTCCAGAATCTGATTCTAAAACGTTGTTAATCTCAAGTTTGAAACTTGAATCAGCTCGAGAGATTTTCACACGATCTGCCAATTTGTCATTAAATGGTCTATTGTCCTTCAGCCATTGCATTTTTGTTTGAGCGAAAATTGATGCAAGAACACACTCGAAAGTGGCACTTTCTCCAGCTATTGGGGAAAAAAATAATACAAATTACATTAAAATATTTCATTAATTCCCCTAAATTACTTAACAATTACAAGCATATGTTCAATGAAAATGATATATTTATAAATAGAGAATTCGTGATGTCATACAAAAATTTCTTATATGTTGTATACGAAAATGAAGAAAGATTATGTTCTTCAGTGTTTTTAAATTACTATTTATGCTTCAATTTAAATTCTACTCTAATTCTCTTCTTTTATTTATTTAATTTATTATTTATTATTAGTTAATAATTTAATTTACTTCGATCTTTTCTTTTTTTAATTTTCTATATATCTTTTAATTATTTTATTTAAATATTTATCCTTTTATCAAGATATTTATTTTTTTTTGTGTATTTTATTTTATCAACTTATTATTTTTTTATTTAATTACCTATAATTACATTTTTAGGAAATTTGTCACCATTTTTGTTTCTACTTTTCAAAAAACAAAATTAATCGGATTTCAATAATTGTGCTTTGTTTATTGTTTTTTATGTTGAATATTTTTCTATTTTCTAGTCTCGTTTGTGTCTTAGACACTTAACGATTCTTGGCTCTAATCGAAACATGTGGGCCGTGAGAATTTGGCATCATGCACAATTTGAAATCTATACTCTTTTCGAGTTTCCGAATCGTTTCCAACAACCTCGAGGCGCCTCTCGCGTTTTTACATTCCCCCAAAAGAACAGGTGACAGATTTCTTGTAATCATTAATCGCGACTGTCTCTTAAATAAAAACTTAACTCAGCGATTTTTTTTCCTAATTTCAAAACTAGTAGCTGGGTATCGAAAAATAGGAAAAATATACAAAAATTAAAAAAAATACAAAACTCAAAAAAAAAAAAAATACAAATAAAAAAACTAAAAAATTGTAAAGTTCTAAGTAAAATAATTAAATATAATTTTTATTTGATTTGAAATCGAAAATTTGAATTGTGTGAGTATGGAAAATGTTTGTGATTCGTGATTATGTGTAAGTGTAGAAAAAAAGTGTAAACAGTAAATTGAATTTTGAATATTGAAATTCAGCCAATAAGCAAAAAGATTCTGATCGATATTTCCAGTGAAAGCGACAATCAATTTTTGAAAGCTAAATTTTACAAAGCAAACATATGAATATGTTTTGTGTTCTAAAAGACAGAGAAGAGAAAGATGTTTGAAATGATATGAAGAGACGAGCAAAAGTGACTTCACGATTTCACTTTACCTATCACATGTATCAAAGCCATTTTTGATTGCGTCGCTAGAACAGGAAAAATTTGTTTTACCCTCGCTAATTATAATATTTCACACCTTTTTATCAGTGTTAAAAATATTTTGATTCGATTGAAATAAAATTCAAAATACTTCGATTCCATTGAAATAAAATTCAAAATATTTTGATTCGATTGAAATAAAATTCAAAATATTTTTATTCGATTGAAATAAAATTCAAATATTGTGTCAGAAAGGGAAATTTTCAAATTACTTTGTAATCGTAAACTTACATTGAGCCTCGCATCCTTCGATTGTTTGTGAAAAACATGGTTTTCCAGTTTCAGTGGCTGATAATGCCACTCTCGCTGTTCTCATTTCAGATTCGACATTTGAACCACCAACTACGGTCTGATAAGAACTCGAACTCTCCGTCACTCGATCGTTTCCGTAGAGAGATGACGACTCTCTTCTTCCACTCGATAATGATGCTGACGATTCCATGTGAGTTGTTTGTCCATCTCTACTGCTCGACACTGACGAGTATTCTTCACCAAAAAAAAAGAATTTTCCTAATTTTATATTTATATTATACAAATTTATTTTTTATTAAAAAAATTTTGATTTTTAAAATTTTGATTTTCTTGACTATTATTTGAAAAAATTGATTTTTCTCCTACCCTCGACGACTTTAGAGGAGGCGCTGTAGCGACTTGATGAATATCGCGACATGTCCTCGGCTTCTTCGACCTTGGCCTTTTTGGATTCTGTCGCCTTGACGGTGGACTCCTCCTTTCGTTTTTCGGTTAATTTTGAATCAGACGGTTTGTCAGTTGTTGGGGGTTGAATGTTAATTGGTTCAGCTTTCGGGCTGGAAATTTCTGGCTCGTCGGTTACTTGCAAATCATCGGCGGCGTGTTCGGCAAGTGCAATAACGTCACTTGTATACTGTCGAATTTCCTTGAGCCAATATTCCTTAACTGGATCCTTGTGGGCAACGAGAGTTATTGGATAGCCTGATGCACCTGGTTGATGCAATTCAAATGATCTTGCTTCTCCCGGATGATCTTTTACTTCCACTTCTGGAATCTAGAACAGTTTTCACATTGGAATTTTGGCATTTCGATAATAATACAAATTTTCTCAAGAATTCAATTACTTTCAAAAAAATTTGATAAAATTCTTCGCAAGAATTCAATGATTTTAAAAAATAACAAAATTCTTTATAAGAATTCAATTATTTTCAACAATAGATTGATAAAATTTAATTATTTTCATGAATAATAAAATTCTTCCTAAGATTTCAATTATTTTTATAAATAACAAAATTATTCAAAAGAATTCAATTATTTTCATAAATAATAAAAATTTTCACAGGAATTCAATTACTTTTATTACAATTTAATTACATTCTGTGCGAGAATTTAATTATTTACATAAAGAATAAAATTTCATGGAAAAATTCAACTATTCTTTAGAGTTTTAATAAAGTCCTTTACAAGAATTTAATTATTTTAAATACAATTTAACTTATACTCTTTAAATTAATATAATTATTGTAAAAATTTTAATTAAATTCTTAACAAGAATTAAATTATTTGAATTTATTCAAAAATTTATTGAAAGAATTAAATTATTTACGAAATTTTTAGTAAAATTTTTATAAAGAATCCAATTATTTTTAATAGAATTTTAATTGAATTCTTCGAAAAAATTCAATTATTTTAATAAATAATAACATTTTTCGCAGGAATTCCATTATTTTTCACAAAATTTTAATAAAATTTTTAGAAAAATTCAATTGTTTTAAGAAATAATAACATTCTTTGCAGAAATTCAATTTTTTTGTCAACATACTTTTAATAAAAATATCTTGAAAAAATTGAATTATTTTTAATAATTTTAATAAAATTCTTTAGAAGAATACAATTTTTTTTTAATATTTCGATAAAATTCTTGAAAAGAATTCAATTATTTCAAAAAAGTTTGAAACAAAATTCAATAATTACTATAAAAATTTTCAATTACAATTATTTAAAAAACACTCAATTATTGTTTTAAAAATTCGAAGAAATCCTTCAAAGGAATTCAATTTTTTTTAAAATTTTTAATAAAATTGTTCGCAAGAATTTAATTGCTTTCAAAATTATTGATGAAACTCTTCGCAAGAATGCAATAATTTTTAAATTCAAAACAGAAGAATTATCCAAAAAGTTAGGAAACAAAAATTTGATTAAATTGAATCAAATTTTTCGGTCGTATATCTTTTTTTAAATGAAATATTTAAAAACTCACTCGAATTATATCCTTGAGTACAAAAACTGAACGATCTTCAGAAATACGCCTGACTTTGCAAACTAGAATTCTCGCTTTAAACAAAAATAAATATCTTTCCTTGCTTTTTCCGTCTTTGTCGATTACTGTGTACCACTCCTAGAATTTTAATATTTTTGTAATTAACATTTTTTAATGAATAATTAATCAAATAATTTAATAATGAATCCAATAATTCAACTATTAATTTAACAATTAATCCATCAATCCAATTATTAATTTAATAATTAATCCAACAATTCAAATATTAATTCCGTAATTAATTCAATAATTGAATTAGTAATTTAATAATTAAAATAATTAAATTATTGATTCTATAATTAAAACTATTCAGTTTGCAATTTAATAATTAAAGTAATATTTAATTATTAATAGAATAATTAAATGAATTCAATTATCGATTCAATAATTAAAATAATTCAATTATCAATTTAATAATTGAAAGTAAAATTTATTTTTTGCCTGTTAATTAATTTTTTCGCAGTAGTTTAGTTGAGTTCTGTTGAGAATAAATTAATTTTTGATTTTTATTACTGACGTAATAAATGAAAATACTTAAAATAGTTCAATTATTGATTCAATAATTCAATTATCGATTTAATAATTAAAATAATTCAATTATCAATTTAATAATTGAAAGTAAAATTTATTTTTTGCCTAATAATTAATTTTTTCGCAGTGGTTTAGTTGAGTTCTGTTGAGAATAAATTAATTTTTGATTTTTATTACTGACGTGAGTTAGCAATCGTCCTAATTTGTGAATATTCCCTTTGTATCCCTCGATATTACTGATGAATTTATTGTCAGTTGCTCGATGAGGAATTCCTAGCATTAACTCCAGAGCGTTCTGGAGGTCGTCACAATTTTCGCCTAGCCGGGTCGAATACTTCACCAACTCCTGTAAACAAAATTTTTTTATTGTTTTTATTATCAAAAAAGAAATACATTTTTATAATTGTAAAATAAAATTAATTTTTAATCTAATCTATAGGTCTTTAATTCAAAGCAATCGTTTTATGAAACTCTCCAGTAGTGGAGAGCCAAATATAGTCAGACAAGTAGTGAAAGTATTGTATTCATGGCAAAATTATAGGGGAACAAGACAAGTTTTGTTAGACACAAGAAAATCCTTTTGTATTTTCAGTATCAATTTCAAGTGAACCTTTTTTCATTTTTCTTTGTTTTTTCAAAATTGATAATTTTCTGAATTCACAATTTTTAATAAATTAATATAATATTTACAATACAATCCAAAGTAGTGAAATAATTTTTAAATCATAAATTTGATAATTCCAAAACAAAGTTAGACAAATAGAAATTTGTTTATCATTAGGAATTACTAAACTTGAAAATTGAAAAAATAAATCATTCTGGTCGTAAAAATCTAATTAATTAAGTGAAATAATTTATAAGTAATAAATTTGATAATTAGAAATTTTTTTATCATTAATAAAAATTAATATCATTAATAAAAAAAAGTTCACTAGGACTGCGGGAACAAAATTTGTAAATAAATAAATAAATAAATTAATAATTACTAAACAAAAAAATTGAAAATTGAAAAATATTTCAATTTGCAAAAATCTGATTGAAAATTAATGAATTATAATTGAGTTTATAGCAAAAAAAATAACTTTTTGACAGAAAAAGAAAGAAAATTCTCGAAGATTTAAGAGACATTTTTCCAAAAGAGAAAAAAAATTCTTGAGGAAAAATGTCTCGCTTTTTTTCTCTCGCGAGATAAACAAAATGTTGTTGGACTTTTTAGTAGCATTCGAATAGCATCCGAAAGGATAACGTGCCATGAAGATGACCTGTTTTTAGAGCGCTAAATCTGTACGGGCGCCCACTCTCACTCCTCACACTATCTTAAAATCGCATATGTGATAGAAGTAAATACCATCACAGACGCGTTGAAACTGATTTGAATTTCGTTTTGTCGTCTATCGATATTTCTAAACGCAATGAATCACAAAATATTGAATGTAAAAAGTCTTTGCAAATACTCTCTTCTCTAGAATTCGATGCTATTTCTATAGACAATAACTGAAATTTAAAATAGAAAAAATTGTTAATTGTTCTTTTTAAATATTTACAAGAGAGTATAAAAGATGAGGCCGCTAAACAATACTATATTAAAACGAGAACACGAGGTTTTGTTTACATTTGAGAATTATGAGTCAAAAATTCTTATAAAATGTATATCGTAATTCAAAAATAGACACGACTGATCAAAAATTTTATAAATAAAATTGTTCCTCGTTTTCTTTTGTCAACAGTTTTTTAATTTTCTTTCTTGGCTCGAGGCTTGGAATATTATTTCAAAAAATTGTTTAAAAAAAATGTTTGCATTAGTTTACAAATTGGTTTGGAGAAAAATAAATTTTATAAATTTACATGTTTTTTGCATTTTATCTTTCTTTATAAATATTTTTATCTATTTCTTTACATAAAAATATTTATTTAGTTATTCATTTATTTTTTATTTATTTTTCTATTTATAATTTTATAAAAATAAATTTATTTTTCGATTTATAGAAATATATTTATTTCTTTATAATATTTCTTTACATTATTTTATATTCTTTATAATATTTATAAAATATATTCGTACAAAATATGTTCATAAACAAATTTTGAAAAAATAAAATTTATTTAGAAAAATTTAAATAGACTTTCTATAAAAATATATTGCATGAAATGTATAATTAATTTTTTACTTTAATCCACTAAATACCTAAATTTCACGTTATTTTCGTTATAATTTCTAAAATTTGTAACTTTTTGGTTAATTTAATTTTCAACTTCGGATTAATTAAATTAATTCAAATTTAATTTGGAAAAAATTGCCAATTTTCATGCAAATAACTTAAATTAATGCAAAAAGAAAACCATTTTTTAATCACGTCAAAGAAAATAAATTTTTGTTTGTTTTTTACCTTCAAGAGGAGTTGGTAGTCGTTTATGCGTTGTATCGGAAGTTTCAGATGTTCCGATAATCTTTTATCATCTCCAAGAGTCTGGCTCAGCTCCTAAAAAATTATTACGGTCCATTTTTAATAAACCCACAAATTTGCGTAAATAATTAAAAATTTAATTTTAATAATTATTTTAATTCAATCTTATTTCAATTTCAACTCAATTTTAATTTAATTTAATAATTAATAATTATTTTAATTTAACATCAATTTAATAATTAATAATTACTAATAGTTATTATTTTTTTCATTTCCGAAATTAATTAAACATTAATAATAACTAATGATAATTTATTCGAAAAATCGAACGGAAAAATATTCTTTGCCACTTCCAAAATGAAAATTATTCTTCAATTTAAATTCTGAATTTGTAAAAAAAACTCGATATTTTACACAAGAATTAAAAAATTTTCCAATCACTAATAATCGGTAGTACTTCAATTTTTCACTATTAAATTCCAAATTATCACAAAATCACAAAATCCTTTCTGGAGATTAAACAGAAAAACAAAGTGTAATCCAATGTCGGAAGTATTTCTGGGACACATCATTTGGCACTTTAACTTCCGTCACACGAAACTTTTTCGTCACTGTGACTGACAGTGTCATTGTTGACAATACTTTTATTCTCTCGACGAAAAAGAAAATAAAAAAAGATTTTTTTTTTTTTTTTTTTGAAAATAGAAAAAAAAATTAAAGAAAATTTTTTCTTTTCTTTTGGAGAAAGGTTATTTAAATTGAGAGAAGGGGGAGGGGGGTTAATTGGAGCACGTGATAAACACACCTTAAAGGTGTCTTGAGGTCTAATGACCTATCGAGTGTGAAAAATTGACTCCGGAAAATTATGGTTCGGGGTGCCCACGTTGTTGGTCGCAGACTGGATTGACTTGATCCACACTTTGAAATCCGGATAGTCAGTGGTTACCGAAACCCCCTCGCCAGTCTGAAAACCAGTGAGACCAATACGGCCACGGCTATACTTAGCCGGAGAACTAAGACTGACCACGAACAAATACTAATTCACGACCATTGCTATGCATATCGATGATAATACGGTAACATTATCCTGCAACAATTTTTTTTTCCATAACAGACGAAGAGGAGTTTTTCGTGTCTTTTAAATTGTAAATTGAAAATTGTAAGATTTAAATATTTGAAACTTAGCTCTTTGGACAATTTACAACTTTTAGATAATCGGTTTTTTCTATAGAAAATTTCGCATCTTTGAATTGAAAATTAATTTTTAAATTGAAAATAGGGAAATTTAAATATTAGTCCTTTGGAAAATTCACAATTTTCAGAGAATCGGATTTTTTTCATAGAAAATTCCGAATTTCATATTTTTAAATTGGATATTAATTTTTACATTGAAAATTGGGAAATTTAAATATTAGCTGCTTGGAAAAGTCGCAACTTTTAGATAATCGGTCACTTCCATAGAAAATTCGCATTTTTTAATTGATAATTAATTTTTTAATTGAACATTGGGAGATTTAAATATTTGAAAAATTCCCAATTTTTGGATAATCGGTTTTTTTTTAATAGAAAATTTCAAATTTCACATTTTCTAATTAAAAATTAATTTTTAAATTGAAAATTGGGAAATTTAAATATTAGTTCTTTGGAAAATTCATAATTTTTAGATAATCATTTTTGTTTCGTAAAAAATGCGAAAATTTGAATTTTCTAATTGAAAATTTATATTTACACTGAAAATTGGGAAATTTAAAAATTAGCTCTTTGCAAAATTCACCATTTTTAGATAACTATTCGGTGTTTTCCATAAAAAATTCCAAAAAATAAATTTTCAATTAAAAAATTCAAATTTTCGGATTTTTTATTAAAAAAATCAGATTATCTAAAAATTATGAATTTTTAAATTTAAAATTAATTTTTAAATTCAAAATTGGGAGATTTAAATTTAAAATTAATTTTTAAATTCAAAATTGGGAGATTTAAATATTTGAAAAATTCATAATTTTTATGTAAACCTTTTTTTTGTCATAGAAAATTTTGAATTACGCATTTTTGAATTGAAAATTAATTTTTAAATTGAAAATTGAGAAATTTAAATATTTGAAAAATTTGCTCACTCAAAAATTTACAATTTTTATATTATTTATTTATTTCGGTTTTTTTCCACAGAAAATTTCGAACTTTTGAATTAAAAATCTATTTTTAAACCAAAAATTGTAAAAGTTTAAATATCTGAGAAATTAGTTTTCTGGAAAATTCACTATTTTTAATAATCGATGACTTCTATAAAAAATTCGCATTTTTGAAGTAGAAATTAATTTTTTTATTGAAAACTGGAAGATTTAAATATTTGAAAAATTCACAATTTTTAGATTTTCGGGTTTTTTTTTACAGAAAATTTCGCATTTTCTAATTGAAAATTGAGAAATTTAATTACTAGCTCTTTGGAAAATTCACAATTTTTAGATAATCGTCTTTTTTCCGTAGAAAATTTCGAATTTTGCATTTTTTAATTGAAAATTAACTTTCAAATTGAAAATTGCTAAATTTAAATTTTTGAAAAATTTGTTCACTGAAAAATTTACAATGTTTAGATTATTTATTTATTTATTTCAATTTTTTTCCGCAGAAAATTTTGAATTTTTGATTTGAAAATCTATTTTTAAACCGAAAATTGGAAAAATTCAAATTTCTGAAAAATTAGTTTTCTGGAAAATTTACAATTTTTAATGATCGTTTACTTCCATAGAAAATTTGCATTTTTTAAATAAAAATTAATTTATTAATTGAAAATTGGGAGAATTAAATATTTGGAAAATTAACAATTTTTAGATAATTGGCTTTTTTCTATAGAAAATTTTGAATTTCGCATTTTTTAATTGAAAATTGTTAAATTTAAATATTTGAAAAATTAGCTTTTTGGAAAATTCACAATTTTCTTTTACTTTGTTTTTTCTATAGAAAATTAATTTTGAAATTCAAAATTGGGAAATTGAAATATTATTGAAAAATCAAGTCTTTGAAAAATTCAATTTTCGACAATCTGCTTTTTTTTTGGATTTTTCGATTATTGCAAATTTTAATCAGAACCAGTTTAACTTGAAAATTGTTTCAACACTCTAAAGTATTCTACTTTTATAAATACCATGACATTGAATATTTAAACAATTTTTCGAATTTTCTAATTTCATTTCCGCAATTAGTCTACAAGTTTTTTTCCCTTTCGAAATAGTCAACATTTAAAAATCGTAACTAAAGAATTTTACGCACATCGCAACCGAAATTTTATAATTGAATCAACAGAATTCAATTGACAGAAAATGAATAATTTAATAAAAAGGAAATAGCATTCCTGGTAAATAGAAAAGAGTTTTTTCTCAAATTGTTAGAATTAAAACAAAATTATAATTTAATAATTGAATTAATTATTGTTTAACTGATGAATTAATGAATTATAATTGAATTAATTCATTACGATTCAATTGCGAATATTTCTTCACGTAAGTAGAATGGCACACCAACTAGAATGTTTCCTAATATAGAAGAGAAGAAAGAGAAAAGAAAGAGGAAAAAAAAATGAAGTTGATTTCGACCTTGTGATTATGTTTAGGAGTCATTTATTTCAGTGGCGTGCGTTGCGTGTGTACGGTGACACTATAAGAGAAAAATGTTTCCCTACAACGTCACTGCAATGACGTCACTGGTTCATGACGACTATATAATTGCTCTTTTCTTCATTCCCGTTTTTCCCTTTCTTCCCACCCTCTCTTCTTTTGAAGCGCTATGAAAATTTCTGGATGACATAGTGCGTTCAACAGGAAAAGAAAATGTTCCCATCTCAAAAATAAACTCAGCTATTTTGATGTCTGGACAGCCGCCCGTATGTCCCAGCATATTATGTAATTTGCTATACATTTTCACTATTCCATATCATCATCATCTACTTATTTTAATATCCATACAGCATTCACACAACAAATTAATAAAAATTTCATTTTTTGGAAAATTTTTCCTCTTTCTATTTCCTTTTGTTTCGTTTTTCAAATTTTTCTCCTTTTTTTGATTAAAAATAATTAATCGTTGAAAATTAATTAATTAATCAATTAATTAAAAATTAATCCTATCATTTGATTTCAATTGTTTCCAAAATTCATATGTGTGAAAATGTCTCGTGTTTAAAAGGAGTCGGCTCTTGTTAGGGAAAATGAAGTGCGAATTGTGATTTATATTAGAATGTAAAGCGTGGGATGAAAATTTGTCGATTAGACAATCAGCTTTCGTGACACCCTGTAGAAACCAAAAGAAAACTTCTTTATCATTATTCGCGTTCAGCTTTATAAATAATTTATATTAACAAAAAATAATCCTTTTTTATGTTTAATTTTTGCAAATTCTATCAATTGCTTTTTTAATTATTAGTTTTTTATTTTTAGGACCTTAAAAAAAGTTTAACGTTTTTTATTTATTTAAATTAGGAAAAACTTTGTAACTTTTTATACAATTTATGAAATTATAATTAAATTTATAAATAATAGAATTTATTATTTGAAAATTTGTCTTCACTCTTTCTGATTTAAATGATAAAAAAAGCAATAAATATTAAATTTATAAAACTAATTTTATAAATTATTATTATTAACGCAAAATATTTATTTTTCGTTTAATTCTTTAATTTAATTTAAAATTTTATCAATTGCTTTTTTTATGATCTGAATCAGAAAGAATAAAGGCAATTTTTTCTACAATTTTGAAAAAATATTAAGTCTTAGAACTGGATTTTAAATTAAAAATCTGACATTAAATGGGTAATTAATTATGTTGATTGACTCGCGAAGGTTAATATGTGTTTTAGAATTTTGAAACGTTCTCCGATATTAATTGTTCGAGAGAAGTCAAAATGTTTGCAACGTTTAAAACTATTCTCTGCATTGTTTCTGTTATTTCAATACTGGTAAGTAAAAACAATTGAAAAGAAATAATTTAATTATTTAATCACATTAGAAAATAAATTCTATTTATTTATTAAATACTTTTTAAAATTTACTCAGTTTTCTTAATATTTCGATTTTAATTAATTATAGATTAATTTAATATTAATGTAATATTCATTTAATATTAATTAAAAATTTTATTTTAACGAAAATGACTAGAATTAAAAGTAAAATTATATTAATTAATTAATTATAATTAATTATATTAATAATTTTAATATTAAAGTATTTTTAAATACTTGCTGTCGAAAATTATTTACTTCTATATTTTAAAATTATAATACTTGTAAATTATCATTTTATTAACAAAAAATTTTCGTAGGAGACAACAGCGGAAAATGCAGTTCCCTGCTTTCAGAAAGAATCAAAAGAAATCAGAGATTCGAACCAAACGAAAAGTTCGGAAACAGAAATAGAGAGTGACAATTCAACAAATCTGGAATTGCCAAAACTGATTGTAAATTCAACGCAAAATATTTCGAAAAATTTAACAGACGAAACGGAAATAAATAAATCAGTAAATACTGCAAATAATATTACAAATACGGAGCAAACGATAGAAGACAAAAATTCTTCCTCAACAACTGAATATTCAATAAAGGAAAATACAGATAATTTGATACAGAATATTTCAGAACGCACTCTACCAATTTTAAATTCAACCGTCGAAAAACTCGAAAAAAATAACAACGAAGAAACAACAAAAATTGATGGAAATGCAACAATTAATTTGAATTCAAACACAAATGATAGTGAGAATAAAAATTGTACGGAATTGGAAAAAAATCAGAAAAATCTGACAAATCTTACTGAAATAATTACATCTGATACGGAAAAGTCTGCAACAAATACGACGATCCAAGAAAATAAAGAAAAACGACAAAGTCAGAATGAAAACAACAGTGAGGATAACATTAAAAATGAAGAGGTATTTTTAAAAGCCTTTAAAAATTGCGAATTACTTGTTGGCGAACGTTTTCTTCGTATGGGCATTCAGAATCCTGAGAAAATTAGAAAATGTGTTTTCGATGAATTAAAAAAAGCAGAAACCTTCAATGGAGAATACACAAAATTTCTCGATAATTCGAAATTTATTCGAAAATTGTAAGTATTCGGAAAATGTTAATTTAGAATTATTTTAAATTGTATATGCAAAAATTGTATGATTATCAGAAATTAAAAAATAATAATAATTAAATAAAATAAAAACAACATAAAGTAAAAAAATATATGTAAAAAAATAAACAAAATAAACTACTTTTTATTTGATAAAAATCAAATTCGTTTAGTGAAAAAAGAACGATTTGAATGTTTTACTTAATTTTCAACATTCTGTTAATTTTTTTTTTTTTTGAAAGACTATTTTTCTCCGTCTTTTAACATACTTTTAAATTTTCGATTCTATTGTGTTTGAATCTAAAACCATGATGATCGATTTTAATTTTTAAATATTTTACCTCAAAATATTCTCGAACTCCATCGTTCATTTGAAGAAATTCTTGAGCGGCTGGTTCGTCTCTACAATAAGCCACGTGTTTGTCAAAATCTCTTTCCTGGAAAAAAGTTTTTTCATTAGCATTATTATTCCAAAAGTGAAAAAAAGCACTTGTAATTATTCAAAATTGTTAATTTTTGTAATTGTTTCAACTTAAAAATTATAAAACTTTCGTAACTGAATTTAAATGTTCTTAAAATGAAATTTTTGTCATAAAACAAGTAGAGAATTTTAATGATCTTTTAGTTCTGAACGTTCAAATCAACGAAATTTATTTACTTCTTCAAATTAAATTTTACAATAATTTTTGGTCCGTATAAAAAAAAATTAATAGTAAAATTTAAGTTTTTAATTTTTACTGCTTTGAATTTTTTTCCAATTTTTTTGTTATAAGAAATAAAACTCACCAGTCTGAGAAAAGTTTTCCCAAGCATTCGTGGCTGATCCGCGTAGTATTTGACACCCTCGATTAACACCCTGCCGAACGATCTAAGTAAGGCCGGAATTAATGACATGCCAAACTCACAATCACGCTTACGAGAAACAGTTTCGACTTCTCATTAATGCGACAGAACCAAATGACAATTAATCGGGTTTTTCATTTCATTGTCATGTTAGAAATGTGTGAGAAAAAAAAGACGAGAAATTTATCCACTGGATTAATTTTACTTTAAGGACAATTTAAAATTTAGTTATTAGTTCTAAAAGTACTTTCATTACATTTACAATAAGCCAATTTTTATCATGAAAAATTTGATGGAATTTTTAAATTGTAATAAAAGGATAAAAGCAATTTTTTACTATAGAAAAATATTGAGTAAAATTTGTTATAATAATATTATAATAATTACCATAACAATATTATTTGTTATATAATATAGTTATTTTTTAGTAATTTATTTTAGATTTACTTTGAAAAAAGCAATTAAAGGGAAATATTCACGAATTTCTAAACACAAATTACATTTAGAATTAAAACAGAAAACCACATTTTTCGACTGATTAAAAATGGGTCAATGTACAAAACAATTTCGTTAGATACACGCAGACGTCACAAAAACAATTTTCAAACCTTTAACTTACGTATTTATTTCACTATTGTTCATTGAAAGTATATATTCGTTTGTATTGTGGTTTTTATTTTAAGATTAGTTGATTTTTTTAAAATCTGAATAATGATTTCGTGAATTTTTAAATTGGGTGTAATAAATGTCCAATTGTTTATTGCTTAAATTAAACTATAATTATTGTTTGCAATTTTTCTCTTTGATTAATAAGAAGATTAGTTTGCTTTGTTCTTTAAATTAAAAATAAAAAAAATTCGAATTTAATTTCTTTTCTCTAATGAAAATGAAAAATTCGAAATTAATTATGTTTTTTAAACGAAAATAAAAAATTCGAAATTAAATTCTTTTCTTTAAATTAAAATTTAAAATTAACTCCTTTTTATTCAATGAAAATGAAAAATTCCAAATTAATTTCTTTTTTTAAACAAAAATAAAAATTTCAAAATTAATTTTTTTTTTTTTAATGAAAATGAGAAATTAAAAATTAATTTCTTTCGTTGAAAGGAAAATTTGTATTTAGTGTCTTTTTCTTTGAATGAAAATGAAAAATTCGAAATTAATTTCTTTTCTTTGAATGAAAATGAAAAATTTGATATTAATTTCTTTTAATTCTAAGAAAATGAAAAATTCTAAAATAATTCCTTTCTTTAAATTAAAAATTTCTCATTTAGTTTTTTTCTTTGAATGAAAATAAAAAAATTGAAAATAATTTCTTTTCTTTAAATGAAAATGAAAAATTTAATATTAATTTCTTTTTATTCTGAGAAAATGAAAAATTTCAAAATAATTTCTTTCTTTGAATGAAAAATTTTCCATTTAGTTTTTTGTTTTCTTTGAATAAAAATAAAAAATTAGAAATTAAATTCTTTTCTTTAAAAGAAAATGAAAATTTTGAAATGAATTTATTTTTATTCAATGAAAATGAAAAATTCCAAATTAATTTTTTTTTTAGAGCGAATATAAAAATTTCTAAACTAATTTCTTTTTTTTTAATGAAAATGAAAAATTCGAAATTAAGTTTTTTCTCTGAATGAATAATTTGTATTCTAGTTTATTTTTCTTTGAATGAAAATGAAAAATTCGAAATTAATTTCTTTTCCTTGAATGAAAGTGAAAAATTTGATATTAATTTCTTTTAATTCTAAGAAAATGAAAAATTCTAAAATAAATTCTTTCTTTAAATGAAAAATTTTTCATTTAGTTTTTTGTTTTCTTTGAACGAAAATAAAAAATTCGAAATTAAATTCTTTTCTTTAAAAGAAAATGAAAATTTTGAAATGAATTTATTTTTATTCAATGAAAACGTAAAATTCCAAATTAATTTCTTTTTTTGAGCGACTATAAAAATTTCTAAACTAATTTATTTTTTTTAATGAATATGAAAAATTCGAAATTAAGTTCTTTCTTTGAATGAAAAATTTGTATTTTAGTTTCTTTTTCTTTGAATGAAAATGAAAAATTCAAAATTAATTTCTTTTCTTTGAATCAAAATGAAAAATTCGAAATTAAGTTCTTTCTTTGAATGAAAAATTTGTATTCTAGTTTCTTTTTCTTTGAATGTAAATGAAAAATTCGAAATTAATTTCTATTCTTTGAATGAAAATTTTGAAATGAATTTATTTTTATTCAATGAAAATGAAAAATTCTAAATTAATTTCTGTTTTTGAAGGAAAATGAAAAATTCGAAATTAAATTCTTTTCTTTGAATGAAAATGAAAAATTTGAAATTAATTTCTTTTTATTCAATAAAAATAAAAAATTTCAAATTCTAAATTAATTTTTTTTTTTCTTTTCGAATGAAAATGAAAAATTCGAAATTAATTTCTTTTTTTGAATAAAAAGTTTGTCAAGTTTCTTTTTCTTTAAATAAAAAGGAAAAATTCAAAGTTAATTTCTTTTTTTTTAATGAAAATTTTGTCTTTTACTTTCTTTTTTTTGAATGAAAATGAAAAATTTTTTATTTTAATTTTATTGTAAAAAAGCTTTTTCTCGGAGGGATTGTTTTTTTTTGAGTGAAATTGTATTGTTATCGCAATGAGTTGACGATTGACTGTGAAATGTTTTGTGTTTTTGATGTTTATACATACGTATTGTGAAATTCAGCGATTTGCTTGAGATTTGTGAAGATGATTTCCTTGTTGTCTCGAACAACACGAGGCACTCCCGGATTGTCGAGAGGTTTCAAATATCTTTCCACAACTTGTTGAAGGTCTCTTCCAAATTCTTCTTCCGTCTCAACCAATTCCTTTATTACTGCCCTAGAAATTTTCATAAAGTTTTAGATTCATTTCAAAAAATTTTTCTTGATTTTTGAATGAAAAAAAAATTCTTTAGTTACAAAATCTTTTAAAAGAAACTTACTCTCTTCGATATGTTGAGTCTTCTCGTCGATGAGAACCCGAAAAAGCTGAACTTTCGTCGCTTAGCAAAGTTTGCATGACAATAGACGTGGGTAGCCATCCTTCTTTTCCCTTTGATGTTCTTACGTAGACTCTACAAAAATTTCTGCCATTAGTACAAAAAAAAATATCAAAACTATAAGTTTTACAAAAGAAAATTTATTCAAATTTATAAAAAAAATTGTTCAAAATACTCTCATTAGTGAAGTAAAAAGTTGAAAAATAGTTTACGAATCAAAATTTTAGCAAAAATTATAAATAAAAACATGACATTTTTCGAACACCGAAAAATGAGATAAAATATGTCTTCAAATATTAGAAAAAAAATTAAAGAAAAGGTACGAAAAAAAATTTATGTCCAGCGGAAATTGCTGACAAGAAAACGAAAATTGATGATTTCTAAATTGCCAAAGTTATTTAAATACTCGAAACAAAATTTGAAAAGAACAGTTTTGACAGTTTTGTTATTTTTTATGAAGTTTTAAAAAGCAAAGTTTATGATCGCATTCTAACAGAAATGTACATAATTCTTTTTTCTGTTTAATTTAAAAAGCAAGAATGGAATACTTAAAAAAAACAACAAAGATTTTCACGTGTCAGTGACTGTCAAGTAAATAAAATACATAATCAGTGCCAAGGAATTTCGTGATTATTGAATGAATTTAAGAAGACGTCTAACATTAGTCATTCTTTAAATTTTGTTTATATTCCGCACGTGATTTTTCGTTAATAATTTAATTATCCAATTATTTATCCACCTGAAAAATGATAACAATGTTAATATTCTATTTTCGAAAATACTTGAAATAATTATGATTTTTAACATAAAAGTGTTAAAAAATATTTGTCTAAAGTATGATGACTATATTTTGTTGATGAATCAGAGGATGATTCTTAAAAATGGTACAAGATATTTAGAAATTTTTGGGAAAGTGCCCAAAATGTATTAAGAGATTTGGATTTACAAATCTTCTCGATGTAAAATTTTGTATATAATAATATTAATAATTTCAAGTGCCACGTGAAATCAGAAAGTGTGAAAATAATCAGTTTATATGTAATGCCAAAAGTTTTGTGAATAGAAAATCGTTTTATATTAATTTGCGGCGGCATAAATTGACTGGGAATAAAATAGTAGACATTTCATGTCAATTCGAAGAGCAATAATCGTCGTGATTTAATTTATCTTCTATAACAATATTGAATATTTTATTACCTTTTTCCTGTGTTGAAATTTTGGTATTGAAAAGATTTACCAACTTATTAGTGTTTATTGATGAAATAGTAAGAAAATGAAGATTCCGGTCAGTTAATTTTTTCCCATATTTATTTATTCGTTTAAATATTTTTCCATTACGTTTATTCTCCTTTTATTAATATTGTTTGTGGTGAGTGATCACATAACCTTGTAATTTTAGTTGAGAGATTTACTGCCACCAGATCAAAATATATATTCCTTACCCACCTTTACAATATGATTATTTATGTTATTATTTATCTCTTTTATAAAAAAACACAGAAGAACTAAAGAAAATTCACTAATTTGAGGATAAATAGTTAAAAACTATGGAGAAAACTCACTTGTTACTTTTGACCGTTAATAATTGTTTACATACAACATACGTTATTTGAATTTTCTTCTGGAACAAAAAGCAGAGTTGGGAGTGGCAGTAAACAAATTTCTATTGGTTTATAAAAATTACTGGAAACAAATGAACCAATAAAAAAACGTTAAACACTTATCTTCCCAACCTTGCTTCGATATTTTCTTTATCATAAATTGGCAACACTGCTAAATGTAATGGTTGCGTCCGAAGTATAGAAGAAATTCCTCCCGTCAAAAATAATTAAAATCTAAAGAAATCGTTTATACTTTTGCTTTTAATATAAATATTTATCGCTAATCAAGTTCTAATTCGTGAAAAGTATTAAAAGTTTATAAAAGTTTGCTAAGAACCAAAAGCAAAATTAATATATTTAGTAACATTTGTTCTGACAAAAAGTTAACCTCAACATTTTTGTGACATCATGATTTTCATTACTTTTGTTTTCCATTCGCTGAAAAATTTCCCTTTTATTAGTAGTTTTTTTTATCACTCACACGTTATATGAATATTAAACAATTGAATATTATCAATAATTGAAAAATTTTCATTATTGATGCGGAAATTGTTGATCGTCAAGTCGTGTCGTTAACTCCGCAAAATGAAATAGTGGCGTCAGAAAAACAACTCATTATTTAGTCGCCAATTAGGTAATTATACCATTTTATTATAATTCATTTTTCATTTCAATTCCAAATTTCCATTTCATTTACTTGTTTAAAGGTGCTTCTATACTATATTTTAGCGTCTATTATAAATATTTATAATTGGGTAATTATTTAATTTCATTGATCATTTTTTAAATCTATTTGCAAGTATATGTAATATTTAGTTGCAAAAAACTGAATAATTTCAATTTTCGTATGTTTATGTTGGCAGTACAGAACGATTAAAATTTTCTTTTGCATACATTGGCAACACTGCTCAGTGTAATGGTTGCGTCCGAAAGTAGAAGAAATTTCGGTAATTCCTCGCGTCAAGAATTATAAAATCTAAAGAAATCATTTAGATTTTCGCGTTTATATTAAATATTTATTAATAATCAAGTTCTAATTCGTGTACAGAGTTGATAATATATAAAAGTTTAATAAGAACTAGTTGGAAAAATGATAAATTTAGTAAATATGTTTCGACCAAAAGTTAACCTCAAAATTTTTGTAACTTTATTTTCATCACTTTTTGACCATCCGCTGAAATTTTTTCGTTTTATACAGTTTTTTTTATCTTCCAAGCGTTATTAAGCATTAAACGTATTTAACAATTGAATTAATATTATTAAATAACATTAAACAATTGAAAAATTACTTTAATCGAAATTGTCGATTGTTGTCATGTCATTGACGTGGAAATGGAGTAATTGCTTCGGAAAAACAATGCTCGTAATGATTTAATCGTCAATCGGGTAATTATTAATCATTTCGTCATTCCCCTACTGAAAATCCCTGTAAAAGATCTTGTACAAGAAAATGCACACGTTCAGCAGCTATGAACTTGTACAAGAAAATGTACAATTTCTTGTATAAGGATTTGAAACAAGTTCTTGTATTAGAACTTGTACAAGAAAATGTACAAGTACTTGAACAAGAAAAGAAACTAGTACAAGAAACTCGTGTCACAAAAATCACCGTAAACAAATTGGCTGCCTTTATTCCCGTGTTACTTACGATATTTTTTTATTCCTAATGCACAAAAGTGTCGATTTCAGATAGCAGACGACAGGGAATAAAAGTCAGTCACTTGTTCGACTTATATGAAAATCGCGGCCGTTTTCTCCCTTGGGCAAAAATAACGCATGGGATCAGCGGTTATGTTTGCACATGGGAGAAAATGGACGCCATTTTCATACGGTCGAACAAATGAGTGACTTTACTCCCTGTCGTCAGCTATCTAAAAGCGCCATTTTTGTGCATGTGGGATAAAAATAAATTTTTTTTAGAAAATTGGAATAAGTAAATTTATAAATAATTTTTTTTTTTTGAAAATTGGCATTTTAATAACTTATAATCGTTAAGTCTCTTCACTTTAGGCCTTATACAAGAAATTGTACATTTTCTTGTACAAGTTCAGCTGCTGAACGTGTGCATTTTCTTCTACAAGATCTTATACAGGGATTTTCAGTAGGGTCGTCATTATTAAATTTTATCTTAAGATTTAACTATCAATCATAAATTATATTTCCATGAAATTATATCACTCGACTGTCAAAAATTTATTTCTATTTATTTAAGAGAAACGGGAGTCGTAAACATCCATGTGTTTATTTTTGTGGTTAGACTTTAAACTTTATTGACTAGAAGAAGAAAAATTCTATATTAATTTTCGAATTATGACACCACGAATTCGAAAATGATTTTATAAAAATAGAAAAAATTTTTTTTTATGTTAGACTTGAATGTTTAAAATTCCCGAATCTTTATGGTAAAAGGAACATTAAATATTGAAATTGTGCGATAAAAGCGGGAGTTGCCAGAGACGTCTTGATCTAATTCCGACAAAATATAAAGAGACAGCATTGTCACAGACGTATTTGACACATCAATTAGCAATAAAATTAATTTTATCTCTCTCTCGATGTCTCGTGTATCGGTTCCTTTTGGTTTCGATCTATTTCCTACAAGAATTAACCTGTTATGTGACATTGGTCTTGCAAACTATTTGGCATCACTTTTGTCTTTTGTCCAAAACAAACATATTTACATTTAATCGTTTTAGTGTAAAATTAAATTTTTTTAATTTTAGACTAAAAATAAAAATACAATAAATTATAGAATTTAAAAAAATATAAATGAAATAGATGATAAAAATAGATCAAATAAAAATAATTTGAATTCAAATGGACAGAATTAATATAATAATAATAAATATGTTTAATTCGATAGGTATTTGAAAATAATGCAATTCTGTCAAAATGCCAAATATGAGGATTATCATTCAAAATTTGTCAAAAGCGTCAAGATTAGTTTGAAAGTTTATAAAAGATAATACTTATTAGATGGCGATTGGAAATTTATTTAAAATCGTTTTGTTTTCATGCCAGAGTCTCTCAATAAAATCCATTAAACAATTAATGCACGAGCACTTATAATCATTTAGTCTTCATTAGCGTCATCATAAATCTCGTGACATTTAGAATTTATTTTATACAATGAGAAAAAGATGGAGAGAGAGAGAGATTTTGATAATTGTGGCCAATATTGCGATTAAAATTCTTTTGTGTGTTTGCTATTTATTTTAACATGAATTTCTTATACGACGACATGAAATGGGCTGCTCCAGATTTCTCGAATAATAAAGTAGATGTAGAAAATCTAGGTTGAGAGTGAATTACTTGACAAAAGTCCTTGTGATATAAGAAACGCGTATGTGTGTATATATTTATGACTTTCGATAGATCTTTCGTCTATCGATATTTCTAGGAAACTCTCTCACTCTAAATTAGAAAATTTGAGAACTTCTTTGGAAATACATTTAATACCTAAGATAGGAAAATTTAACTTCCGACTATGTGAGAAGTTAAACTTTAGAGAAGTAACCTTAAACCGTAGTACCTATTCAGCTTTGATAGAAACAATTTTTTTTTTAAATCCCGTCGAATATATTTTTAATAGAAAATTAAATTTTTTTCTCGTCTCTCAAAAAATGAGGATATTTATTCGAAAAAATGTCTACAATTTTTCTATATTATAAAAGTCTTAAGTAACTTTTAATCACGTTTTTAATTTTATTTTTTTTTGTTTCAGGTTGTGCAATAATTTTTACAATTGTAAATACACGATAATGGAAATTAATAATTTTTGGCCAATGGAAATTTATACTCTTGGAAGGAAAAATGCAATAATTGCGCAAAGTAAAATAATAGCGAAATTGTTGCAATTGCAATAATTTTTGCAATTGGAAATACTCGATAATGAAAATTAATAATATTTTTGGCTAATGGAAATTTATACAATTGGAAAAAAAATTCAATAATTGTGCAAATGAAAATAATAGCGAAATTGTTTCACGGTAAAATGGTATGTGGATCTTTTTTAAACATTATATTTAGTACATTTTTAGAATATTTAAACAGTTTTAATTGTTTAAAATCCCTATTTCAATTTTAATGGATTTTGAAGTTAAATTTTATAAATTTTATTTGTTATTTCGATTGAATGTTTCTCTTTATATATTAAGAAATGTTTTTTGTTGTTCTCTTTATATTTATAAATTTATAAATATATATTTTATGTATTATAATATTTTCTTACATTTTTGAACGTTCAAATATACAACGATACTTTTGTGACTTCTGCAATTTTGTATTATTTTCTGTACTATGAAAATTAATTTTTCTTCTTAATTAATTCCTAATTTTAATGTACACCAGTTTTCATTTAAATAATATAGTAATTTTTTAAAATATTTAAACAAAAAAAGAAATTAGGTTCAATTGAACGTTCAATGTTTTAGGAAAATATTATGTAATATATAATTATATTTATATAGGTATTACAATATAATATAAATATCATATTTGTAAATTTATAAATATAAATATTGTATTTATAAATTAGTAAATTAAATATTTCATTTATAAATTCAAGCCTCGGTTCGACTTTAAGGCGCAAAAAATGTCAACTGAGTAGCTGGATTCATTTTTCATTTTTATGACCATTCACTCATTTCTAAATTCAATTAATCAAAATTTCGACAATTTTTCTAAATAAATAATTTAATAAAATTTATTTATTTTTCCACAGAAATTAAAATAATTTGAAAAATTTTAACTTCATTCAAAAAAATAACTATTTCTAAATATTAAAACTGCAATACTTTCAAAATTTAATTATTGACAATAACTTTTAACTAAACTTCTTCTCTGAAATAATAATTTTTTATATTATTTCGAAAGTTTCTTCAGAATTCAATTATTTTAACACAAAAGTTCATTCGTAACTATAAAACGACTCATGATTTCTCATTAAGTTAATTGAGGTGAACTGTTGAAAATATATAACAAAAAATATTTAAAATAATCAAATTTTAAAAAATTTTTATTTTTTAAATTCTTAGAATTAGTTTTTGAAGAATATTTTTGAATGATAGTAGATTTTTTTAATTAAATATTGAAAAATTTTAAATGAAATTTAGTAAAATTTTTTGACAATTGTATTTTTTTAAAAGAATTTTTGAAAAATATTCTTATCATTTAAATAATAAGAATTCTTGACTATTTAAATCTTGACTATTTAAAAAATAGGTAGTCAAGTTTTTGAGGAATTTTAATTGCACATACGAAAAAAAATGATTTTTCCAAAATTTTAATTGTCTAAGGTAGATTTTCTAAAAAAATTTAATTTTCTATTTTTGTAGATAATAATGTTATTTTTGAAAAATAATTGAATTTATTAAAAGAATTTTTTGACTATTTAAAAAACTAATCAGTTTTTTTTAAAGAATTTATTTAAAAATTTTAAAAATAATTGTTATCTTAAAAACTGCATTTTACATTTTATAACTAGAAAAAATTAGATTTCTTGAAATATTTCAAACAGAATTATTTTATGTAGATATTTTGAATTTTTGAAAATATGTAACTGAAAATATTGAAAATAATCCTAAAAATTACCTACTTTTTAAAATAATTTTTTACTGTAATTTTTTTAAAGTAATTTTTATTTTGATTTTTCATTAGGTACAATTTTTAAAAATTCAATTATTTTCAAAAGTTACAATTAAAATTCTTCAAATTCTCCAAAATTGAACTTTCGTATTTAATTTAAAAATTTTAATGAAATGCTTAAAAAATCAATTATTGTCAATAAAATTTTATAAAACTTCAATTATTTAAAAACTGTTTAATTATATATATGTATATTTTGAAGATTAATTATCTTGTAAAAAAATTATCAAAAATGAATTTTGAAATATTTGACTGGTTACAACAAAAGTCTAAAAATTCACATTTTTTAAAAATAGTTCGAAAAGTCGCATTTTTTGAAAACAAGTCAAAAAAAGTCAAAAAATTCGAACTATCCGAGGCCTGTAAATGAAATTGAAAATTACGAGGGAAAAATTATTCTTTACTTTAAGTGTTTGAAGCGAGGGAAATTTATAATTTCCAGCTCTTGATTCCAGGGAAAAATATAAATTATTACAGTAGTGGATGTTAATATAATATATTTTCCAGGAATTTTCGAAATTGTTTTCGTAGATGGAGAATTCACATTGAGATTTATGAATTGAAATTAATTAAACAGGCGTCTCAATTGCGAGCGTCATATACTCCAAAGTCGGGGGGGAGGGGGGTGAGAAATGATAGGGTCGTTGGCTTAGTCTTTCTTCTCATATGACTTATATATACAAAACTTAACTTTATCATCATTTTCTTCACACATTGCACCTGGCGTTCGTGTATTTCTTCCTCAAGTTCAACAACTTTTCTTCCTTTCTACTGAAGATTTAACTTTTTCTCTTGTCTTAAATAATGCTTTTAATTGATTTCGATGTGTCTCGATCATTGAATTTTTTGATACCTTTTTTTTAAAAGATAACCAAAGTTCAAAATTTTTATTTTCAATATTTCTATTATCTTTCTAAATAATATATAGAATTTCTATTTTTTTTTCTTTTTTCTATATTTACTTATTTCTAAATATTTATTTTATTAACATCAATATTAGTGAATAAATTAGTGTTTGTTTAAAATTTTAGTTTATTAAATTATTATTTGATGCAATTAAAATTGTATTCATTTACTAATAGAAATATTAATTTATTAATATTAATATTATTGAATAAAATAGTTAAATATTTATTAGGGTTGCCATTGGTTATGGATATCAGGGAAAAGTCAGGAAATTTATCAAAATTGGAAAAAGTATTAAATTTCTAGAATTGATAAAAAATTCTAGTTTTTGGTATTCAGTAACCTTTGAAAATTAATTAATTTACTTATTTATTTTATTGCAATTATTAATTTAATTTTTTTGTTTACCTTAAAATTAAAGTCACCACGATTTTTAATAAAAAAACATAAATTTTTTATATTTCTAAAAATAATTTAGTTTTACAGAATATGAATTCGAATTTATTTTTAAAATAATTTAATTCTTGAAAAAATTTCCTAATATTTTTCATATTCATTTGTGAATTATTTATTTATACTTAATTTGTATAATTTTTTTGAAAATTAATTTAGCCGACAGATTAGCTCAGTCGGATAAATGCCTCGCTCGGCGGACGCTTAGGACCAAGGGTACTTGGTTCGCGCCTATTAGCCTGGGATTTTTCCGGCACGTGAGATAATCTGAGCGGGAGATTTGAACGTCGAGGACTTGGTTGTGTAATATTCGAGACTTCGAATTTATACATCAAAGACTCGGCGTCGATAAATCGGCTGTACTCAGTTAAGGTTTTCCGTAGTTTCCCTCAGGGGCGGATCCAGACAAGGTTCTTGGGGGGGGGCATCTGCTAGACGCTAGCTTGATGACCTATTATGAATGAAATTTTTATTTAAAAAATTCCAGGAAGTTTGAATTCTCGGGGGGGGGGGCATGTAACTGTGCCCCCCCCTGGATCTGCGCCTGGTTTCCCTTGACTATGGCTAGAGAGGGACATGTGAATACGAGTACTTCTATTAAATGTTTATATTAAGGAAAAAAAATTATTTATGTTTCGAATACTTTTACAATTGAAGATATAATATATTTACAAATAAAAGAATTAGAAATATTTTCTCGTATATCTAATTTTTAGAGTGAATTAGAATATTTTTTAGGGTCAGGGAAAAAGTCAAAATTCTGTCTGTAAATCAGGGAAAAACAAAATCAAACTTTTGCGGTAACCTTGTTTATTTCTTTATATTAATATTTAATAAAATAAGTAAATATTTAATTTTTTTGGTATTTACGATTTATTTATTTTTTAATTTTCTTTTTTTTTTAGTAAATAGAAAAGAATCGAGCAGTTGCTTTTTATTTTTTTATATTCTTTTTTTAGTAATATATGTACTCTGAAAAGAAATTTATTCTATTCAAATAACCGAATATAATTATCAAATAAATATTTACTTGAATCAAATAATTTTTATTTGATTGATTAAAATAAATATTATTTAATTCAAGTAAATATTTAATTGATAATAGTCAAGTAATTGGTTATTTGAATAAAATAAATTTTTTGTTCAGTGTAGAAAATTGTCGAGTAGCTTATTAGTTTAATAATTTTGAATTAAGGGAATCTTTTCACTGATGTTAAATAAATTGAAGATATTTTTTCTTCTTTTTTTTTTGTATTGTAACGTACCTGTTGATATTGGAGTCTGAACTTGACCTTGAAATATTACGAGCTCGAGGATCCGCATATTTTTTTCGCGGTCTTACGGACAATTTATGTTTGGCAGCCGAACTATCCAATCGGTCACTGACTTCACCGACTTCTAATTCAGGATCTAGCTTCAATTTCCTAAAAAAACAATGTCAAAAATTCTTCTTCAGAATATTGTTCTTCATTATCTTCCATTAGTCCTTTTGTTGATTTTGTTTTTAGTTCCATGCAGCTTTGCCAATTATTATCTGTAGGTATTAATTCAAAAGCAAGATGTTCCATTCCTCGTTAGTCGTTCAATTTTTATTATTTCATTATGTTTTTTTATTGTTATTGCCTTCAAGTTCAATTTCGTCATTTTTATTAATTTCCGTATTATTAATAATATTAATGTTAATTAATTAATATTTATTTCCGTATTATTTATTATATTAATTAATATTTATTTTCGTATTATTAATTATATGAAAATCTATTAATTAATATAAATTTCCGTTATGTTACGTATATTATCGGGATTTTTAAGCAATTAGTAGGTTGATTTATTAGTGTGCAAAGCAAATTAAATGTGTGTCCCTTTTGAAAATAATAATAGCTGCCAAATTTCCAGATATTTTGTTTGAAATTTTAATATTTAATTTTAGTTGTTTCGATATTAAGAAATATATATAATCACGTGAGTGATTCGTTAGTTCTTTTTTTATATTTATTTATATCCATTTGCAGTTGATGTTTCATATAATATATCCCTTTGACGAGAGTAACGAGATTCGAAGATCTTAGGAAATTGCAAAATGAAACGAATATACGATTACCGTCAAGAGTTGATATGTGAATGCTAAAATAGAATTACTAGAAAAGCATGACGCGATGTTGAAAGTTTTGTATACGATTTTCATTTTTTTGATATTGATTTTCTGAATATAGTTCATGGGAATTAATGTTTCTAAAGTTTTGAATACATTCAAATGAACGAAATTTTGTTCTATTTAAATATTTTTTAATATTAATAATACGAAAAAGAAAAATAATTAAAATGAAACGTTTATTTTTATTAAAAATCATTTTTTTATACAAAATAATTTTTTGATTTTAAAAAAGATACAAATTACAGGGCTCGAACTAGATCCGTAAATTCCGTAAAGGTCCGTAAAAGTAAGTTTTTTTTAAAATGGTCCATAAAGTCTGTAATTTGATTGAAAAGAACGAAAAGTTCGTAAATTATACGATATAATTAATACGGGAATTTAATTTGACCGGGAAAAATCGGGAGTAAGCCAGGAATTTTATGCAAAACCGGGAATTTTTTCAACAAATTAAAAAAAGTTTTATTTTAATTTGTTTTTAAAAAATCGCTACCTATCTATTTATTTAAATTTTTATAGATATTTATACTGTTCTCTAAATTTGAATTAGTTAAAAATAATTAATTTGAAAGTAAAAAATCAGTCACTGATTCAAATATAGTATGTAAATAAATTTAAAAAAAATTTATCGAATTAATAGAAATTTAGTGCGGAATTCAACTAAAAATAATAAAATTTATTAAAGAATTTCATTTCATTTCATTAAAAACTTTTTAACAAATCGAATTTTCAAAGTATTTTAATTTAATAATTTGATAAATAGTTGAATTTTATAAAGAGTCACATTCTAATGTATTCATGTTTCTTTGTGCGAAGATTAATAATTAGAATATTATGTATTAGTTAATTTAAAAAAATATACGCACTTAAATTTTTTTAATGGAATTGAATTTTCGCAAAGTTTATTTTTGAAAATTCTGAAAATTAAGATTTTTGAAATTTTTCAATTCTGTTGTTTCAAGATAATTGAATTTTTATAAACAAATAATTGATAATTTTTGAAATAATTGAAATTTCTTTACATTCTATTAAAAATAATTAACGTCTTTTAAAGAATTTTATTTAAATTTTTCTAAAATAATCTTGGGAAGTTAGTCACCGTAATTATAATTTTATTTTTTAAAATTTCTTCGCAATATATTCAATTATTTTCATTTAATTATAAATAGAATGATTTGATTATAAATAGAAATTTGTTGATAGAATTCTTTATAAGAATTCAATTAACGAGTGCGAGCAGTTGTCAATTTTTGAATGAGCACTTTTTTTGGAACAAACTGCTCGCACTAGTTACGAACGATATTTATCATAACAAGGTGCAAAAAAGTGCCCTTTTTTGCACCGCGTTATGAAAATAAATTATTGTTATGAAAAAATTTTATTTATATAGTTTTAAGTAAAATGTTTTCTTATTTGACTCGGACTGGTTATATTTTTGTCAGCAATTAATCCGCAATTTTTCATTTTTGGTCCGTAAAGTCAGTATTTTATAAAATAATTGTAAATAATTTTTTTTATTTATTATTTATATTATAATAATTTTATTTATTTTTTAATAGAAAAATATTTGAATATACTTTTTTTGGAAAAATGATCTAATTTAATTAATTATTTACTTTTTTAATTAATTAATTAATTAGTAGTAAATTAAGTGTTTAAGGATTGATAAAATTTCAGGAATGACTGTATGTAAAAAAATTATTTAAAAACTCTGAAAATTAATTGAGGAAAAAAGTAGTAATTTACTCTAATAAGTAACATAATTCGCAAAGATTAATAATACTATTAAATCAATTTTTAACGTCCGAGTAAATTATATGCAAATTATAGGAATAAAATTTTAGTAATACTAATTAATTATATTAATTAGATCAGATTTTCTAAATAATTATATATTAATTAAATTAGATATACTAATTAATTATACAAATTAGTTCAGATTTCCCAATTAATTATATTAATTAAATTAGATATACTAATTAATTGTACTCTCTAAATCTGAATTAGTCGCTTTTGACTAATTCAGCAGCAATTGTTATGTTTTTAAAATAAATTAGTAACAGTACTAATTAAATTTTAGTAAAAATTTCAAAATACATTGCAATTAATTGTATTAATAAGTCTATATGCACTAACAATAAAAATAAATTATTAATAAATTAGCACTAATGAAAATGATATTTTTTAGTTTATAATATGCACTAAATTTAATTATAATAATTAGTTTTTATTTACTAATTAATTATATTAATTAGTAAATATACCTATAAAAATGTAGATATCAATAATATCGATATACAATATCAATGAGCATTCACACGCGTTAATAATTTTTCCCTCAAAGTTGTATAATGACTGGTTATTATAGACTCGAAAAGATCGTAAAAATACGTTTTCAAAAATAAACAGAAAAAAAAGCTTCAACGGCGGAGCAATGATCCTTTCTGTTTCACGTCTCACAATAATGAATGTCTACATACGTCATTTTTCAATTTTACGTGCTTATGTCGTTAACGCTCTTTCAAAGCATCACCATTTATCTTTTCTTTTTGGATTTTATGATCTGCAGATCGTTAACTTTCACACTATTATACATGCGAGATGCGTCAGAATGAATAGCGTGCATTTCCCCCCCCCCTCTTCTTTTTTTAAAGATTTTTTTCGAATTTCATTTCATATAAAATCACTGCTGCAAGTTTTCAAACGAGATTTTTGTTTTGATAAATTCACACGAATAGCATCTATCTTAAATTTGTTTATTGAAATTTCTTCGTACATTACACTTTATTTGGAAAAAGTCAGTTTTCATTTACAAAAAAGAAGAAAAAAAAGAAAGAGGAAAAATTCTTATAAGCAAATCCAAGAAAACAAATTTAAAATAGAATTAAAAGAATTTCTTATTTTATAAAGAAAAATTCAAGGGAAAAAAATTATTTTCAAAAATTTTCCTCAAAAATTCAATTATTTTCACAAATCATAGAATTCTTCGAAGGAATTCCATTATTTTCAATATCTTCTATTTTTATAAAAATTCTCGAAATAATTCAATTATTTTTAAAAAAATTTACAAAATTCTATTAAAGAAATCAATTATTTTTAATAATTTCGATAAAATTTGTTTATAAGTATTCAATTATTTTCAATTGAAATTAAATTCCTCTAAAGAATTCAATTATTTTCAAAATCTTTGATTAAAAATTCCATTATTTTCGTCAATTTTAACCCTAGAAGGAGTAACTGGGGTGTCTGGACACCCCAGTTACTCCCTAACGTTAGAAAAATTGTCAAGATAAGTAAATTCAAATTTTTTTAAAAAATCGTTTTTAATCAGTTAAAATCATCTGTTAAAATATAAATTGATAGGTTATGCATGAAAAAGTTGTATTTTATGAAAAAGAAACATTTTTATACAAAAATTCTATTTTTATGAAAAATAGACATTCTGTATTTGTAACAACTTATGAAATTTGAGTTAAGATTTATTCAAAATTTCTGTGCTCTCTCTACAGTCAGAAATTAAATTCTAATACAGAAAAATGTAGTATATGACAGTCAAATTTAAATTATAAATTCTATATTGTTAATAATATTTTAACATATATTAGAGGTATTAAGAATTGTTAATTAAAACTTTGATTAAATATGAATTTACAAAATCATTTCACAAGTTGTAAATTTTAATGTTAATATATTCAGATATATCAAGTTTGTAAAATTTTAAATTTTCAACACCATTTTTAGTAAATATTAATTATTCAAGTCCATTTTATAGTTCATTTTTATGATTTTCACTATTCGTCAATTGTCTTTAATTTCTTTCACTTCAGATGTTCAAATAATTATGTTTTTTGGAAGTAATACAAAAACTAATTTTTTTCCCCTAAAAGTGTATCTATTTAACTTTAAAAACCTAAAATAGTTTTAAAATTAGTCAAATTTTTAAGAAACTACAACGTTTTTTGTGAAAAAAGTCAATTTTGCAATTTTTTGGTGTTTTTTTGGGTTTTTTATGGTTTTTTTTCAAAATTTTTTTAATTTATCAAAATATGAATAATATTATTGTCTTCCTTACTAAAAAACCAATCAATTCATTATAATGAATTTTTTTTACGTCAAATAGAAACCTTATAAAACAAGTTTAAAGCGTGGGGTGTCGGGACACCCCAGTTACTCCTTAGAGGGTGAGTAAACTAACGTACTCCTTCTAGGGTTAATAAAATTCGTCGGTAGAATTTAATTTTTTTCAAAAATTCAATTATTTTCACAAATGATAGAATTCTTCGCAGGAATTTAATTATTTTCAATATCTTCTATTTTAATAAAAATTCTCAAAATAATTCACTGGTTTAAAAAAACATTTATAAAATTCTTTTAAACAAATTCATTATTTTTAATAATTTTCATAAAATTTGTTTATAAGAATTGGATTATTTTCAATTGTAATTAAATTTCTCGAAAGAATTAAATTATTCTCAAAATTTTTAATAAAAAAGTACTTCAAAAAAAAATTCAATTACTTTCAAAAATTTTATGTTCACAGGAATTTAATTATTTTTACAATAAATTAATAAAACTTTAACCATAATGCAATATGGTTGCAAGAATTCAATTATTGTAATAAATTTGGATAAAATTCTGTATAAGAATTGAATTTTAAGAAAAAGAAAAAAGAATTTTAAGAATTATTTAAAAACAAAAATAAATATAATTAATAGAATAATAATTCTATTAATTATATTTATTTTTGTTTTTAAATAATTGAATTCTCGTTGAACTAAAAATGATTGAAGTTGGTTTTGAATAATTTTATTTTAAAATTGAAAAAATTGAATTTTGGAAGAATTACGAAGCTTTTAATTAATTTGAAACATTTCTTTTATGAAATTAAAAAAATGTTTAATTAATTTTTATGAATCTTACACAATTTTAATAAATTTTAATAAAAATTTATTTATTTTAATTCATTTTATAAAAAATTAGTTCATTTAAAGCTTGAATATTATTTGAAGACAATTTATTTGTTAAACTATTTTAAAAAGCTAGTAATTATTTTATACATTAATAATTACTTAACTAATAAAAACTAATATAAATCCTATTAAATTAATAATAATTAATAGTAATTAATATTAAAATTTTAGGAATTACGATAGATATTAATTTTAATTAAATTTGAATTTTCATTATTATTTTTAGAAAACCTAAAATAATTTTAAGCATTTTTTATAATAAAATCTGAATTGACTATTAATGATGAATTAATAATTAATATTAATAATTATTATTAAATAAAAATAGTTTGTATTTATTTTTTACTTGTATCTGAACATTAAGGGGACTGCTTGCGTAAAGTTATAAAAGAAAATGCTGAAAAATATTTTTTTAATATTGCTGCATTTATTTTCTGTACATTATATTATTATTTTTATTATTATTATAATATTTATTAAATTAATACTATGGCCTTATGGGAGTGATTATAATTTACACTTATCTTTTATAATCATTACACGCAGAAAGTAATTTATTAATGAAAATAAATTAATAATATTAATAAATAATGGCAAATTTAATTAATATAATATATTAATATACAAGAGTAATTTATATAGTGATAATAATACAACATTTTGTAGTAATATACAAGAGTGATTTATGTTAATTTATTTTATTAATATTTATTAATATAATAGTATGCAAAGTAATGTTATATTAATATATTAATATGTAAGAGTAATTTATATTAATATATTAATAAGCAAGAATAATTTATATTAATATATTAATAAGCAAGAGTAATTTATATTAACAATGTATTAAATAAGAGAAAATTATTTAAATATTAATATGTAAACTGAAAGAAAAGAAGTCTTTTTGTTTTTTTTAAACGAATTTCTTGAGTGGTGTAAATTGACATTGTCGGAAATTGGCAGAGAAGCTTTTCGGAAGCTCATTGTTATCTACTCTCTTTAGACTTCAATGTTGCCATTGTTGCTTAATGTTTATTGTTTTTCACGAGAAAAAAACCTATTAAAAAGTTCATATAGTAAATCGCGAGAGATCCATGTGGCAGGCTGTCTGTTATCGTTTAGATGCGTTATTCTCTATGGTATAGCTATATTTAGAAAGCCAAAATTATCACGCTGCCAAAATAGCAATGCAACACTCATACATGTTTACACATTTGTACCTCAACACACACACAAATACAAAGTCCAATGTGCCAGCGAACTTTGCATTGGATTATATTTTTTTGTTAAAAGCTTGAAAAAATTTTTTGCATTTTTCTTTTCTTAAGCGTCAAAAACTTGTTTTCTTTTCTTTTTTTTTATAGAGATTCTGTTTTCCCTAAGCGTCAAAATTTATTTTTTCTTTTTGTTTCTTTAATTATTTGCTTTTCTTTGATGCGTGCGTACTCAAACGAAACGGTGCTTACTTTGAATCCCCATATTCGACGGCTTCGACGATTTCACCGACATCCACTGAAAAGTTGCCCTCAGCGAACTCCTTAACGACCACGTAATTTTCCGATTTCTGAAAGCAAAAAGAGAAATATTTTTGTACGTCTGTTTTATGTTTTGCGTCATTTCGGATTTTTTTCTTGGCTTATATTTATTTTTGAACCTTGTGTTTTGTAAATTTCTTTGTTTCGAGTTATTTTTTAATCTTAAAGTAAAATTAACAAAAATGTCTATGGAAAGAAATGATTTGTTATAATGATAAAATGGTTTGAAAATATTAGTTCTACTTAAGTTAATTAGGGAATTGGTTCTTTAAAAGTAGGAAAAAAATTGCAATTACCCTCTCGTGATAGAGGTTACAAATCTTCCGGAAGCTGGGTGTATTTTCCCGACCGTCAACGCATCCAACGGATTTGTCAGACTTTGACAAAGTAACGCCGATGCTCTCTAGTCTTTCATAATTCTCGAATGTCGATTCATCGAAACTGCTAGTGTTTGTTATTGGAATTGGTCCATTAAAAGTAGATAGCATCTCAGTGTCAATATCCTCTTCCCTGGCCACTGGACAGCAGTACATTGAAAATCGATGTGCAGCTGGTTTATTCATTCTCAGTGCCGAAAATACATTGAGCGGTTCAAAATGATGAATACCATCTTCATCGAGAACAGTATAGGCAACCTCTCCTGTCAATACACTCCTCGCAGCCTCCCTTGGAACAACACACTGGAAACCTTGTTTCAAGATCATAAATATCGACGAGGGTCTATGACTCCTTCGCATTAGGAATTCTTCAATAGCAAGACTGTTCTCGGCATGCAGTAAAGATGTTGGAACATCTATCGACGACTGTAGAGGTCCTTCCTCGGGAACGATCATCAGAGCCGCACTCTCGCGGACCAGTGTTCTTAAAACTGGATCCGATCTCGCCAATTCTGGATCACTGCAAAGATCACCTAGAGCTGATACAAATTGCGGTCTCTCCTCCGCTAATTTTCTCATTACTGTCAATCTTTTAAGAATGTCGAGTGTCACTTTATCTCCTGCTAGAACTCGGGTCGATTTCACATCACTGAGTACTGCCAAAAGACTACTCGCTGTTGAGGTCATTCCCAAAGCCCTTGCTAATCCGACAGCTTGAAGAAGCATCTCCTTCACCTTCGTGCCCTCATCGTTTAATAATTCTTTTACCCTAAGTTCACTTGATTCCCGTACCGCTTGAACAATTGCCTTATGCACCGTTTCTGCGGCTTCTTTCTCCGTTTCCACCGTTGACACTTCTTCGGATACTTTTTTCAATACTCGGGAAAGTAAATCGGGATCTCCTTTTGACATGGCGCGGAAAGCTGAAACAAAGAGGTCACTGCCGTGCTCTTCTTCGACGACTTGAAAGAGCTTTTCTAGGACAACCTCCTCGTTTAGGGAATAATTCATCAGGGTGGATTTTAAAAGGTCTACTTTGTTGTAATTTGCCTCGGCTAAGTCGATCAGAACTTGGCGACAAAGTAGACTGCGATTTCGTGGGATTAGAAGTATTTGTAGTACTTCGTCCACTGATTCGTCCATGTTTGGTGATTTTTGCCTTAGGAGGACGTTGAAAGCTTCACTTATTGATGATAAGAGGAGGTCCTGACCGTTCTCGATTTTCTCGTTCGTCAGAGTGACTATTGCTGCTGATATTGCAGATTTCACTGCGGTGTGTAACCAATTTGTATTCATTTCCTCTTCTGTTCCGTTTGTTAGAATCGAATTTCCATTCATTTGGCCGTGACTGTGATTTTGCGGATGTTCCCCGTTTTGTTGATGAGTTTTATTTGATGGGAGACCATTTTGTAGAGGATGATCTCCATTTGGCAAAATATCGTGACCGTTTGTTTGATTTTTGTGGACTTTTGTTAGTTTCTTATTTCGTTTCTGTTGATCCTGTAGAGTCTGTCGACTCTGTAGATTCTCTTCGATCTTGGTCGATTCTCCATTTTGTAACTTGTGAGATAGACCAGAAACGGAGATAAGTTCTTCATCGTTTGATTGTTCTCCATTCATGACGATATGTTGGTTTTGTTGGTGAACGATATTTTTGGCTAATTGAGCAACGGTCGAGACGACTTGAGCCATTTTCACTGCAGACGTACCTCTGAGACCGAGTTTCTCGGCAATTACAAGAGCTTGCTCGAGAGTGACTGCTTTTGGATCCATTTCGACGTCGACATTTGGTAAATCGGTGGAGATTTTTCTTCCAACTGACATTCCGGCTTTGGATAATTCTTGAAGCATGCGAGAATCAATGCACGATTCACCGTGATGCTGAGCAGTGGCATTGAAGTGTAAATGCTGAGGTCTCAAGAGACGGAGTTCCTCCGGGGTCACTTCAAAGCCTTGAACGGAGAATTCGAGTTCCCCTTCGGGAGTGTCCGTCAAGTCTGGAGCGACAAATCTTGGTCCTTCTTCGGTTTGAACAATTTGACCGGGCACAAAAATCACTCCGTGCTCACTGGACTCGACGACACGACCGGGAACGAATCTAGGTCCGTCTGGTGTGTCGACAACTTGGCCGGGAACGAATCTTGAACCTTCGTCTTCGGTTGATATCACTTGGCCAGGAATGAACGTTGGTCCAGCTTTGGTTTCGACTATTTGACCTGGAACGAATCTGGGACCATCTGCTGTCTCGATAGTTTGACCGGGGACGAATTTTGTTCCCAAACGGGCTTCTACCATTTGTCCTGGAACGAACTTGGGTCCAGCGCTGGTGTCAACTACCTGGCCAGGAACGAACTGTTCGCCCTTCTCGGTCATTACTATTTGACCTGGAAGGAAGCCATCATCAGTCATCACTCCAGGTACGAATCGAGGACTGTCCTTACCACCTCGAACTAATTGTCCTGGAACTATTCTCTTCCCCTCGGGAAACTTTTGTACACTTTCGGGAATAAATTCAACACCTTTGTCCGTTTGTACCATGTGGCCAAAGATTTCCTGCTGCTGGAAGTGTGAGATTGCGTTTGCTGTTTTTGGATCTATGGCGAGACCGACAGGTGTGGCTTCTAGAAATACAACCTCGTTGATGCTTTTCGCAGCCGCAAATTGAAGACCATCTTTTCCGTTCGTTGTTAATCCGGGAACGAATTTCTCTCCGTCTTCTGTCTTTACCATTTGTCCCTGAACGAACTTGATACCTTCAGGTGTGTTCATTGTGATACCGGGGATGAACTTCAATTTTTCCTCCGTTTCGAGTGAAATACCAGGAACGAAACAGGGTTCTCCTGATTTTTGAATGACTGTTTGACCGGGTACAAAACGGGCACCTTCGGTAGTTAGCATTGTTTGTCCAGGGACGAATTGCTCATCTCCGGTTGGTGTCTTGAGACATTGGCCTGGAACAAATTCCCATGAGTCCTGTATCTGAACACTTTGACCTGGGACAAACAGTTGTTCTCCATGTTGATCGGTTATTGTTTGACCAGGCATGAATTTACTACCTTGAGACATTGAAATCGTTTGACCTGGTATGAAATTACCGTCTGTTGTCACTTGACCAGCGACGAATTTTGGACCCTCTTTGGTTAACACGGTTTGTCCTGGGATAAATTTCGCTCCATCGTTTACTTGAATAGTTTGACCTTGAACAAACTGTTCTCCATTCTTAGTACTCAGTGTTTGGCCAGCAACAAAGACGGGCGTCATTTTTCCACTCTCCTCCGGAATTGAGATAATTTGTCCAGGAATCAACATTGGTCCCTCGGGTGTTTTGACCGTGAAACCAGGAACGAAAACATCACCCTTGGGAGTTGATAAAGTTTGTCCGGGTACGAAAATCGGGCCCGTGGGGGTGTGTATCGTTTGCCCTGCAATGAATTTCTGTGCTGAGTTAATGTCGAGTTTTAGGCCCTTAACTTTTAGAAGTTCGGCTTTTTCTCCTTTGGCGAAATTCTTGATCAGGGTGGGAATTTCATCGACCTTTGGTAAAGTTTCCAGGGACTCCTTATCGCTGGCGAAATTTCGATCGACGTTCATTGTTGTTTTTAAATCGTCCAAAGGAATATTTTTCAGTGCCTCTTGAACTTGAAGATCGGGTTCCAAGGTGAGGGGGGCAAATGGTTGCACGACCGATATCGCCTCGAATCCGCCCGTTTTTTCGGCAATTGGTGTATTAATCGATCCTAGGGGAGTGTCGTCAAGGTTGATAATTTGAGGTTTAATGTTTACGGGTTCTGGAATTTGATCTACAACCGGAGTGCCTTGGATGGTAGTTTCTTCGAAAGTCGACCAGTCGCAGGATTGATTCAAAGGCTTTATCCAGTCTCTCCATTCACTGGAAGACATGACTAAACTTCCTCTCGATCTCGCGTGACCAATGTCCACATGCTTCCAATCAACTAATTTGTCGTCTCGTTCTTCTTTGATGCTTCTTAGTTTCAACTGTTTCGCTGTTTTTAGTTCCTCCTCCTCGGCTGCTTTTTCTTTATCCTCAAAAATCTTCTTCGCATGATTCAAAACATTCTGTCGTTTTCTCTTCTTCTTTTTTGCTTCTGATTCTTGTTTTTCTCTCTCCTTAACAACATCCTCTCGTGGTCCAAGTCCCTCGTAAAGGTCGTCGAAATTTTCCAAATTCTTAAAGTCAACGGAAACATTTTTGCCTTGCTTCAGTCTCAGGAGGACACTATCACAATCTCTGGAGAGCATAACATCGCGCACGTCACCATCGCGAACAGCAGCTTCGAGACATGCTGGAAAAACGAGACTGCATCGTCTCTCATCCACTCTGTAGACAAAATTGCATTTCTCCTCTTCTGGTGATGTCTCTTTTTTAGTGAGTAATTCGCGAAGGGCTTTTTGTTCCTCGCCATCACCTTTTAGTATGGGAAATATGTAGCGGTAGTCTTTTAGAACGACGTGCTTCTTTTTTTCACCTAATATCAAACCATCGGTGAAATGATGTGGACCATGTTCGGATGAACTGGTGATTTTACATTTTGATTTGTCATGCGTGTGAACACCCAAAAGAACTGGAATGTAGTGATGAGTTGGTAATCCATAGGATTTACCGGTGATGCGGCAAAAACGTTTTGCATCAGCAGGACTTATTGGTGGTAAAAGGGGGAAGTAATTTGGTTTTGGGAGTCCCCGACTCCTGCCCGTGATTCTGCAGTAGGACATCTTTCCGAATTTATAGAAACTTAGTGTGAATTTTCTTTCATTCTTTCTACAATTTAGGCATTTTTATAAATTTCTTTCAAGTGATCGTTTTGTTCTTTTTTATTTTGAGACACATTTCGATCCATTGCTTGCATTTTGATTGATTTTTCTTTTAGTAGTAGTAGTAGTAGTAAAGTACTAGTAGTATTCCTTTTGGAGTATTGTTTTTTCTTGTAGAAAATTTGTAGACTAGATTCCTTTTATCCATTTGTAGATCATAATCACTAGTGGATTTTTTATCATTTGAATATTTATGTATTTATGCGAAATATTTATCTTTCGTGAGGGAAGATTTCTTTTATTTTGCTTGATTGTTGATTAATTTTGACTCTTTAATTTAAAAAGTAATGACACTTTGTGTACTTTAATTCAATATTCACAAACTTTCGTTGGTGTTGTAAACCCTTAATAAATTCTTAATTTTGGAACGTTATTTTTCAATACTTTTAAAATACAAGATCACAGATTGGATGAATTTTTGTTGAAACTCGTTATCATTTCGTTGGAGAATAAAATTTATGGTTGGGAAAAAATATACAGAACTTGAAGATTTAATCGTAATTAGATCCAAATCGTAATTAGAACCAATTGTAATTGGAACCAAATGGTGATTAGCACCAAATTGTAATTAGAACCAAATGGTAATTAAAACCAAATTGTAATTGGATAAAAATTGTAATTAGATCGAATCGTAATCAGATAAATATAGTAATTGGATCAAAATAATTAGATCGAACAGGAATTAGATCAAATTCACTTTAGATGAAAATAAAATTGCAGATGCAGAATTTTACTGTTATTATAAAATGATCACTGGAGGATTATTTTCATTCATCAAAGATCACATTTTTGTTTTGGGATTGAAAGAAACTTTTGTCCTTTTTCGTTGGTGTTCGATTGGAAAAAAAGTGGTTGCATTACTTTCACTTGGAGGAGTATAATAGTTATTTTTGCTTTAAAGATGCCTTGCGAGATTCCAATGGGGCGCACACACGATCATCTGGTAGTTGGCCAATTCGCAAATTTTCCACGCGTGAAAAAATGTCAAATGGCACACTGCTGCATTCAATTCATCTGATTCATTGATTGTTTTGATTGGTTCAAATAAATTATTCAGAGATCATTACTCTTTCGAGAGAGACACACACACGCGTCGATAGATTAAAAAAATCGAAAGAGATTAACAAAACTGACGCTTCTCTTAAGCTTTGATTTGAAAATTTAATTCTTTAATCAGATTTTAGCAATTTGGACACTTTAATCCTGTACATTAATACTCAAGTGTCAACTTGTCACATATTTCTATCTACTTGCACAATATATATTTATTACAAAGAAGGAAATAGTGTGTAAAAAAGGGAAAGATTTCTCAAAAAAAAAATAATTGATGAGATCAGATTAATGGACCCGTTGTGATTGTGTTTCCGATTATTCTTCTTGTGGTAAATTTTTTATTAGTCTTGCATTGTGGTCGTTGGAAATTTTTTTTTCTCTCGGAGAAATTCGGAGTAGCCTTTATATACCGTTTAAGATTAATGTTAACTTTTTTTTTCTTTAGTAATTTTTCGGTATTACTTATAACGTTTGAATTGTTCGATGATGCATTTTTTCATGGTCTCATGTTGTTGAGGCCCTCGTAAAAGTGTTTTGCGATTCGCGGCGAACGCCAGACTACTAGATGCACGAAGTGGCTAAGCGAGTCTCTCCCCACGAAACAGAAATAACTTCTCCAATACAACTTTAGAATACAAACTCCCGTAATGAACGCAAGTTAAGATCAGTCCAAGTATATATGATATATTAGTTTTTTTGTAAAAAGCATTAGACAAAAGTTTTCTTGCAGTCTCCTAAGTTCTCCTAAGTGTTCCCTAAGATTTAGTGTAATAATTTTCGTTCGTCCAGATTCTAAGGTTCCGAATGTTCAATTGAGCAAAATTTATTTATTTCTCTTTCAAATTAAATTTTTATTTAAATAATTTTTCGTTATTATCAAAAAATGAATAATTTAATTACTAATTACTTTACTATGTTTAAGTAAAATTTAAGTTCTTAATTTTTATTGCAATCGGTAATTTATGAAAATATTTTTAATAAAAAATATTTATGAAACATTTTAAGAAAAAATATTTCGATCATTTAAAAGTTAAAAACTTGTGGATTATTATTAATTGTCATTACTCTTATTTATAATTTTTAAATTTGAATTAGTAGAAATGTTTACTAATTTAAATTTGTGACTGTACCTTTTGCTTTTGAATTAGTCAATTTTACTAAATATTTTGGTAGAAATAACTATTTTTTATCATAGTGTTCTAATTCAAAAGCAAAAAGTCACTTTAAATTTGAATTAGTAAAAATGTTTACTAATTTAAATTTGTGACTGTACCTTTTGCTTTTGAATTAGTCAATTTTACTAAATATTTTGGTAGAAATAACTATTTTTTATCATAGTGTTCTAATTCAAAAGCAAAAAGTCACTTTAAATTTGAATTAGTAAAAATGTTTATTAATTTGAATTAGTGACTGATTTTTTGCTTTTTAATTAGTAAATTTTACTAATAAATTAGTGGAAATTAGTATTTATTAATAAAATTTACTAATTCAAATTTAGAGTTACAGTTAACAGTTTCGCTACTCTACTGAATTTCTCTAACAATAAGATTAATTTAGTTGTTTCAGGTAAAACTTTAAAGTAATTCAAAAAATTCGTAACGCTTTCAGGGGGGTCAAGATACTTGTTACTATCAGTAGAAAAATGGCGCTAATATATGCAAAAAAATGTTACAAGGGGGAGGGGTTGAAAAAATCCGTTACGTATTTTTTAAAAGGACAATTATTTTACGAGCAATATATAGTTTAATTTATAGTTTAACTAAAGTCGATTGAATGAATATGCGGGGAAATAAATTATCCTGAAAGTATAATGTGCAGTGATTTTGGAAAAAGTGGGTAATAATTTTTGAATTATTTGCGAGAATAAATGCAATGGTTGAAGAAGCCTAAACGATTGAAGTGATGCGTGTGATAAATTGGTTAAAGGGCCAACTAGACCGTGTGTTTGAAAATTCTCATAAATTCACGCCCTGTTTTTCTGACACCATTCTCTCATATAAATATTGTGTTATAATTCAATGCATTTGCTTCCAAGTTTTCATCACAATTTAATCTCGAAGCATCTATACATCAATCTCCTCATAGTAGGAGGAGATCCTCTAAAACATGTTCTTTTGACTCTCTTGTGGACGTTTTGATTTTTTTTCCGAATTTGCTTTTTAAAGAATTGTTCTGCAGTAAATAAAATTGAAAAGTGAATTCTAATCGAGGTTTCGAATTTGTAATTTAAAATTTTAATGTGATCAAAATTAAGTGCATAGTGATGGTAATAATTATAATGATGATGGTAATGATAAAAAAGATGATAATAATGATAGGAATGATAGTAATTGTTGATGATAGAGGGTGTGAACCAGTGAATAAAACTCAATTATATATTATGAACTTGAAATATATTCAATAAGATACATGAGGCTTGTCCGACATGAGAGAAGGTCGGTAACGAACTGTAATGAACGTATCCAATGAAACACGACTAGTATCGAAGATAGTCGATGAAGCCCGAAGGGCATTTTGTAAGTGTACGAAATGTGCTCACGGGTGAACAAATAAAGAACAGTAATTTTAACAGTAATGATAATGGTAATGATGAGAATGCTAATGATACACTGAGAGAAATGAATAGTTGTGACTACTACATATTTGGTTAGTAATAACGTCGATGGAAATTTTTATTGGTTACTCTGACTATTTAGTTAGTAAATTCAGCCATTTAGTTAGTAACGTAACTAATTAAATAGGTAGAGCAACAAAAAAATAGCAGAATCAACTAATAAAATAGCTAAGTTCACTGATAAAAATGAAAACACCAACCAATAAGTTATCAGCAGCATAGTTTACTAACTAAAAATAATTTTGGAAAAAATGGTGACTACAATTACTATTCTTTTCTCTCAGTGTAGTAATGATAATGATAATGATAATGCTATAAATGCTAAGGATCATAATGACAATGATAGGAATGCTAATGATGATAATGATAGTAATGATAATGATAATAAAGATGGTGATAGCAAAGATAATGATAGAAATGCTAATGATGATTATGATAATAATGATAATAAAGATGGTAATAGCAAAGATAATGATAGCAATGCTAATGATGATAACGATGGTGATAATAATAATAATTCTAATATTGCTACTAATAGGAATGCTAATGATGTTGATGATGATAATGATAATAATTACAATAATGATAGGAATGCTTGTAATGATAATAACAATAGTGATCACGATAATGATAATAATAATTATTAATGATAATCATATAATTATTAATTATTAAATAATAATATATTATATAATTTATTTATTTACTTCAATTACAAACATGGAAATAGATAAATATGAAAGTGCATCTGTATAATTCGATCACGAATATAATTCATACTTGAAATTTTATGAGATAATAAAAGCATTCAATTTATGATCTCTTAGCGTTGTTAAATTTACGAGGCATCTATCCTTTGTTTCCTGACAATGTCAAGAGAACATATGAGTGAGCAATTATTATTGGCAATGGTTCATTGAACATTTTTTTTCTCTTGGATGATATTGAAATATTATATGAATTTTTATCTGGTATATAATAATATAATAGTTAATAGCATTATTATTTATTACTATCATCATTATTATGATTAATGTTAATGTTATTGTTATTATAATATTATGAATTTACCATTCGGTGGTATAATGTAATTAAGTTTATCATTATATCTCTAGGTAAAGTTTCTATAAAATGAAATTTTGTTAAAAACTATTATTTTTGCTCTTATTATTATTAATATAGTTTTATTATTTGTGAAATTTGCTAAATTGGGCGATATTTAAAATAATACGAAAGGTTAATTTTTAGGACTTGAAAGAAGACAATTCGTGTGATTTATTTGTAATAATAAATAATAATATAAAGTATTGAGAAAATTTATTAATATTTCACGCAGATAGTAAATAAGTTAAAATCGTAAAATTGACAGTTTTCAAATCACTTTTATAATTTTAGTGTTTATTTGGTGCAATAAATGATATTATTGAGAAACGTTTTTAGTGCAAATGCAATTTATATACAAATTACAAATAAAAAATTAATTCAATTATTTGTTTACTTGACTAGAAAAATTAATATAGTACCTAAATACTTTTAAAAATATTAATTTTTTTTAATTGTTACGATTCTATATTGCAAATAACTTATATAGTTATTTAGTCACTTATTTTTATTTTGTTATTTAGTAATTAAATTCTAAAAGTAATATAATGAATTAACCATGAACTTTAGACGATAATTGTATGTATTATAAAAGATACTGACTCGATTGATCAGTGATTTTGATAAACGGCCAAAAACCACAAATTCTGAAAAGTTCTCTTAAACTCTTCAAAACGCTATTTAAAGTTTATTTGTGGATTTTATTTCAAGTAAATTTTCTTTTTGAGTCACTCGTAAAGTAATGATTTTTTCTGGGTTGGGATTTTTTAGAAAATACTTTTTTTTAATTAGATTTAAGAAAAAAAATATAAAAAACAAAAATTTACAAAAAATCAAAAGTATACAGAAAAGAAAGATATAAAAAAAATATACAAAATAGAAGAAAAAAATCCAAAAGTATATTCACATTGCTAATAAAAAGTTTACATATTATACAGTTTCTATTTTAATGAGCAAATTGATTTAATGAGCAATTGTATTTTTATGAAAATTGAATATACATGCATTTTGTGTGTGCTTTTACATATTTTCAAATGTTAAACGTTTACAAACACACCTGCTAGAATTAATCATTCATAACTTTGCATGTATAGCAATTTTACACGCGAACTTCACCTTCTAGTTCTTTTCTAAATTCCAATGGCTGTTTTTCTTTAAAGAAACATTCAAAAATAATTTATTGCCGGACATGAAATTTTATATCATAGAGGCGGCATTGTTTATTCAGTCTACATGAGAGTGACTTTTATAAATTAGTGCAAATGCGCCAGTTAATTTTCACGTCTATCACGTGCCATGAGTGGAAATTTAAAACGTTAAGGGAGCGAAACCTTTTAATTTTTTTAACACTCTATAGAAAGGTAATTTTTCTTTGCTAACAAAATAATTACGATAGGATTAATAATGAGTTATTATTAACTATTTTTTCTAGTAAAATATTACTGCTTTAAATCAGTGACTGATTACACAGCCACACAAAAAAAATAAAGTGTTTTGATCTGGGGTCGAGACATATGTATTCCGATGTATTTCGATGCGCTGAATCCGAATACGCCCTCAGAATTTGGCCAATGGGTCCTGGTTTCGCTCTAACTTCAAAAAATACCCTAAAATCGTTAAAATGGTCACTTTTGATTTATCAAAATTGAACCTAACCGCATGTTGATAATTTTCTAAGATCCCTTAATTTAAATAAACTATTCTATAAAAGCTTTTTAATTGAAAATTCCTATAAAACATTAAATCTATCGAACCTAACCTCAAAAACACATCTAAGATTCCAAACAAACAAATTATACTATACACAGCGCAATAAAAAATAGGTAAGCTCATGAAAGTTACAACTTAGGTGTTTCTATGACTGCTGATTACGAATCCGGTGTTAGTTTATCAAAATTCAAAATGGCGGATCCAATATGGCGAACAATATACTTAAAATTTGTTTTGATTGGCTTGAAAATCGTTACTCGGGGGTTTTCGGGGTCGCTGATGACGAATCCCATGTCGGTTTCTAAAAATTCAAAATGGCGGATCCAATATGGCGGTTTTTAATATTTTAACGATTATTTTAAATTTATTACTCGCGGTTTTTCGGGACCTTTGATAACGAATCCTATATCAATTTTTATAATCTTAAAGTCTTACGAATTGTTAGAAAAAATTGTTAGAAAACAATACGTGAGACTTTAAGATTATAAAAATTGATATAGGATTCGTTATCAAAGGTCCCGAAAAACCGCGAGTAATAAATTTAAAATAATCGTTGAAATAATAAAGACCGCCATATTGGATCCGCCATTTTGAATTTTTAGAAACCGACATGGGATTCGTCATCAGCGACCCCGAAAACCCCGAGTAACGATTTTCAAACCAATCCAAACAAATTTTAATTATATTGTTCGCCATATTGGATCCGCCATTTTGAATTTTGATAAACTAACACCGGATTCGTAATCAGCAGTCATAGAAACACCTGAAGTTGTAACTTTCATGAGCTTACATAATTTTTATTGTGCTGTGTATGGTATAATTTGTTTGTTTATAATCTTAGATGTGTTTTTGAGGTTAGGTTCGATAGATTTAATGTTTTATAGGAATTTTCAATTGAAAAGCTTATAGAAAAGTTTATTTAAATTAAGGGATCTTAGGAAATTATCAACATGCGGTTAGATTCAATTTTGATAAATCAAAAGTGACCATTTTAACGATTTTAGGTAGGGTTGTAAAGTTTCATGAAACTTTGGAAAATGAAATGTTTCATGAAAGTTTCAATGCTTCATGAAACATTTCAAAGTTTCAAGTTTTAAGCGGGAAATTTCAAATTCAATGCAAGAAAGTATAATAATTAACGCATATTATTATCGACAAAAACATGAAGTATTATTATTTACTTTAATATCTTTCTTTAATTTTTATAAATAAAATAAATAATTAAAAAATATATTAATAATTTAATTTTAAGTCACTCGTTAGAGGTAATATTTTAGGTAATTTTTAGTTAATATTAACATAACTACTCTCGTGTTTTCGGATGTAAACAAAAAATTTTCATTAAATTGTTTCGAGCTAACCTAAAATTTCTAGAGATTATCTAACCTGAACTGACAACTGCGCATGTGCAAATAAAGCTTAATTATTGGTTCTTCAATGTTTTATGAAATTAATGAAACTTTCGCTTATGAAACATTGAAACTTTCAAATGAAAGTTTCATTGTTTCAATGAAACGTTTCATCACTCACAACCCTAATTTTAGGGTATTTTTTGAGGTTAGGGCGAAACCAGGACCCATTGGCCAAATTCTGAGGGCGGATTCGGATTCAGCGCATCGAAATGCATCGGAATATATATGTCTCGACCCCAGATCAAGACACTTTATTTTTTTTGTGTGGCTGTGTTAATAACACAGCCACACAAAAAAAAAAGTTCTGACCTGGGGGTCTCACTATGTAGACTTTATGTTTTTTGGGTCGCTGAATCCGAATCCGAGGTCCATTTAACCCCATCAGATCAGGATTTTGACATAACCTCAAAAAAACAATATGGCGGACAAATTTTTGAAAAGTTCATAGGATTCGCTTGAAATTCGTTACTCGGGGGTTTTTGGGGTCGCTGATTACGAATTTAAAGTCTGATTTCAAAAATTCAAAATGGCGGATCCAACATGGCGGACACGTTTTGAAAAATTCATCGGATCCCAGGCGGAAAATTCGGACGAACGTCGGAGTTTACAACCGGCTGGGATCCGCGCCCGTACAGACCGCAAGTACCGACGGTCTGTACCGATTCGGATCTGAAAAAGCAACCGGCGCGGTACAGATTATGCTCCGACTGTCGGAACCGTCTTCCCACTATTGTCAGTACTGGCTCGGTACTGGATTTCTTCCGCCGGCGGATCTTATTCTTCTGCGGCGTCGGAAGAATGACGGATATGTTGAGTCTGTACTGGCTCGGTACTGGGGCGGATCCGACTGCGGATCTCGTCATTTATTGTCACATTATAAATTAAATAATTATTACAAGTAATTGCATTATTTTAGAAAATAATTATTAATAAATGAATCTAATCAATATATTAGGTAATTATTTATTGAGACTTTTTTAAAAATTAAATAATTAAAAAAATGCGTTATTAATTAATATTATATATTGTTAATTAACATTAATATTATTGAGAATTAATAAAAAATTATTAATATTAATAATAATATTAATTAATAATATCTCAATAATAATTGAATAATTGTTTCTCAATATAATAATATTAAAGGTAATGATATTAATAATTTTAATTAATATCTCAATAATAATAAATTTATGGTTATTGATATATTATTAATTAATATTGATAATTTATTATTAATTCTCAATAATATTAATGTTAATTAATAATATATAAAATTAATTAATAATATCTTAATAATAATAAATTTATTATTATTGAGATATTAATTAAAATTATTAATATTATTACGTTCAATATTATTATATTGAAAAACAATTATTCAATATATGTATTATATAATAATAAAAATATAACAAGTTTCTTTTTTAACGAAATATTGAAATAGTCCTAAATATACATTCAATAAAGTATTGAAAATATAGCGGTATCATTGACGCGTAGTAATTCTACAAGTTTTATTTCAGCTTGTGACACTTGAGAGTATTTAAGATTTGAGAGTCCCATGCGAGCGTAGCATAGTGGTTAGCGTGCGAGATTTCGGTGCGTAAATATTCGGTTAGGCGTAGGTTCGTACCTCCAAGCGTTAGGATTTTTCAAATGTGTATGTAATAAAAAATTGCGTTTAAGTGTATAAAAAAATGTGTAAAGTGAACTGTCAATGAATTGTCATTAGTATTTATCTTTTGCAATTAATTATTATTTTTTGTATTGATAGGGTAAGTGTGGGTATTCCTGCGAGTGACACAATTATTGCGATTTTTAAAAAATTATTATTTTCATTTTGAAATACACGCCTAATTTTTTCAAAATAATTACAAAAATTATTTTGAATCTTACTTGATAGAATAGCTCATAAAAATGTACATTCCGACAATTATTTATTTATTTATTTAAATTTGAAATATATTATGACAGAATTCTGTGAAATTATCAAATATGGCAGTCATGAATACATATTAAAAACCATTGATATTTCCAATATTCACTATAGTATACACGTTTCAGTGTTACTAATCAAAGAAGTACACTTTATTATTTGAAAAATATATTAATTTACCCATATATTATTGATTTTCAATTAATAATACTTAAAACTATATTAGTAGCAGAATTTTTACTGCATGTTAGTATTATTGCGATTTTTAAATACGTTTACTGCGCAACGCATACTAAACATAACCTCTTTTTTGACAACCAGCGCGCTATGCGACACCTGATTTTCTGCAATAATGCTCGCACAATAATTGGTGTTTCCTTGATAAATGTCACACAATATTAATCGCGAGTCAACAATAATACATGTGTTGACAATTAGTTTTTAATTTACTTTTTTAAATACAAATAAGTAACGAAATTTGATTGAGTTTAATGATTTGGAAAATATAATAATTGAACTTTAATTTGTAATTGAAAAAACTGCATTTTATTTTTTCGTAAACTTAGACGAGTTTCGCAAAGTTAACCTACACTAAAAATTCGCAGAAATACCCACACTTACCCTATTTGTTGAAATTATCATTTGGATCCGACCCGGTTGTCAGTCGGTAGAATGCCAGCGCTCGGCTGGCTATTAAATGAAAAATCCACGGTCGGTAGAGTGCCAGATCCCAGCCGGTTGAATTATACACGGAACGGCTTCTCCCGGCCGGTCAGCGGGCGGTAGAATGCCAGTTCCGAGCCGGTTGCCAGCGCGCTCCTGGCCTAGTCACTATTCGGTAGAATGCCCGTTCACATTCGGTTGGCAGGCGGTTCCGAGCCAGTACAGTTACACCGGCGTCAGTACGGGCTAGGATCCGCGCCGGTTGGAAATTTCCGCCTGGGATTCGCTTGAAATTCGTTACTCTGGGGTTTTTGGGGTCGCTGATTACGAATCTGATGTCAGATTTCAAAAATTCAAAATGGCGGATCCAATATGTCTGTGTCAGCCATATTGGATCCGCCATTTTGAATTTTGAAAAACCGACATCAGATTCGTAATCAGCGACCCCAAAAACCCCAGAGTAACGAATTTCAAGCGAATCCGATGAATTTGTCAAAAACGTGTCCGCCATGTTGGTTTTTTGAGGTTATGTCAAAATCCTGATCTGATGGTGTTAAATGGACCTCGGATTCGGATTCAGCGACCCAAAAAACATAAAGTCTACATAGTGAGACCCCCAGGTCAGAACTTTTTTTTTGTGTGGCTGTGCATCATTAGTTACATACTCTCTAATTGTAAATGAACCGACAAAAAGTCGTCCACCAAATGATTTAGTAAAAAAACTTTACTAGCAATTAGTGTCAATTCATTATTTGTTAGCAGAATTTCTCCTGGGAAAAATTGTAATTGTTGTTAATTGAAATAAATATGTCAATTTTAATAAATTTTATTTGATATACTAAGAAATGAAACTCTTTTTTTCAATTTGAGTGAACATTTTCTAATTATAAATTGAATTTATAATTTGTTTTGCAGAAACTGGAACATTCGAGACTTGATTGCGATAAACGAATCTGACAGATTGCTAACAAGGAAGATGGAAGTCTCAACAGAGCATTGAATTTTTGGCATAAACATACGCGCGATTCTTGGGTGATTGAATGATTCAACTGGAGACATGAAGCTCAACTACACTTTCCACTCGTGTTCGAAAAACCGTGAGTCAAAACAAAATTTTCCCTCGTTTTACTGCATAAAATAGGAACCCGTGCAGAAAATGCCCCACTTTGCCCTATTTAAAACAGGGTTCTGGTCAGGGCCTGGACAGTTTTCCCTATTAAATTTTTTTTTTTAATAAAGTTTTTAGAATTCCTTTTTGTTGTAGAAGCTATTATCAATGAAAGGCAATCATTATTTTAGTTATTTAATAATTTTTTTATTTTAGGGGTTTGACTAGAATTCCTAGCCAGAACCCCAGGTAGGGTGTTCATTAGATTTTAGATAGGGTACTGATCAGGACCTCGACAGTTTTCCTTGTTTAAATAAAGTGTAAAAAAATTAAATCTCTAAAATTACTTTTAATAAAAAATAATGAACAATTAAAGAATACAATTAAAGAGAGTAATTATACTATCGTTTTAATAATTTTTTTATTTTGTGGGTTTGACCAGAATTTCTGGCCAAAACCCCAAGTGAGGTGTTCACTAGATATTAAATAGGGCTCTGATCAGGGCCTCGACAGTTTCCTCGTTTGAATAAAGTGTAAATGAATTAAGTTTTTTAAATTAGTCCCCATAATAAAATTATAAACAATTGAAGAAATTAATTAAACGGAGTAATTATACTACATTTTTAAGAATTTTTTTATCTTATGGGTTTGACCAGAAATTCTGGCCAAAACCCTAAGTGGGGTGTTCACTAGATATGAAATAGGGCTCTGATCAGGGCCTCGACAGTTTTCCTCGTTTTAAAAGCATGTAAATAAATTAAATTTTTTAAAATTAACTTTTTTAATACAGTTATTTAAGTTAAAAAAGCGTGTTCTTTTAAAACACTTTTTAAAATAATTATGGTAATATATTTAAAAAACGAAAATACATGTAATTTTTTTTCCTTTAAGTACAATATTATAATAAAGTCTATTTATTAATAATAACAACTAAATTATAAATAACGAATAATAATAGTTATTAAATAATTAATGATTATACATTTATTTAAAAATAAAAATTATAAATTTAAAAAATAATAATTAATAAACAATTTTTAACAAATTATACTTAATGAATTTTAATAATTATTAATTTATAGGATGAATTTATCATTTGCTTTGTATATATATTATATTATTTTAATAATAATTATTTTATATTATATTAGCTTAAAGTGAGAAAATGATTCGGAGAGATTGTTAAATTTAACACCTTCAATATTTAATAACTATTTTTTAAACATAATTAATAAATTTGAATAAAATATTTATTAAATAAATATTAATTATTACTTATACATTTGAAAACAAAAATTATAACCTTTATTAATATTATAAAATTAAGGAGGGAGAAAGGAGCGACAACCTCCAAAAGAAAAATGAATTAATCATAAAACCAAAAATTATATTTTTCAAAAATTTTTAAGTTTTTCTATTCTTGAAATTATATTATTTTTATCATTTTCAATTTTAAATTAGTCAAAATGACTATAATACCTCATTATGTTATGTATAAATATGTTGTGTTCATTATGTTTCTAATATAATAATATTTTTAATTACAGTAATTTTATTGTAATTTCTTTTGAATAAAATTAACCTCACAAAATAGGGCAATTTTAAGAAAAACTGACGAGGCCCTGACCAGTTTTTCCCTAAGTAGGGCATTGGTCGGGAACAGCGTCACACAATAGTCGGGCACTGGTCAGTTTCTCTACCCAGAGCCACACCAGAGATCGGGATAACTGTCCAGTACCCTATCAGGCCCACATTTTAATTTCTGCACGGGAATCAATACTCTTCTCTTTTTCTCATTCAATTAAATCCTTGAATTTTTGCGGAAATTAATTTTAAAATTTTAACTGACAATTAAAACAAAAAAAAATCTGCCCGCCCTTCGGGCGGACACATTCTCATCCACGCTTCGCTCGCTAGTTTCAGCGCGCCTCGGGGCGCGCAAATGTCTACAATTGTTGTACATTATTTGGATTCTGGTTCCTGTTTCTTATTATATATAAAAAAATTCCATTAATAATATCTTTCAAAGCAATTAAGCTAAAATATACTGATTCCTCGCCAAAAAATATTTCGCTGTGGTACGAACTCAGTCAACTGAGACTACGTATCAGACACGAAATACATTTTTTGAGCCGCTAAAATATTTATTTGTCTTAAAGTTACTAAGACTTTAAGGTTTACATTCTCATCAAATATGTGTTGATTTGCAGCTAAAATGATATATTAATTTTAATTTTGTGGATAGAGAAAAATTTTATATAAGAAATTACCAATTAATGCTGCAGAAGGAGAGAAATAAATCAATTACAATGCTGCCATGGGACTGCAGCTTGAATCAGACAAAAAAATGCATCTTTAAGCTATTGCAGAAACTCCTTTATAGCTTGTGTGAAGGCGATTTTGACATTTTTGGTATTTTTTTTTCTATCGACAGTCGTATAAACGCACCCTTAACTGAGCAGTTTCTGTGCCTACAGGTTCTTAAGGCCTAAGCAGAATAGAATCTTTAATCGGAACCGCAATTATAACTGTAAGCGTAAGTATGAGTTAGAGAAGGATAAACAATATATCTATCCTTCCCTAACACATTCTTACGCTCACGATTACGGTTCCGGTTAAAGATTCTATTGTGCTTAAGCCTTCATTTGATACTGTGAAGATTTTCTAGCTAGAGAATTTTTTAGAAGTTCGTGACCCGTTTGGCTGCGTAAGACCCAAAAACTTAAAAAAAAAAAAATTCATAACTTTTTTGTTTTTTGTTGTACAAAAAAGTATTTAAAGGAAAAGTTGTTTGTTTTTGCTCAAAATTTAAGGAAAAAAAATAAAAAAATATATTTTTTTGAAAATTGCCAAAAATACAAAATTTTGAAAATTTCAAAATTTTGTATTTTTGTTATTTTTTGACGAAATGAGCTGTCCAACGAACTCAGGCTTCATTTTTATGGACTAAAAAAGTCCCCCAAATTGCAAATCGATTCATAAAAATTTACTCGAGTTATCGTGACGACAAAATTTTCTACAGACAGACAGACAGACAGACACTTCTCTAAAAACCATTTTTTTGGAATCAGGGGGTCATGAAACGTAAAGATTTACCAAAATTAGACATTGCTCAAAATCCCACAAATCCAAGACTTTCTCATTTTTGATGAGAATGTAAAAAGACTTCATACTTTACTAGTTATTAAATTTTTACAGAAAGTATTGAATAAATATTTAAGAAATGTTACGTACTCCTAAGAAGGGTACCTAAGAAGCAAACGAATAAACAATAAAATTTCTATCCTTCAGGATAATGTGCAGCAACATCCCAACAACAATTAAGGTCATTATTAGCTGATAAAAATTGCTATCAATACAGAATAGTATATTGTGCAACAAGTGCAGAAAGAAGCTGTTTTCCGACGATTGCAAAGTTTGCTGCCCTCGCTTCGCTGGGAGCAGCAAACTTTGCACTCGTCGGAAAATCTTCTTTCGTACGTGTTGCACACAGTACTTTGTGCAACACCTGTTTACCGAAAAAAGTAATTTTTATACTTTTCTAATCAATAAATATAGTTTTATGTTGATTATAGTGTATATTATACTGTTTACAGAAAAGTGTGCAGGAAAGTACACTTTCCTGCATACTTTTAAATGTACAGAAATTGACAACTTTGTGCTGCATTTATGTTAAAGAAAAGTAGCTTTTTTCCAGCAGGTGTTGCACAAATTAAATTTAAACGTCCTTTTTCCCAAATTTTGATTGTCTGATAGCGTATGGGTGGACCTGTTACTACTTAAAAGTTACAATGAAATTTTCTATGCTTCAGAAAGTCGTTCAGCAACATCCTAGCAACAATTCAGGCCATTATCAGCTGTTAAAAAATTATTAGAATTGTCTGATAGCGTACGGGTGGACCTGCTACTACTTAAAAGTTATAGTAAATTTTCTATCCTTCAGGATGTTGTTTAGCAGCATTTCAGCAGCAATTCAAATAATTTTTTATCATATTTACGGTTCCGTACACCTACGGTGTACCGACGGAACCCTATTGGTGTGACTCTTGCATACGTAGCCAATTTCGTGCCCCCTCCCCTAGCAGCTAAACTATTTTGTATAAGGGTAAGACTCCGTCAGAAAAATTACAATTTGCATGGGGTCTTCGGATTATTCTGTAATTTGGTGAAGTTGTTATATTTGATAACAAAAATAAGTGTACCAAAGGATTTTAAAAAATTTTTTAAATTGTAAAAGTTAAGCCATTTTGAATTTTTTGATAAGATTTTTTTCAAATGTGAATATTTTCGAAACAATTTAACGGATTTTAATGAAATTTAAATATGTTATACTTAAAATCATGTCCTTTAAGAATTTTTCAAAAGAAAAAAAAAATTTTTGTTTTTTTCAAAAAAAAGTAAAAAAAAATTTTTTGAATCGATTTATTAAGCACGGGACCGATTTTTGAGTATTTTTCAATATATAATAAAATATTCCTTATAATTTCACCTTTCATTTACAAAAAAGAAAACGATGGAGACTTTAATAGTTTTCGAGATATTGCAATTTTTGTGGAAGCGCGACCACGTTTCAGTGCCAGCGCAGTATCTTTTACCCGGGACGCCTCACAGTGGGATTTTTTACACTTTACTCTTCAAAATTGTCTAGAGTCTACAAATTTTATTGGATTTTGATGTTCTTGGTCTTAAATGAAAAGGGATAAAATTTCTAAGAGATCCCTTCAAACCGATTTTTGAATTTTTAATTGTTTATTAATTTTTTTGTTACTCAAATAGATAACTTTGGTCTTTTTTAAAAAAAATTGTTTTGCTCTTTTAGACAAATTTATGTTTATTTAAGTAATGTATGTCTATTTTGTAAAAAAATGATTTGAAAGTTAACAATTATCATTGTTATTAATAATTATATAACCAATAATTTTTTTTGTTTTGCATTTATAAACATTTTCGTCATTTTTTAAACTTTAAATATTTATATCATATGTACATTCTTTCAAAAACTTAAAAAATTTATTAGCTTAAAGAATTACATTTGTTATAAAGAAATTATTAACTTTATAAACAAATAAATGGCTTATTTCTGCAAAAAAATAGAACCTTTTTGAACGAGTTTAACATTTAAAAGCTCTACTTAAATATGGATAACTTGAGTATTGTTACACGCAGAAAAATCCGATTGAAAATTGTGGAGTTCAGCGCTAGTAACTTAGATTTCATTCCCAAACTTGTCCACCTTTGCGGCTCCAGGATAGAAAACAGGGAAATGAATCGTAAAAGGTTTAAAGCATGTCAGTAGGCTTAAAATGTTTTCGTTCTTATGCACACTTATACGCGGAACAAAGCAGACTAAACACATTGATAGGCGCTTCTGGGCGGAGTCCAAGGCAAGTCTAGTGCCGAGTCCCATACTGAATATAATGTGAGCAGATCTTCTAGTGACCTTCATTATTACTTTTATTTGTCAAAATATTTACTTTTATTGGAATATTCAATTTGAAACTAAATATAAAATCGAAAAATGAAACAACTGAAAATATTAGAATACTTTGAATTTTATAAAACTTCTCACTGGGATTTTTATTATTCTTTAGATATTTAAACGTAGAATCTCTTTAAAAATTAAATACAAGTCCTTTGCCATTTTTACTAAAATGATCTGTTTTAAAACGTTTAAAGAAAGAGATTTTATTTATTTATCTACAGATTAAACAAAAATTCCAATGCAAAGATTTTTAAAATTCAAAGTATTCTCTATTTTTTTAAATATTATTTCATTTTAGACTTTACATTTAGTTGCCTAAATTAAACATTACAATAAAATATAATGACAATTAGGCATTGCATAACCGGCTAAAAACAAAATAAACACACACCTAACCTCAAAATGAGATCAAACATTTCACATAGATATTCTTCTGCATTCATTTATATCACTAGAACTTTATTACAAAACTGCACTCACTATTATATTTAAAACTAAAATTTTTATTAATTGAAACAATTAATACACTACGAACTACACCGAGACTTCCGTGTATATCAAAAACGAAGAAACTGAACAAACGCGGGCGCAGGCGCACCACAGAGTTTCGCATTCCTAAAAACTGTTTGGGAATGAATCTAAGGACTCTCGCACAGAACAGTCCCCGTTTAAGTGAACGTTGATACAAAGTTTGTAACAATTGAGTAGCTGAATTAAAATAAATGCAAAAAATAATAATTGTACCTGATTCTTTTCACCTTTGAATTAATTACGGAATTTGATTGCACTTGTTGAAAGAAGACTATTGGCGTTTATTAAGATATTTAGCATTGATCTTCATTGAAAATCGTTACTAAACTTTTTAGGATAGAGAACCAAAATTTAATATTTCTTCCTATGATAATACAAATCATTCAAATTGTTTTATATTCAGTCCGAAATCTGAATTTTCATTTTTCTCCGTGTAATATCAATGATAATTATTAACTTTAAAATCATTTTTTTTACAACGTAGACATAAATTACTTAAATAAACATAAATTTGTCTAAAAAAACAATTTTTTTAAAAAGACCAATTTTATCTATTTGTTAATTAAAATTGTTTTAAAATCAATAAGTAAATTTTTTAAGTTTTTGAAAGAATGTACATATTATGATATAAACATTTTAAGTTTAAAAAATGCTGGAAATGTTAATAAATGCAAAAGAAAATAGATTATTGGTTGTATAATTATTAATAACAATGATAATTGTTAACTTTCAAATCCTTTTTTTACAAAATAGACATACATTACTTAAATAAACATTAATTTGTCTAAAAAAACAATTTTTTTAAAAAAAGACCAAAGTTATCTATTTGTTAATTTGAATTGTTTTTTTTAACAATTTAAATATACTGTATTATGCATTATTATTTGTCAGGTGGTCAGACTAGACTAATTTAAATTGATTTCCATCTTGTGCAATGGAAAAATAAAAATTAAACGGTACTTTTTAACAAAAATATTGTAAATATTGTTAACTTTGAGTAACAAAAAAATAAATAAACAATTAAAAATTCAAAAATCAGTTTAAAGGGATCTCTTAGAAATTTTATCCCCTTTCATTTAAGACCAAGAACATCAAAATCCAATAAAATTTGTAGGCTCTAGACAATTTTGAAGAGTAAAGTGTAAAAAATCCCACTGTGAGGCGTCCCGGGTAAAAGATACTGCGCTGGCACTGAAACGTGGTCGCGCTTCCACAAAAATTGCAATATCTCGAAAACTATTAAAGTCTCCATCGTTTTCTTTTTTGTAAATGAAAGGAGAAATTATAAGGAATATTTTATTATATATTAAAAAATACTCAAAAATCGGTCCCGTGCTTAATAAATCGATTCAAAAAATTATTTTGTTACTTTTTTTTTGAAAAAAACAAAAATTTTTTTTTTCTTTTGAAAAATTCTGAAAGGACATGATTTTAAGTATAACATATTTAAATTTGATTAAAATCCGTTAAATCGTTTCGGAAATATTCACATTTGAAAAAAATTTTTTTTATAAAATTCAAAATGGCGTAACTTTTACAATTTTAAAAATTTTTAAAAATCCTTTGGTACACTTATTTTTGTTATCAAATATAACAACTTCACCAAATTACAGAATAATCCAAAGACCCCATGCAAATTGTAATTTTTCTGACGGAGTCTTACCCATAATTATTATTGTATTATTTGTACAACGGGTTTTGTTTTCGGGTCAAAAATACTATAAAAAATTATTTTTTATCCTACATGCACAAAAATGGTGCTTTTAGATAGCTGACGACAGTCCAATTTATTTAAGATGATTTTTGTGACACGAGTGGAGGTCGAGGGCTCTCTCCTAAAGATTGTCGAGGATCCTTATTTTCTTTTTCAGATAAATAGTTCAATATAGAACATTTAGAAGCAAAGAAAAAATTCTAAATAATCTTTATATTTTTAACTGTATATTTACATATTCAAATTTCACAGCAATGCTACTAAAATAATTATTTAATTAAAATTATAATTCACTGCTGTCAAATTTACTCAAATCGACATTTTCTTAATACTTTAGATTGATTGAAAAAGAATTTTAGAAATACAAATTAAACAAATTTCTAATTACTTTTTGTGTACGAAATTATTATTATAATATATTGTACAAGAATTAAATTAAGTTTGTATCTATGTTTCTTTCTTAAAAAATATTTAGTATTTTTTAAAAGCAAACCATCGGTATTTGGTTTCTTTTTTTGTCAGTTCCACTCCCAGAGAAAAATATTATTTAAACCAAATATATTTTATTTGAGTTAAATAAACGTAGGAATATTTATCTCAGAACGAACTAGACTTATTTTTATTCGCTTTAAATAAAAATTTTATTCGACATAAATAAAACATATATTTGAGCCAAATAAAATTTATTTGAAACAAATAATAAAAAGTCTACTTGGTTCTAAGACAAATATATCTTTTCTCTGGGTGTATATATATATATATACATACAGTTTTTGAATATCTCTTATTATCCTACAATCTCGAATATTGTCATGTTATCAATATATGAATTGTACATAATAACACTATTTTTAACTGCTTGCAATTTTATTTAATTCCGTTTACATATTGTTTATTAACGTATTTGTCATTTAAAAAAAAATTTATTTCTCTCTTTACATTCTTTTTATTTAGTTTACTTTCTATTAATTATTATCTTTACTGCATAATATTTTCTTAATTGAGTTCTATTGTATGTTCCCTTTATTTTATTTTCATTTTCTATATTTACAATTTCAAAAGCATTTTCTCCAAATTTTCTTTTTATTTTATAGGGTCCAAAATATATGTGAAAAAACTTATGAATTTCCGACTTATATAGCTTGTCGGGAACTCAACTACTAATTAACAGAAATTCTAATTTCTTTAATTTGACTCTCCCCTCTTAATCATCAAACTCTCTCCCTCTCTCTCTCTCTTATTATTGGGGAATTGGCTCATTACAAATATTAAACGTTATTAAATCCTTCGTCCAAGTATACAAAAATCAAATTTTGAAGTGCAATTTACTTTCGAGAAAAAAATGTCAGTCACTTGTTGCCTAAAACCCTCGACAATTGGTACAGTTACCCTACTAGTGTACTTTTAGCGGTCGTCCATAAATTACGTAAGACATTTTGGGGGGAGGGGTGGGTCTGCTAAATCTTACGAACCGTAGAAAAAATGGCGCTAATGTATGTAAAAAATCTTACGAAGGGGGGTGGGTGGTCAAATTTTCCAAAAAAGTGACTTACGTAATTTATGGACGGCCCCTTACTGGCTGATCACAAAAAAATTAATTAAGAAAATTTAAAAAAAATAAAAAAACTTTTTTTTTGTTCCAAATGAGTGGAACTTGCACTTGTCCAGTGTTTTTAAATTTATCAAGGAAAATAAATTTAAACGTCATTTTTCCCAAATTTCGATTGTCTGATAGCGTTCAGGTGGACTTGCTACTACTTAAAAATTACAATAAATTTTCTATCCTTCAGGATGTATTTAGAAACATTCTAACAATAAGTCAGGTTATTACGAGCTGATAAAAAATTATTATAATTATGGTAAATTTTAAACGTCCTTTTCCCCAAATTTTGATTGTCTGATAAATAATGTACGGGTGGACCTGCTTCTACTTATAAATTACAGTAAATTTTCTATCCTTCAGGATGTCGTTCGTTCAGCAACATCCCAGCAACAATTCTGGGTATTATCAGGTGGTAAAAAATTATCAGACTTTTTTTTAAGATAGTATTTTAATAATATTTTGGAAAAATTATTATTTGAAAGGCTTTTTCTCGTACAGATCGTAAGGAGGAATGAAAAATTGTACGACCAAGATTAATTGAAAGTGCGTGTGTTTTAAGTGATTAGATTCCGGTAGAGAGTGAAGTTTTTGGCACAGTCTCAGATTTTCACCTTCCTCTTGATGTGAAGTTAGTTTAATTTAGATAGTGGGATCTGTGACGCAATATACACATATATATGGGAAGTTTATTCGTCTTATTAGATGCAATTTGACTGGGAAGTGTTTTCCAATTGTAAGTAGAAACAAGTTTAATTTGCGAAAAAAATGAAAATTTTTTCATTTTTCGTAAAAATTAATTAAGGAATGGAAATATGTTAATTAATTTTTTGGAAATTGATATGGAAATTTAAAAAGAAGTAAAGATTTAATTTTTTTTTTAATAATAATATTGAATTAATTAATAATAATATTAAATTTAATATTAATTAATTATGTTAATTTTTAATAAATTATATTAGTTATATATAATCATTATTATTATGTAATATTATGTTATTAATTATTATATAATATTCATTAATATTTATTATATCGATATTAAGAAAATTAATTAATAATTAATAAAAAATAGTATTAATTGAAACTATCACTCGTTAAAATTGTAATAATAAAGAAATTTATAAAATAAATTTATTAATTTTAACAGTTATTCTTAAAGTAGAAAAATTTTTTACTTACTTTGGAAGATTCTTCGACTTTGGTTGAAGTTGTTTCTTGAACGGTCGTCGAACCCCTCACCAAAGTACGACTTAAAGTTGCCGAAAATTCTGAAAATAAGATAAAAAATAAAAAAATGAATTAAAAGTTGAAATAAATTGAAAGAATTTTTTCGGAATTAAGAAAATATTGTTTCTTAATTTTAATATTTCTTTAGGGAAGTAAAATAATTACCTGTTTTCCTACCGGCCATGACGTCGCGATTATCGATTCGTCATTATTCTGAAACAAATGAATTTTTATTTTTTTTATTTTTGAATTTCAAAAAGTTTCGTGTTTGGAACTATTTCACTTTTTCTATTAACTTTTAATAATCTTTAAATATACTAAAAATATTTAATTTGTTAAAATAAGTTTAGTGACATAAAGTATTTTTGAGAAATTAGTCAGGAAGAAAAAATTTTACATTATCATTAGAAATTTTATTTATATAAATAGAATTTTTAAAAAAAGATTGTGTAGAGGAAAAAGTTTAAATTTTCTTGAATCTTGTCTGTGTCGCCACCTTGGTAGACGAGAACGAAACGAAACAAATTTTGATTTTTATTTTTGGTCCCGCTAGAAAATGAACGTTGAGAGTTTGATAACTTATCGACATAATTTTTTTAAAATTAAAATTATTGAATTTTTAAAAATTAAAAATTTTAAATAAATCCAATTTTCATCAGTTTTCAAATTTTTTCTTCCCTTCTCTCTTGACTTGAAAAGTAATTTCCAATTAATTTTACGAAATTTTCACAAAGAAATAATTTTCAATTAATTTTCAAAAATTTTCTCTGAAATAAAATTTCCAACTAATTTTCCAAAAGAAGTGACTTTAATTTTAATTACGTGTTAACTATTCAAATAATATATTATTATATTCAACGAAATTAATAATTATATTATATTTATTTTAAATTCTAAATTTAAATTACTTAAAAAAACTAATTCGACGGAAAAAATAAGTCACTAATTCAAATAGTACAATATTTTATTAATCGAATAGTTAATGACTAAAATTTTGGGTAATTAATTTAATTAGTCAAATTTGATTATTTTCGTAACTCATCATAATTAATTATTTTTTACTAATAATTAGTTATTTTTTACTAATAAATAATTAGTTATTTTTAACAAGCACTTACTAATTTACTAATAATTAGTTATTTTTTGCTAATAATTATACATTTTTTACTACTAGTTATTAATTTGCAAATAATTAGTTTTTTTATACTAATAATTAGTTTTTTTAATGTTACTTATTAATTTACTAATAACTAATAATTAGCTATTTTTAACTAATAATTAGTTATCTATTAGTAATTACTGAAGCAAAAAGTTAGCCAACATTTTACTAATAATTATTTATTTTTAACTAATTCATATTTAAAAAGTAGAATAAATAATTATTTAATAGAATTAAATCCATTAAAAAATAAATTTATTTCTACTACATTATTTAATTAATTATTATATTTATTATTATTATTATTATTATTAATTTATTAAAATTATTTATTAGAATATATATTCAAATATTTTTTTATAGTTTTTCCTTGGACATTTTAAAACAACATTTTTCTTTACATTCGGTGGCAATATTTAAAAATATTTCCATTAGTGTTGGTTTCATTTTCCAATAAAAATAAAGAAAAGAGGAAGTTTTTGATTTTCTGAAATATTGTTGATCGATAAAAGAAACATTAAACAAAAATCGAGCATTTAAACGTGAAGCTTTGACGAGTAGTTTTAACAAAATCTATTTCCGACACGAGGAACGGAACTCGTTGAGGATTGGCTGGCGTGTAGGTCTGCGCGGTTGGCCGCATTTTCATCTCTTTTAATCAGTTAATTAGGTCACGTACATTTGTCAATTTTGATTTTTTTCAAAATTTCCCCCCACCTAATAAAACGCTGTTTTTCTAATTCGTTTTTTGAATTAAACGATTTTAAACTTCGCAAATTCAGAAAACCTTTTTTAATTATTTTGATATATATTCAGTTAAACAAATTAATTAATAATATTCAAATTTAGAAAATTATTAATTTAAAAATTAATTTTTTTTAATTTCTATTTTTTCGGTTTCTTTTTATGTTTTTCTTTCCGATTTTAATTTTATTTTTGTTGAAAATATTTTGTTGTAAATTATTTATTTTATTTATTATTTGCTCTTGTGGTTTAATGCACACGAATGTAAAAAGTTTTAAATGTACTTTTCTCCGATTGGGACAATTGCCAGAAACGTTTCGGTTAACTGTGTTTCTTTATGGCAAATACATCTGTTTCATCTATACATACGAATTTTGTTACTTCCTATAGAAAATTATTTTTGTTTGAGAAAATTGAACAAAAATAAAATTATCAAATTTCATTTGGAGGAAATTTTATTCATTAGTCTATTCTTTTTGGTTATCAAAAATTGATAGAAGGTTGTTTCTTTTTTAATGATATCTGATTTACATTAAAATGGGTGGGTGAAAAATTTGGCCTTCAAACTAGAAACGTCGCCAATTTGAATCAGATACTTTTGACTCTCTCTCAAAGTGTGCCAGGAAAACAGAGCGCGCATCTATTTCATGATGGACCTTGAAAGATATTAAAATTTTTTTTTTGTGAACAAATTTTCACGAACATTTTGATAAATTTAAGTTATAATTATATTATGGGAATCGGGGTTTAATTTTCATTTTATAGATAGGGTAATTTTTTTGGAAAATTTACGATTTTTTTTCATTAAGATGTTTTCCCACATAGTTTTGAATTTTGTTTCTCGCGTGGCCTAATTATCAATTTAACTGGCACGGTTATGCCTTGTGCCAGTCTTCGATTGGGAAAGAAAAAGATTTATTTAAATTATTTTGAGAAAAGTGGACCAAAAATTTTGTGCAAGTGAAAAATTTTTTTACGAGACATTTTTTGTTAGCGAAGATTTTTTTCGATTTTAATTTTTGAGGGAAATTTTTGGGAAATTATAAATTTAATGAAATGGGAATGTTAATTAAAATTAATTAATTTGAATATGATTAGTATGAAAGATGATAAAACTACGCTGAAAGAAATGTATTTGCTTCAAATAGCCAATTACTTGTCTATTATCAATAATAAGTATTTACTTGAATCAAATAATTTTTATTTGAATTAAATAATATTTATTTAAATCAAGTAAATATTTATTCGATAATATACAATAAGTAATCAGTTATTTAAATGAATATTTATTTGAATCAAGTAAATATTTATTTGATTGAAATAAATATTTATTATTTTAATCAAATACATTTTTTCTATATATAATAATATTTTCATTATTATTATTTTTCATTAAGATGTATATTATATTTGTATGAGTAAATATTTTGGTTAAATAAAGATAATATTTTTGAATAAAAAATAATAAGATAAGAAAAATTTTAAAAATTAAAATCAATATTAATATATTAGGTATTTAAAATTAATTAGTATAAATATTATTAGCGTAACATAAATATTTATAATTTATAATAATTAATATTAACCTTTAAACTGCTACGTGCTGAGAAATCACGCTCAGTGCTATCCTCTTTTTTTTACTATACTTCCCTTTTTTACGGTTTTTTAGTATGTAATTTATAATTTTTCAAAGAAAACTATTGTAATAATATTTTTTACTTTTTAACATAAAAAAGTCATTTCTGTATTATTTTGATTCAATTTTTTTATTTTTACATATGTTACAATACAAAATTTAAAAAATAAAATTTTTTGAAAAAGTTGTCATCTAAGAGGATTTCATAAAACATGAAGCTACTAAAAAATCTCAAGTTCTTATTATACTTTGAAAAAAACTTACAAGCAAAGAAAATTTGTGTAGCGGTCTGTCAGACTGGCATAGCAGTTTAAAGGTTAATTTTTTTATTTGAATAATAAGTTACCAAAAAATTCCCTTAAACATTAAAATTGAAAAATACTTTGCTAACATTAATATTCTTGTAAACAAAAGAATGTTACTTGCATGAAACTTTTAGTAAAAAAATATTAAAATTTTAGTAATATTATAAATTATTATGAATATTTGATTAAAAAAATAAGTTCTAAACAATTCACCTTAATCATTAAAATTAAAAAAAACTTTGCTAATAAAATATAAAATTTCTTGTAAAAAAAAATTTTTACTTTTTTAAAACTTTTGGTAAAAATAATAATAACATTATAATAAAATAATATTAAATCTATTAAATATACTATTATTATAATAATAAAACTATATGTTAAATTACTTTCATAGCAAAATTTTTTTTAATTTCAATCTAAGGAGAGTTTTTGGAAATTACTATAAATTAAATATTGAAATTTATTAGTATATCAATATTTAATAGTATCTAATAATGATAATAAATAATAACAATAATAATATTAATTTTAATAATACCTAATAATAATAAATGAAAAATAAATTAAAATAAAAAATTCAAATAATAATAATAATATATTTTTAAATTCAACAAAATGAATTGTTAGATTTAAAGAATTTTTTTGTAATTCTTTGTCGGGTAAAAAATTAAAAATCAAAAAATATTAAGAAGCAATACAATGTTTACTATTTTTTGGATGAATGACCGGAACAGAAAAGTTGAACGTTAGAATAAATGAAGACATGCGCACAACTTGTGTCGCCTGTTGCTTCAGTTACAACCACAAACTCACGCAATTAACAATTTCCAATTTTGAAAAATAATTTAAAAAAAAATAATAACAATTATAATTTTATTAAAATTTTTAAAAAGTTTTTTTTAATGAATTTTCATTTTTTAACTTTCATTTTTAATTTTCATTGTTTTATTATAATTGTTTCGTTTTAATTTCATAAATTCAATTTTTCTTTAGTTTTAATTTTAATTGTTAATTTTAATTAATGTAATACTTTTTCTTTTAATATTTCGTAGTTTTAATGTTTATGTTTTATTTTCTGTTAGTTTTCGTTTCATTTCCAAATAGCGTTTGTAAAAATAATTTTCGTTGTACATAAACAAGTTGATTAAAATCAATAAATAAAAAAATACTTAAAATATTCTTCAAAAGTATTTTTATAATGATAATTATCAATCGCTTAAAATTTAATGTTCAATCTTTTTTTTATTTATTTAGAAAATATTTCGTTTTTACATGTTAATTTTTTTCTGTATTGTTTATTTTAATTTTTATATATTTTGTTATTATTATTATTATTATTATTGTTATTATTATTATTATTATTATTACCTATTTTATTTTATAATTTTTTTATTTTAATTTCTATTATCTTGCAGCAATTATTATTTTTTTCTTTTTAAACATTGATCTTAATTATAATTAATCTTCAAGTAATCAGAACAATTATTATTTCAATGGGATGCGGAAATTTTGCAATATGTCAACGGAATATTTGTTGCCGTTGATTTATTTAAATTCTTGGCAAACAATTTACTTGTTTAAAATTTAAAATAAGTAGAGAAAAGAAAAATAGAAATTGGCAGTAAACATTGAAAATATCTCTAAATATGGCTTCAATTTTTTTATATCAGTAGAAATTGTAAATATTATTGTTGACTTCGCACGTTTTATGCGACAATTTTAATTGGTGATTTATTCACTTTTGAGAATTTTGAACAAATGTATTTTTATCAAACAACAAAAGTGTAGAAAAAATAATGAAAAAATATTTAAAAAATGAATATAAAAATATAGAAAAAATAAAAAAAAATAGAGTAAGAATAATAAAAAGAAATATGTAAAAAATATATAAGTTTTTAAAAACAAAAAAGGAAAAAAGTTTTTAGTGGTATTTTAAATATTCGCGAAGTATTCGAAAGCTAAAAATACAAATTAAAAACTTTGTTTAAAAAAACAATTTCCTCTTGAGGTAATTTTTACTTTTGTGCTAAAATCATTTGCCAGTTTATTCAAGAATAATTATAATAATAAAAATAACTTAATTCGAGCCAACAAAATTTTAAAGTTTAAGTTACAAATTAAACAAATTTTCTAATAGTAATATTTGATCCCTTAAAGTAATTTTTATCATCCTGCTAAAATTACTCAAGTACCGGTAGTTTAATTTAAACTTAAAATTACAAAATTGAAGAAAAAATTTCTGTAACAGAAAAATTTGCTTCTCAAAATAATTTTTATTTTCGTACTAAAATTACATGATCGAGTCCACCTGGAATTTTCCATCTGGAACCGCGGAAAAATTTTTAGGAAAAAAAGAATTTATTTTAATTAAAAATTCTCTTTTGAAAGAGAAATTGAATAAGAAAAATAATTAAAAAAATAAATAATAATTTCAAAAGAAAATTAGTTTATTTTATAAAAACAGTGGATTTTGAAAGAGAAATTGAATAAGAAAAATAATTGAAAAAATAAATTGATATTAAAAAAATAAATAATTGTTTCAAAGGAAAATTAGTTTATTTTGTGAAAACAGGGGATTTAGAAAAATTAGTAATTTGATAGGAAGAAAAAGGAAAAAAAATGTTTGTTTAAATACTGATCGATATTTAATTTAGCCGATCCAGCGTTCGCATTTTAAATGGCACCTTAATTTGATACTTGCACAACATAGGACGCACAAGAATAGAACGTTGACGAGAGCTCCGATAGCTGCTCTCTCTCTCACACACAGAAAAAAAAAAAAGAACGTAACTCACCTCCGAGAAAAGGAAATGGGAATTCACTGCCGTCAAAAGCCGGTATAGTTGTCAATTACGGGAATTTCGAATGGGGGAGGTTGTGAGCGCGCGCGGGAAAATGACGATTCACAGAGAGGGTCGGAAGACAGATTCAAAAGTTGTCCTCCTCCTGAATCGTTTGGTCACTTTGCGTGGAAAACCCGCGAATAAATCGAGACGGTAAGAAGCCAGTCGGCGGCTATCTCGAGACTGCTACTAATGCTAGGCGTAAGGCGTCGCGACGCCTCTTCATCGGTTTTTCGTTGTTAGCTCGCGCTTTCATCGTTATGTTGCAGATCACCATCTAACATGAGAAAGCAATCCATCGAACAGTCATCATCTCTTTCCACAGCAGCCTTGACATTTTTTTTTTTTTTTTTTTTGAGTTGCTTTTAGGATACACGAACATTGACAGAGAAATAAAAATTTTGTGACCTTCGAGATTACAGAAATAAAGGGGAATTTTTCTTTTTTATTTTATGTAATAAGAGATTAGAGACGAGAAGACTAAATAAACTTGCACTGACAGAAACTTCTGGGTATTTTTGGCAGTTTTTTAATATTTTTGGGGTCGCAGTTTTTCTGCAGATATCAAATTGAGACAAAAAGTGAATCAAAACGTTGCTTTGCAACACTTTTGATTCGTTTTTTGTCTCAATTTGATTATCTGCAGAAAAACTGGTAACAGTTGCTACTATCGAAGTAAACATTAGTTCGAGCGTAGCAAAATTCACTTTGAAAATATTAAAAGTTGACAGAAATTAGCGCAGAAGTTCCAAACAGTTTTGGTTTTACTTTGTAAATAGTAAAAGTTAGGGCTTAGGGTAGACTGGGGCTAAACGTCATATTTTGCATAACTGATTTTTTTAGACAATAAATCCGCTTAGATGCAAATATGTATAGATCAACATTGTAGGCCAACTTGTTCTCAACAACTTTCAATAAAAAAGTTTCTGATATTTTCACGTAAAATATATGTTTTGCCCTTGTTTGAAAATTTGGTTTTTTTTTACATTTAGCCCCATGCTAAATGCTACTATTTTCTTATAGGTATTAAGTAGTAGATGAGTTAAAGTATACGTAAAACAAGTAATTTAGTGAATAAAATAACTGTATTTATTTAATAATAGCTTTAGAACAATTATAAAGTTAATAAATTAAAATTAAAAAAAGAAAAACATTTTTTGGGTTCATTTTACGTGAGCGGCTTTGTTTTTTGACAGAGTACTTGCCTAAAGTCAAATAAATAATTTTTAAACAAATAAACCCGAAAAAAACGAAAAATATAGAAAACAAAACAAACATGGAAAAAATACATGGAAAATTTAGCCCCAGGGTGCGTTTTTGGCTTTAACAACAAATATACAAAATCTGACTAAGAGTATTTAGCAAATAACTTTAGGTACATCTTTAGGGGACCCAAATAGGTTAAAATACTTTTGGCGTAGAGAATAAATCCAAAAAATATACTTAAAAGTTGAAATTTTGTTTTACTTAAAAATTTACAAATGTATAGGGTCACACTTCATATTATGGACACCACAAAAATGAACAGAATGTCACATAACTTCGGACATTTATTTAGAGTGATAACACCCTTCTATAATCAAAATTGCAATGCTCTAACTATTTCCGGTCGAAAGACAATGAATTTTAACTGTTTTGAGTTTTGACAGATTGACATTTAGCTCCAGTCTCCCCTACTGTATATTTTTCTCCGTGTAGTCAGCATCCCTAGCCGAAAATCATCAGAAAATCGCAAATTGAAAAATCAAATCAGGAAATGTTCATTTTTGAGTTTATCAGATTTAATCACTTGTAAAAAAAATTAATTGCTTAGAAACTAATTTTATTACTCGATGGTAAATGTTCCTAGATTGTTTATTTAACTATATAAAAGAATATTTTTTGAAAAATGAAAAATATGATTGCAAAAATTAATAGCTAGTAGTTTCAAACGAATATCAGCAGCCAATTTTTGTTTTGGTCATTTTTCAGTTAATTAGAATTAAATCAGTTGTAGGAAATTTAATTGTTAATAAAGAATTCTTTTTATTCACTGGATCATGTTTCTAAATTGTTTATTTAAAGTTTTCTGCTGAATAAAAAAATTTTCTGTAAAAATTAATAGGCTAGCAATCCCAGCCGAATATCAGCAGACAATCGTTTTTTGCTAGGCTTCTTTTGAGTTTCGGGATTTCCAAATCAACGGTTACCATAGCAACTGTGTCTATGTCAACCATTGTTAAGGTCGTAGCTATTAATGTGTTAAAGTATTAGTAGTGTTTATAAAGAAATTTTTGGAAATGTCCGTAGGGTTTAAAATTGTTTTTGTTATTTATTTTTTTTTTATTCTTTTAAGCCACGAAACCCTATTTCTTTATTGATTGGATCATGTTCTAGGAATGTTTATTTATGTCACCTGCAAAATTAAAAATGTTTTTCACAAAAATTAATATTCAGCAGTTCCAGCCGAATATCAGCAGACAATATAGTTTTTGCTGTTTTTGACTTTATCGGACTTAACCAGTTGTAGAAAATTTAATTGTAAATAAACAATTTTTTTAATTCAATAGAACATGTTCTGAGTTTGTTCTTTTAACATTTTCCGACAAGTAAAAATTTTTTTTGCAAATGTTAATAGCCGGCATCGTCAGCCGAAAATCAGCGGACAATCATTTTGTGCTTATTTTCAAGTTTATCAGATTTAAAGATTCAATCAGTTGCCAAAAAATCACATGTTAATAAACATTTGTTTATTTACTGGAACATGTTTCCAGATTGTTTTATTTATAATTATTTCAGGAATATAAAAATAAATATACATATAATCTTTAAATAATCAATGTATGTATAAATGTTTGTTATTTTTTCAGGTGTCGCAACAAAAAGGAGTCTTCCGCAGTACTTCGTTCCGTTGAACTATTTTTGATGAAGCCACAAATTTTTAAAATTTGCGAATATTATAAATCTTAGCTTCGGGAGTGTTTCGTACTTTTCTTAAAACCGCGAACAATTGTAGGGTGTATCTTTATAAATATGTTTTTAAAAAATAATATTAATTTTATTTGAATATCGTCTCGTGATTCCGGGAGTGCTCGAAATTTTCTAAAATCGAAACTATTATTTCGTGAGTGTTCAATCAAAATTCTAAAATCGAGTGTGTTTGTGCCATTTCCAATGTGGAGGACATTGAGTACAGCGTCAGAATGGTGGTCGTGCGTTGGACAAAAGGATTTGATAGTAAGATTTTTAATATTTTTTTAATCTAAATATTAACACCGTTTGATGGGAAAGGGAGTGTGTCAAGCTATTGTCTACGATAAGAGGAAAAAAAGATTAATTTTTTTTGTTTTTTAAAAAATAAATCTTTTTTCTTTTTATTTTATTTTGCCAAAAATATTTTTTAAAAAATTAACAGTGTGCTCCATTGCGAGAAGTGGGGGTTGAAAGTTTCCAAAAAGGGGACCCCAGGGAAATAATAATGTAACTTTCCCCCCTAATTTTTAATTATTTCATTTCACTACAGTCGAACCTGTCGGAATGCAACTCTATTTGTAAAATTTTTTTGCATTCAAAAATGTCACAAGAAGGGGGGGGGTGGAATTAATTTTTTGTGACGTTCTGTAGAAAAAATGGCGCCAAAGTATGTAAAATTTGTGGGGGGGGGGTGTGGAAAAATTGTGCAAAATAGTGTGACGTAGTTTATAGACGGCCCCTCCATAAATTACGTAAGACATTTTGGGAGGAGGGGTGGGTCTGCTAAATCTTACGAACCGTAGAAAAAATGGCGCTAATGTATGTAAAAAATCTGACAAAGGGGGGTGGGTGGTCAAATTTTCCAAAAAAGTGACTTACGTAATTTATGGACAGCCCCTTACTGTAATAAAATTTAAAAAATCGAGTTGCATTCCGACAGCTTTTACTGTATAATAATGTTAGTAATATTTTTTTATATTTAATTAACTAAAAAAATTATAAATAAAAATTATTTCATGTTTTCTTTTCTAATGTTTCAGGCAGATTGAGAGCGTGGAGAAAACGAGATGATGTCAAACGCATCGTCGAGAGTATATCTGCGACCGGCAAGTCGAGTATTTTTTCTAGTATAACATAGCGACACATCGTCGACTCAGTGGAAATCTATAAAATTTTATATAACTGTTAGAAATTGCTATTTTATGTTTATAAATAAACATAAATTTTATGTTGTACTTTTATTCAAATAGAATGTATAAAACATACCAAGTCGGAGATTTTTGCGTACAGATATTGTCAGAAATGGTGTGTTTTGTATTTTTTAGGTGAATATAGTTCTATATTAATTAATAAAATAGTTTTGTAAACTTCGTTACAAAACGAAAGGGTTTCCACTGAGCAGACGACATTTAAATTCATTGGGAGGGGAGAGTGGTTGCGTTTATTCCGATTTCCCTGGTTCTGCAGATATATTGAGTCTAAAGGCCCTTTAATAAAGGACAAACAAACAGGACGTTATCAATGGAATAAATACATTTATGCACAGCATATATACATATGTATTAGGGTGGTCCTTAAAAAGGTTTTTTTCAAATTTCTTTGCTCCCAGGGGCTTAAATGCTTCCAAATTAATAAAAAAAAATTTCCTGAAAATTTGTGCTCTTAATATTAACTTTTAGATAGGGTAAGTGTGCCAATTATGGCGCGGTTCTGGTTTAGCCGTCTTTGAAATAGAAAATTCAAAAATTATAATGAAAGAAGTAAATTTATGGCTTATTAAACTAAAAGCCCGTGTCATATAGATAATAAAACTTTTATAAAAACTTTATAAAAATTAATTATTTAAACAAAATTAAAGCAATAAGAATTAGGATTAAAAACGTCAATTATGGCGCGGTTGAGTCAATTTCGGCGCGCCAATTACGGCGGGGAAAATAACGTGTATTTAGGGGTCGTTCCAGAATGAGCTAAAACGCAACGAAGACGCGACGCGTCCCAATGCTAATCAAATGGAGACGCGTCGCGTCTTCGTTGCGTTTTGACTCATTCTGGAACGACCCTAGAGGTTGTGTTGCGCGCCATAACTGGAGCACGCACATTCAATGAAAATGTGCCAATTATGGCGGGGCACAATTTTTGTACTTAAATAATTAAACCAATAATAGTTCAAATGTGTTTTTTTTCGTACAGTTATATCGAGTAAGGTCGAAAATAACTTTTTCTATCATTTTCAAATAACTATATTATTCTAAAATAGTAAATAATTCTATTTTTTACAAAGTCGCCATAATTGGAGCACCCGCCACAATTGACACACTTACCCTAGTCCGCACTCAAACTTAAGTTTAAAAAAAAATTTTTTTTTATTTTTTTATTTTTTATTAATTTATTTTTGATAAAATTTGGAAGGTGAATCAATACTGAGGTGTATTACGGTCACAAACACCTAAAATCAGACAAAGGGATCTTCAAAAATATCGAAACAAATATTTTTAGCAATTTTTTAATTTTTGAAAAAAATCGATTTTTCCTTTTAGTACTCTTTGAAATGAGCTACCTTGATTCTTTTCAAATTTTTTCATAAAGCGGTCAAAAATTGATCAAATTGGACGTTTTTATAATGAAAAGTTGTGTTTTCACGCGTAGTTTTCAATAACAATATTTTAACAAATTTTTCGTGGGCAAACGATGGGATCTATTTATTTAAAAAATTTTAATTTTTACATACACAGTGAAAACGGTAGGCCCAACTTGTCATTTGACCAAATCACAATTTTACACGGAAAGAAGGTTAAGTTTGGAGAGACTGAATCTGAAATCACACAGAAAAAAATGCGAATGGTAAAAACAACCACATTTGTGTAGTTAGAAAAAAAGTAGTTAAAACTACCATATTCAGCAGCATTTTAACTACACTTCCTCAGTTAGTGGAACCAAAATGAAGTAGTTGGTTTTATGTAGTTAAAATAACTACTTTACATAGTTGAAATAACTAACAGATGCTTGTAAATGGCTCAACTATAGTGTAGTAGTAAAAACTATTGTTAAAAATAGTTAATTTTACTATTGTGGTAGCAAAAATAACTATTTTGTATTGGTTGCAAACAAAATGAGACTTTCTGTTTTTATATAGTAAATACAACCTCTGAAAGTTGTTACTTTTATGATTTATGTAGTTAAAACAACTATTTCTTACTAGTTGCAGAGAAAGAAAGAAATTTACTGTTTTCATATAGTAAAATCAATTGTTGAAAATAGTTATTTTTACTATTTATGCAGTTGAAAAGATCATTTTTTTCTACAGAGAAAAAACGTGAGTGGTAAAAACATCCACATATGTGCAGTTAAAAAGAAATAGTTAAAACTACCATATTCAGCAGCATTTCAACTAAACTTCCATAGTTAGTGGAACTAAAATTGAATAGTAGGTTTTATGTAGTTAAAATTACTACTACACGTTATGATTGTAAATAACTCAACAATAGTGCAGTAGTTAAAAGTACTGTTAAAAATAGTTATTTTCGGAATTTCTGCAGTAGAAATATCCATTTCTTGCTATTTGCAAAATAAATTAAAATTTACTGTTCCAAAGAGTAAAAACAACCGCTGGAGTTTGTTATTTTTGTGTTTAATGTAGTTAAAAGAACCAATTCTTACTAGCTTTTAATAATTTATCTCTATGGTGGTAAGAAACATTTATTTTTATAATTACAAAAGTCATAAAAGTAACAATTTTTATGTTATTTTTACTATATGAAAATAGTAAGTTTAATTTTTTTATAACTAGTAAAAAGTGGATAATTTTACTACAGAAATTCTGAAAATAACTATTTTCAACAGTACTTTTAACTACTGCACTATCGTTGAGTCATTTAAAATCATATGCTGGCTACATTTCAACTAAGTCCTTGAGCTTAAAAAATTAGTTACTGCAACTAAACGGAGTAGTTATTATGACTGAATCTAAGAAGAATGTCCTCAAGTACAATGCCAGTCATCGTAGCGTGCGAGCGTGGTTAGGTGGTTAGGTTATCGGTTTGCGAATGTTAGGGTCGTGCGTTCAATCCCCGGCGTTTGGGGATTTTTCTCTGTTAGGTGTATAAGAATTTAATATATAAATTATATATGAACAAAAATAGGTAAGAGAAAATGTAAAAAAATGGACCTCAATAATAATAAAAAACAAATAAATAATTTCATTTTACTACTTTAAATAGTTAATTTAACTATTTCTTACAGTTGTTACAACTACAATTTGTTACGGGCGCCTATAGGAACTATGAAAATTTAGTTACTGCAACTAAATGAAGCAGTTAGTATGACTAACAACAAATAGTTAAGATAACTGTTTTAGTAGTTAAATTTACTGTAAAAATGGTATTTATTACTACATTTTACAGTTAGACTAACTATTCTGTCATAGTTCATTTTACTAAATAATGTTACGGGCGCCTATAGGAACTACAGGAAATAGTAAAAAAGTAGTCAAATTTACCATATTTTTTTTTTGTGTGCACATTTGCTGTGAAAAATTTGTGTGATTTTGTCAAATGGCAAGTTAGTCATTTGGCCACAACTGCGTATATAAAAATTAACAATTTCAACATAAATAGATCCCATCGTTTGACCAGGATTGTACAAGGCTTAAAAATGGTTAATTTAGTGCTAGTTTCTTAAAAAAAATTTTGAAAAAATTGATCGATAGATACATTGCTAAAAATGAATTTTTATTTTAAAAATTTAAAAATCTTATCGTAAATTATTTAAATTTTTTTTAAATTTTCATTATAAAAACGTCCAACAATTTGATCAATTTTTGACCGAGTTATAAGCATTAAAAAAAAAAATTTACGTAAAAAACGTTATTTTTCAAAAATCTGTATCTCCTGAACCGCTTTATGAAAAAATTTGAAAAAAATCAAGATAGCTCATTTCAAAGAGAACTAAAAGAAAAAAATGTTTAAAAAAAATTTAAGATGCAAAAACAAAATAATTTCCGATTTGGCCTAGAATGCCCCATACATTAATCGATTTGTTTTCATGTCAGAAATGTAATTTTGACAAGAATTAATGAAAATATTAATAGATAAAAAAGTTATTTAAAAAAATACAAAAATCGATTTTTTTCAAAAATTAAAAAATTGCTAAAAAATATTTGTTTCGATATTTTTGAAGATCCTTTTGTCTTATTTTAGGTGTTTGTGACCGTAATACACCTCAGTATTGATTTACCTTCCAAATTTTATCAAAATAAATTAATAAAAAATAAAAAAAAAAATTTTTTAAACTTAAGTTTGAGTGCGGACTATCTAAAAGTTAATATTAAGAGCTCAAATTTTCAGAGAATTTTTTTTTATTAATTTGGAAACATTTAAGCCCCTGGGAGCAAAGAAATTAAAAAAAAAACCTTTTTAAGGACCACCCTACCCTTTATAGATGCTTACAAATGCTGTAGGTCTGCATCTGCAGCTTTTTGCATCTCTGGGCGGTATGTGAGAGAATCTTGCAGTCAATGAAGAGATTATACGGTCGTTAGGTTGGTTTATTTATTTATTTCTTTATCCAGAAAAGCGATATATTTGACTCAGAGCCTACTGAACTTTTTATTTGATTTCAATAAATTTTATATGGTACAAATAAGCTTTGTTTGGTTTAAATAAATTGTATTTGGCTCAAATATAATTTACTTAAGTCAAATATAATTTATTTAGTGCACATAAACTTTCTTTAGTTTAGAAAAATTTTACTTGGTTCAAATAAACTTTATTTGGTTAGGATAAATTTTACTTGGTTCAGATAAATTTTAATTGGTTAAAATAAATTTTATTTGTTGCAAATATAATTTACTTGAGTCAAATTTTATTTATTTGGTGAAAATAAACTTTATTTAGTTCAGACAAATTTTACTTGGCTCAAAAAAACATTATTTGGTTTAAAAAAATTTTTATTTGACTCAAATGAATTATATTTGTTTCAAATAAAATTTTTTGTTTTCCTCTGGGGTGTTTATATGTTTATAAGTAGTAAAGTTTCTTTCCCTGCGTTTGAGAGGAGATATAATTTTTAACAATATTAACTAGGCAGGAAAATAATATTTTGCATGATTCTATTGTCATCAGTGTTGCTATGTTTCTGTTAATATTTTACAATTTATTTTTTCTTCACTCATTTTTTTTTAGAGTAAAAAAATTTTGGTATATAAACAGTAGCATTATTATATTTTTACAAACAAATCTGTAAATGGGCTGAAATATTTGCATGTTTTTTTCTGGTTTCTTAAAAATGAATTCGCCGTTTGAAAAAGAATGATTTTGTTTTACACCAATTAGACATTTTTTTGTAGAAAATATTTTTTTATTTGATATAGTTTAAGTAATATCAGTTTTATTTATAATAACTTATTTTCATATAAAATCTTAATTACACAAGTCAATTATACTCATATAAATTTATAGTTTAGAAATAAATTTTCAAAAATGAACTACCATTTTTTTAAATTCCGATAATAAATTCTTTTGTTGATTACTATAATATATTTGCATTAAATTTAAATCTTTTTTTTAAATATGCATATCGTGTAACACAGCAAGTAAATTTGCGCGTGTTCTCTTTAATTTACGTTTGTACTCAGTTTTTTTTGCGAAGAAAAATTTCTGTACGCTGCAAACAAATTTTGAAGAAATTTTTATTACATGTTATTTTACTTTTCAAAATTTTAATGTCTCTTTAATACTCGTTTGTAATACTCTTATAAGCTGCAAGCAAATTTGAGGGAATTTTTATTATTTTTTTTTCAAATTTTCTTATCCCTTTAACATTTGTTTGTACTAAATTTTTCTTTGCAAAAAAATTTTAATACGGGGTCATTCACAAACTACGTCACGCTTTTTCGGACTAATTTAAACCCCTCCCCCCCTTCGTCACATGTTTTACATACAAAAAAATTTTTTTTACACACTTCGTCACACACATCTTGACACCCCCCCACCCCTAGGAGTGTGACGTAGTTTGTGAACGACCCCTACAGGAAAAATAATATTTGCGTGAATTTTTAATTTTTAAATCACGTTTTGTAACGTCATTTTGATTTTTATAAATCACTTTTAGTGTTATCTGTGAATTGTGATTTTATATTTTATAAGTACAGTGAAAGAAAGTATATGGAAAAGTGTTTTGGTTTATTTTAAAAAATTTAAATCTGTCAAGTGCAGTAAAATAATTTTAACAGGTAGGTCCTTAATAATTTTTTAAAATAACTGTTTAACAAAAAAGAATTGTTTAACAAAAGAAATATATTTTTCACTATAAATTTTTTTTTAATTGATTCGATACTTTTTATGCTGTGCAAATACATTTAAAAGTTGATTTTTTCCCAGTCCGTTCTGCTTTTTTTATTTCATTTTGTAATAATTGTATTTACAAACAAAAAATTATATATTGCAAAAGCAAATAAATTTGTCCGGATTTTCTTATGGAATCGCGTTTTTAAAAGTGATTATTCTATTAGTGTTTTAGTGATTTATAATTTTGTGGAAAAATTCGAAAGGTTATTTTAAAAGTTGATTAGTTAATTAATCAAATTATAATTAAATCTTGGGATTCAATAATGGAGATAATATTCTCTACCTTAGAATTCCAAGGTCACCGTCAGGTAATTATAATTATTATTAATTATAATATTAATATAATATAATCATAGTTTTTCTAAGGATATTAAATTGAGACAAAAAAACGTATCAAAATAGTTGCAAAACAACGTTTTGATATGTTTTTTGTCTCAATTTAATATCCTTGGAATAACTGATATAATTAATATAATTATAATATAATTAATTAATATGATTATAATATTACAAATGTTATTAAATATCATAATAGAAAGAAATTGAAACGGAAAATTAGCGAAAAGAAAAGGCATTCAGTGAAATCAGATAATTAAGTGTGAAATGTAAAAACAGAAAAGCATAAAATGCATTGTCGAGTGCTTGACAACGGGATTCCAAGTTATGTGTTTCGAATGTGAAGACATGCGGCAGGCGCCGATCGTACTTCACCGGATGATCGAGAATCTATTTGCGTTCGCAGAGACTTCTTCTCGGTACGTTTAATTCCTCTTTCACGATGACGACCCAACAACTGAGCTTCATCATGAGTCGATGATGTGATTTCGCGTTAATTCATCTGTCGGGTCGCCTAATGTCCGCTAAAACGTTTCGCACCGAGTGCAACCGTTTCATGCTTGTCTTCACTTTACAAAAAAAAACAAAAAAACAAAAAGAAGAAAAAAAGATAAACAAAAACAAAACAAGACGATCTTTAGGCTTCATCTTATTTATCTCCATTAAATAGACTCCAAGTTGCATTCAATTAACACCGTTTCCATTATCTCTACAATCTTCATACATTTTTATCATTTTTTTTCAAGTCTAATTTTTTATTTTAATAATTAATGTAATATTTATGGAACTTGTAAAAATGAAAACAGTAATAATTTAATATAATAATAATTTATTCACTTATATTTCTCCTACTTATTATTGTTACACTAAAAAAATTATTTTATTTAATTAACCGATTACTTTTCTATTATCAAATAAATATTTACTTGAATTAAATAATTTTTACTTCAATTAACTAAATGCACCCAGAGAAAAAATATATCTGACACAGAACCAACTAGACATTTTATTTGTTGAAAATAAATTTTGTTTGGTTTAAATAAAATTTTATTTGGCTGAAATATGTGTTTTATTTATGACGAATAAAATTTATATTAAATTTTTAACTAAAAATAAATATAAATAAATATTCTGAAAATAAATATACTGACATAAATATACGTTTACTTAACTCAAATAAAATATATATTTGGTTTTAGTAACATTTTTCTCTGGGTGTAAATGGTATCAATTTATTTGTATTTAAATTAATAATTTTATAACAATATCTGTAGTAAAAATATTAATAGTAGGTAACAATAAATTAATAATAATACTTTCTCAATTTGAAGAAGTAAAAAATAACTGATTATTAGTAAGCAAATAACTAAAAATAGTAGTAAAACTTCACTAATTGAATTAGTTTAGTTAGCAAACATTTCATAATTATTTTGAAATAGTCTAAAAATAGATTTAATTAAAAATTAGTTATATTTCAATAATTTAAATTTAGAGAGTAGTACAAAAATAATTGTAATACTAACAGAAAACAAAATAAATAGTAACAATATTAATGGTAAAAATATTAATACACCCAGAAAAAAAATATATTTGAATCAGAACCAACTATACTCTCTACTTTTTTATATTAAAAATAATTATAATGTTATTAGTAGCAAGAAATAAATAATTAAAGTAATAAAATAATTTATTATAATTTGAGTTTGAAAATGAATAATCCAACCACTTGAATCAGAGAATGTGAGTAAAAATAGGTATTTTTTCCATTCACATATTCATTAATCACAAAATCGATTCTATTTTTGATTGACTTTTCAATTAATTCTTTATTTTATAAGGTATAAAAATAATTGTTAATGGACACGCCTTCGCTTAGGCATTTAAATTGCACACGTGTATAACCAACCAATCAATAAATAGGGTTCAGTTATGTTTTTTAATTTATAGTTTGAAAACTAAATGCAAACCCACACAAATGTATATATATATTTTTCTTTATTTATTCGTTGTAGAGAATGATTAATTATGCTTCTAATTTCATGTTTGTCGTTAATTTTGTATCTCTTCGGTTTTTTAATTATCTCCTTGATATATTTAATCTCATTACATATTATCCCTTTGCTCTTAATCCAATGATCTTTCGTTTACGTAATGAAATAATTATTTTTTTATTAATAGATAATAATAGATAATTGTGTGTATAACATCAATGTAGTGTATACTAAGTAACCTTTTGAAATTACGTAATTTATCATTAATAACTAAAACAATCATTAAACGTGAAGTAGAGACGAAATCGATGATGCTTCTAGATCAATTTTTCAAGGCTTTTACTCGAAAAATTTTCATTTTGATTAGATGAAAATCAAAACAGGATTCGAATTTTTTATTTGTTGGCTAGGATTCAATTTTTCATAAATAATAATAATAGTAGTAAAATAATAATAAAATAATGAAAATAGTAAAATTAATTTCCTCTCTAAATTTGAATTAGTAAAAATGTTTACTTATTTTAATTAGTGACTTTTTGCTTTTGAAATAGTAAATTTTATTAATAAATAGTAATTTTTACTAATTTATTAGTAAAATTTACCAATTAAAAAGCAAAAAGTCAGTCACTAATTCAAATTAGTAAACATTTTTACTAATTCAAATTTAGAGAGCTGCACCCAGATAAAAGATATATTTGACTTAGAGCCAAGTAGACTTTTTATTTGTTTCAAATAAATTTTATTTGAATCAATTAAAGTTTTATTTAAACCAAATAAAGTTTTATTTTATTTATGATGTTTCGGTTGTTTGGATTTAGAAATTTTAGTTAAGATGTAATTTTTATTTGAAAAAAAATTAGTTTTATTTATGTCGAAAAAAATTTTTATTAAAAACAAATAAATAATTTCGTAGATTCTGAGACAAATATTAAACTTTTATTCAACTCAAATTATATTTGGTTTAAAATAAATTTTTCTCTAGATGCAATTATAATACAGTGAGTTACGCCCAGGAAAGAACATCCAGAGAAAAATTTTATTTGAACCACAAATATATTTTATTTGAGTTAAATAAACGTATATTTGTCTCAGAACCAACTATAAGTTATTTATTTGTTTTAAATAAAAAATTTTATTCAACATGAACAAAACGTATATTTGAGACAAGTAAAATTTTATTTAAACCAAATAAAATTTATTTGAAACAAATAAAAATTCTAGTTGGTTCTGAGTCAAATATATCTTTTCTCTGTGTGAAGATATATTATATTTTTATTAGAGCGCACTAAATTATTTCCATTAATTGTTAAATAATAATTGGGTATTAATTATTTATTAAAAAGTCGTTATTAAATAATATATACTATTGTTTATTGTAAATCATTATTGTTCAAATAAATTTTATTTGGTTTAAATAAAAAATTTTAAATTCAAAACAAATAAATAATTTATTTTGTTATTTATTTGTTTTAGAATTAATTTTGTAATTTAATTATTTATTTGTTTCAAAGAAATCTTATTTTGTTCAAATAAATTTTATTTTGTTTAAATAAATTTTATTTTGTTTAAATAAATTTTATTTTGTTTAAATAAATTTTATTTTGCCCAAGTAAACATTTTTATTTCGAAAAACAACTTATTTTGTTATTTACTTATTATGGAATTATGATGATGATGTGTGTTCCATTCATATATTTATATATTTAATTTTATTTCTTCCCTCGTTAATACTGTATTTATTTCGTTCTACTTGTAAACAGTGTAACACTTTATTACAAATAAACTATACTATACTATATAGATTTACTTGTTTCAAAGAAATTTTATTTGTTCCAAATATATTTTTTTTGATTCTGGCGGTAAAAATTTTTAATTTAAAAGTAATAAATATTTTTGTACACTCAGAAAAGAATTTTATATTTGAGCCAAATACAATTTATTTGAACAAATTTAAATTTATCTGAACCAAGTAAAATTTATCTGAACCAAGTAACATTTTTCTGAACTAAATAAAGTTTAATAAAACATTTTGATGGGTGAAAAGAGATAATTTTTGTTAAATTTACAACTCAACGAAGAGAAATAATAATAAATAAAATTATAAAATAAGAGACAGTGTAGAAAAATAAATAAATATAAAATTTAAAGACAGGAAAAGAAAGGTTTTTTTAAAAAATATTTATTTATGGAAAAATTTTAATTATTTACATACGTTGATGCATGTTAGCTTGCGCACAATCGTTTTTAACGCTAACGTAACACTTGGTTTATAGTGTCTTTGGGAATTGATTTCCAGTTGCTTGGCAACTGGTTGAGTTCCAGGTTGCTACCACGCTTACTGTAAGCAGCCGGCAGTTAGTTAACCGGTTGCGTGGCGCGTGGTGTGAAAAACCATGGATTTACCTGATATCGAAAATATACCGGGTAAATATTTTCATTCATTTTTTTTGTATAAAAGAAAAATTATTCTATTTCATCTAGTTAAAAATTTTGCTTTTTTTAAATTTTATAATTCAAAAAAGGGCAAAAGAAAAAAATTGTTTTGTGAAATATATGATACCAACTTGTTTCCCCCATCGTTGTATGCAGGAGATACCAGTAGGTGTCTCTTCAGAGGGACGCGGATGTACTTCCGTAAACACAAAAATTGTTACAAAATAATTCTCTGCTGAATGTAAAAAAAAAATTTGGTTTTCTTTTTCTGTAAACGAAAAATATTTTATTTCGTAAATTTATTGAAGTCGAATTGAAATAAATTATTTATGTTTCATTAATAAATATTAATAAATTATTTATATTTATTTATTAAATTATTTACCTTTATTCATTAAATTATTAATAGTTAATTATTTAATAATCGTTTCTATTTACTTTTAATTATTTACATTCATTTAATATTTGGAGTTATATTTAATGATTTACATTAACTTAACGATTATTTGGATGTTTATTTAAAAATTTACATAAAATTAACGATTATTTGGATTTATATTTAATACAGGCTTCACAGTCTGTCCCCTATTTCCCTAAAAGTTTCCTTTTTTTAATTTTGGCCCCTAAACGTACCCTATTTTGAAAATTTCCCCTAAATTTCCCCTATTTTTTTCTTTTATCTTTTAATGATGAATTTACGTCAAATTTAGCTTCGTAAACTATGAAACTGCCACTAATTCTAATACAAAACCTTCAACAATTTCTTCTATTTCTGACAAGAATTAATTTTTTAATATTATTTAATTATTACAAAAGTTTTAATGCAATTGTTTTGATAAATAACAAAATTCTTCACAGAAATTCAATAATATTTTTAAAAATTTTCACAAATATCTTGTCAAGAATTCAATTATCTTTACGAATAGCAAAATTTTTCGACAAAAATTCAATTATTTTCAAAAATTTAAATAAATCTTTGTAAAAGTTCAATTACTTTCAAAAGTTTTTTGCAATTCAATAATTTTCAATATTTATTATTTTCATAAAATTTATCAACAGATTTAATTATAGAAAAAACTTTTTGATACAATTCTACGAAAAGATTCAATTATTTTCATAAATAATAAAATTTCATTTACGAATTCAATTATTTTCATCGCAGAATTTCAAATATTTTTAATACAATTTTAAAAAAATTCCTTTAAAAATGCAATTATTATTAAAAAATTTTATTAAAACTTGAGGAAAGAATTAAATTTTAAGAATTATTCAATTATTCAATAAAACAAGAAAATTCGTTGCAATAATTCAAATATTTTCATAAATAACATTTAATTCGTCGCAGAAAATCAATTATTTTCAAAAAATTTTAAGGAATTTTGCAAAAGAATCCAATAAGCTTGATAAACAACAAAATTGCATAAATTCTTTCCATAAAATCAATTATTCTAAGGAATTTTAATAAAATTCTTTTCCAAAATTCAATTATTTTGATAAATATCAAAATTCATCACAAGAATTTAATTCTTTTTAAAAGTAATTAAATACAAAATTCAATGTTATTTATTTTTGTATTTAAATAATTGATTTCTCGTAGAATTAAATTATTATTTTTCGTACTTTTAACTAAAAATTCTGTAGAATTAATTTTTTTGAAAAAGTTTAATTGAATAATAATTGATGTTATTGATTTAAAGTAGAATTTTAGTTAAAAATTCTAGAAAAAAATTTTTTTAATTGAATTGAAATGATACAAATAATTTTGAAGAAATTACAGTAACAATATTCTTATAAATATATAATAAAATAATGATTTTGTCAGACAGTCATCTTTAATTATTATAAAACATAAAGAAACGGATCACTCCGAGTCGAAGACTCGGAGTAATCCATTTCTTTATGGATTGGATTATATATATTAATAAATTTTACTGATAAATAGTAATTTCTACTGATTTATTAGTAATAATATTTGTTTAAACAAACCTACTTAGTTGAATTAAAATAAATTTGCTGAGAATTGAATGAAACTCGTTCATAAATAGTGAAATTTTGAATGAACGAAATTTTTAATTTAGAAAAATAAAGTAAATCATGTGAAATTATTTAAAATATTTCTATTATTAATTAAAAATTAACACTATAATTTCTACAATTTATTATTATTAATATTACATTATTTTATTGTTATATTGATGAAGTTATAATAATTATTATCATTAATAATAATAAAAAGCGCGAAATAGAAAAATGTTGCTATAGATTTAATAAGCCACAAACTTAAATAAATATTTGGTTTACTCTCTAAATTTGAATTAGAAAAATATTTACTAATTTAAATTAGTGCCTGACTTTTGGCTTTTGAATTAGTAAATTTTACTAATAAATTAGTAGATATTACTATTTAGCAGTAAAATTTATTAATATATTAGTAGAAATTACTATTTGGTGGTAAAATTTACTAATAGTAAAAAATTAGTAAATCTCACAATTTTACTGATAAATTAGTATTAATTACTACTTAGTAGTAAAATTTACTAATATATTAGTAAAAATTACTATTTAGTAGTAAAATTTACTAATATATTAGTAGAAATTACTTTTTAGTAGTAAAATTTATTAATTTTTAATTGTAAAAAAATGAGTGTAATTTACTAATAAATAGTAATTTCTACTAATTTATTAGTAAAATTTACTAATTCAAAAGTAAAAAGTCAGTCACTAATTTAAAATTTTAAATTAGTAAACATTCTTACTAATTCAAATTTAGAGAGTAAATGAAACATTTCTTTGTAAACAAAATTTTTGTTTAAGACAAACAGCATAAAAAACGCGTTGAGAAGTTAAATTAAATCTTAATTAAATTTAGTTTTTATATAAAAAAAAATACTAATTCCATGATTTGGAAATTTAAATTTGAAAAAATTTGTAGATCGCTCTGAATAAGCTTTTATTGATATTAGAAAGGGTGAGAAGGTAATTGTAGAAACATTATAAAGTTTGGTGTTATAAAAAATATAAATATTCATATAGTTTTGAATTATAATTTTCAAGAATAATTTGGTTTCTTTGATGGCTTTAAATATGTGGGGGGTGAATTGACGTGTCATTGCTCTTTTATATTATTATATTAAATAGACATTAAAACTGAAAGAATTTTTTTTTTTCGAGGAAATAAGTTGATTTTGATCACGTGCATATTAAGTACATAATGAAAACACGTACTTTAATTTTTTTTTGCCTGATATACAGCTTGTGTAGATATGAATGCATATACATTTGTGGAGAGGAAAAAAAAACTAGCGGAGGAGTAATGACTTTGCATGTTGCCGAAACAATCAATTCTTTTCATCCCTTTTTTTTCTATAATTATATTTCCCTTCACTTTACTAACATATTTTGTCTATTTTGTTTCTTTTTTCTAGAAAAGAAAAATTTCTACTGTGTGAAAAACATTTTTTCTATTTTCATATACGTAAATATGGTGATGTTCCGGGTATAATTTTTTCATTCAAATCTCTTCTTTTTTTTTTGTTGCGTTGTGAGACAAGATTTTAACGAGGATAATGAAATGTCAACTAGGATAAAAATATTGTAATAATGGTGACAATCGTACGCAATAGTAACAATAATAATAATGATTGTATCCATAATAATAGAACCTAACAATGAAAATATTAATGATAATAATTTTAATAATAAGAATACTAAAATAGCTATTGTTACTATTATTATTGTTAGTATTACTATTTTTACTATTAATATTGTTACTATTTTATTTACTATGAATATTGCTACTATTATTATTTTTACTACAAATATTGTTATTAATATTGTTATTATTTATATTTTTACTACTAATATTGTAACTAGTAATATTACATTCATTTCTGTACTATTCTCTAAATTTGAGTTAGTTGAAATTAACTCACTTTAAGTTAAATTTATTTTTAGGTTATTTCAAAATAATTATAAAATGTTTGGTAACTAATTCCATTAGTGAAATTTGACTATTTTTGTAGTTATTTACTTGCTATTAATATTTTTACTATAAATTTTGTTATGAAATTATTAATTTAAATACAATTTAATTGACTTTATAAATATATTTGATTCAAGTAAATATTTATTTGATAATAGACAAGTAATCGGTTATTTGAATCAAATACATTTTTTTCAGTGTAGCAATAATAATAATAAATCGTGTTACGAACGTGATATAAAATGTTATGAGTTACAAAGAAAATATTTTTTCCAGAAACTGGCGCTGTATTTACAATTGGTCGCAGTAGATTTGCGGATAATATAGCTTCACATTTTTTTATTAGAAAAGATCCTGTGATCTCTGTGACTTGTGGTGATGAACATTCGGCTGTAATTTGTCGTAAGTTAATATTTTTTTCAATTTTATATATTTATATTTGATAAATAAATGCAGAAAATTAAATCACTAGTATAGAAGTGTAAATTAATATTTTATTTAAGCGAAAAGTGTATGATTTTTTTCTTTCCTATTGAGTAAAGTTTGCATGTGTTTAGTTTTCCAGACAGTTTGAGTTTTGTTATCTTAGATTTGATTTCCATACAAACATTGCGTGCAAATCAATATTACAGTTTTCATCTTCAGATATCGCATTATTCAGGGTCGATTGCTTGGAATTTTTGTTAATTTGCATAGGTCAGTAATCAAGACACGTAAATCCCATTTTAGAAGTCTGTTTATATTCCATCATTGGAAATAAATTTCTATTTTTGAACATTTTGCAGTATAGTATTTTTACGAAATTAATAAAAAATACGGTTTCTTTTGAAAAAAGGGTTTTTTTAAATCAGATTTCAACATTTTTAATATCTACTATTTTAATAAAAAATTTCCCAAAAGAATTCAATAATTATTTAAAAAGAAAATTTATAAAATTCTTCACAAACATTCAAGAATTTTCAATAATTTTCATAAATAATCAAATTTTCACAGTAATTCAATTATTTAAGACACAATTTCCATAAAATTTTCCAAAAAAAAAAAAAATTATTTGAAAAGATTTTCACAAAATTTTTAGTAAGAATTTAATTATTTTCGTAAATAATCTAATTTTTATATAGGAATTCAATTATTTAAGACACAATTTCCATAAAATTTTCCAAAAAAACCAATTATTTAAAAAGATTTTTATAACATTTTTAGCAAGAATTCAATTATTTTCAATAATAATAAAATTTCTAGTCAATTACTTTCGAAAAATTTAGCAAAATACTTCGTAAGAATTCAATTCATAAATAATAAAATTCTTATTCGCAGAAATTCAATTACTTTCATTACATTTTTAATAAAATTTTTTGAAAAAATTCAATTATTTTCATCAATAACAAAATGTATGTGTGTATGTATGTATGTATGTCTGTCCGCGATATTTTGTCCGGGATAAACACAAAGAAAAAATATTAAGCTAAACAAAAGTTATAGCTTTTTTCACAAAATTCAAAAAATCAAAAAAATGCAAATTTTTTAATTTTTGGTCAAATTGATGTGACACTTTCTGTAGCTACTTTTAAATATAAATACAACTAATATTCACTATAAAAATGAAATATAAATAATATATTCGAATTTTTAAGCCAAAATCATATTTTTGATTTTCGACAAAATTTTTAATTAATTTTTTTTTTTGAATATTGTTTAGTTTTTTATGAAATTGGTATTGATATCGGTTGCTGTTTTTAAATTTTAAATTACATTCATTACATTTATTTTATTAACAAGTTTAGAGTCATGAATTTGATGTCTATTACAAATTTTTTAAAATCAATGAACGTGAGTTTGCAAACAATTTCTATATTGATATTTTAAGGTTTTAAGTTTGAAAATTTGATAGAATGTATTGTCATATTTAACGTAGAAAATAAAATATATATGTGACGCTCCACGAGAAAAGGGACCTTATTTACTCTTGTCATAAGGTCCCTTTTCTTGTGGAGCGTCACATATGTTCAATATATATAAAGGGTGCAGTAAAAGTATCAATAAAACAGAAATTTGACTTCAGCGGGCACTGGGACATAAAAAGTCCTTAAGACGCCATTAGAACAAATTGGGATTTATGAATCAAAATTTTTGTATTTTTGAATTCTAGAAATGTTTTAGAAATGACTTTGAAAATAAATATCAAATTCCTATTTATAAATTAAAATTTTTCTTCTTGAATTTTAGAAATGTTTGAGGTATGTTGTTGCTTTTCAAAATTCTATCCGGGCATTACGCAAAAACGAGTAAAATGTAAAATCCCATGAGGAAATTTTCAATAGGGATATGGAAAAATTATACCATACGGTTTTACATGGGAATCCATATAAGTAGATAGACAGGGAGCGTTCTGGACCAAGATTCCTGCACCGACATGTTACCGACATTTTTAGCCCAGACTCAAACCACTTAGCCAAGACTCAATCCATTGGGGGGGGGGGGATATTCTGACTGTTATGCTGAGCCGGATATGACGTCATACTTCCTAGAATTTTTGGAGTGGGGGGATATTGAGATCATGATGCAAATGTGATTCTTGGAATTTATCTAATTTCTTGGAATTATAAAACAATCCTAGAATTTTCCATAGGGGTTGATGACTCAGAATTTTGCAATTTTTTATTGGAATTTACCGTTTTTGTTTTTTTACAGGGTGCATTCTTTAACGATGACACATAATTTCTTTGTTTCTCGCAAAATGGGGTTGATGACTCATTATCATTGGTATTTCCTGTTTTTGTTTTTTACAGGGTGCATTCTTTAACGATGACACATAATTTCTTTGTTTCTCGCAAAATGGGGTTGATGACTCATTATCATTGGTATTTCCTGTTTTTGTTTTTTGCAGGGTGCATTCTTTAACGATGACACATAATTTCTTTGTTTCTCACAAAATGGGGTTGATGACTCATTATCATTGGAATTTCCTGTTTTTGTTTTTTACATGGTGCATTCTTTATCGATGACATAATTTCTTTGTTTCTCGCAAAATAGGGGTTGATGACTCATTATCATTGGAATTTCCTGTTTTTGTTTTTTACATGGTGCATTCTTTATCGATGACATAATTTCTTTGTTTCTCGCAAAATAGGGGTTGATGACTCAGAGTTTTGGAATTTTTTATTGATGACTCATTATCATTGGTATTTCCTGTTTTTGTTTTTTACCATAATTCTAAGAAAACCATAATTAACTTGAAATAAAATTAGTCATAATTTGTGTATATAAAGAAGGCAATTTTTCTTAACAAAATCATTCCTGCAGTTTAAGTTGTTCAATCAACATATCAGAAAAACATCGTGAAATTCAAGTGCGCTTAAAAAATCTCGTTTTAAAAAAATCGCTATAGTTAAAAGTTCAATTTTAGTCTGATCGGAGTTAATCATTGTAGTGAAAAAAATTGACAGTTTCAATACAAGTGATAAAAATGAATTTGGATAAATTAAATGCAGCAATTAAAGTTATGGAAACTGATAAAACCTCTAACTATTGTAAAGATTTTGTGAAAATTATGAACAATGCTTTTAAAACATTAAGTAAAAAAACTACAACAGAGGAATTAAATTTTTGGATAAATAATAGTGTAAAAAACATTAGATTACTGAAAAAATTGTTAAGAAATGGATCTGTGTCATGTGGAGAGAAAAAAAAGATTTTGTCAACTATTGGACTATTGAAAGCAAATAGCAGAAAGTTTAAGAAACTAAGAAGAACAGGAACTGGTTTATTTAAAAAGGATGAGAGATGGATCAGGTGGGAAGAATTAGAGAATGCTTTCGAGAATAGAATTAGAACAGGTGTTGTTATTAATTTAAAACATAAAAATATGGACAGTTTTCTCAGTGATGCAAAGAAAATGATTATTTCTCGATTAAAAAATGCATTTAAAAAGGTGGGAAACATGAAAGTTAATGTTGTTCTTGCGGCAAATTATACTGTTTTAGAAGAAGGTGAGGAAATTGATGATATTAAATATTTCAATACTAGAAATTCAAAAATTTTAGAATCAACGAACTTTGATGAATGGTTTGATCATAAAATTCGTGAAAAACTTTTTGTTAAGATTGATGATTTTCAACAAAAAAAGTCAGGTTGGTCTTTAAATGAAATTATAAATTTAAGTGTTAATATAAATAAATATGTGCCTCTTGCGGCTGGATACTCAACTTTTATAAGAATGCCAAAATTTATAATTGATAAAAAAGCTGTTATTAATGTTATAAATAATGACAAATTCTGTTTTTTATGGTCAATAATTGCACAACGTTATCCAGCTAATAGTCACGTTGATCGTACAAGTTCATATCCCCACTTTAAAGATACTGATTTAAAGTTTGATGATTTTGAATTCCCCATTTCTCTCAGCGATATTCCAAAATTTGAAAAATTAAACAATTTAAATATTAATGTGTACGGAATTGATAAAAGCAGTAATAAAAAGAATGAAATTATTCCACTTTATTTAAGTAAAAACAAATCAAATGAACGTACTTATCACTTATTAATGATTGAAAATACAGAACTTGATTTAGACGATGATGATGATAATAATAATTTTCAAAATAACAAAGTTTATCATTTTGCATTAATCAATAATTTATCTCGTTTAGTAAAATCTCAAATAACAAAAGATCATAATCGAACCATACTTTGTGATAGATGTTTATGCCATTTTAAATATGAAAAATCATTTAATAATCATAAAATTGATTGTGATAAAATAAACATGTGTCGAGTAATTTTGCCTAATGAAGAGGATAAAATTTTAAAATTTAAAAATTACAGAAATAAAGAAAGTGTTCCCTTTGTCGTGTATGCTGACACTGAAAGTCTCTTAGAACCTATAGCAAGTACACACACAAACACATCAACATACCAAAAACATATCCCGACAAGTTTTGCTTTCTATGTACATTGCAATTTTAATGAATCTCTTTCAGAATTTAAATCATATCGAGGTCCAGATTGTGTTGATTGGTTCATGGCTGAATTAGAACAATTGGCTGAAAAAGCAAATACTTATTTTACAAATATTATTCCAATGGAAAATTTAACTATTTTACAACAAATTCAATTTGACACAGCAACAATTTGTCATATTTGTGAAAAACCTTTTGAAAATGATGACATTAAACACCGCGATCATTGTCATTTCACGGGAAAATATCGTGGTCCAGCACATCAAGGTTGCAATGTAAATTATAAAGATTCGCATGTTGTTCCCATAATTTTTCACAACTTGTCAGGATATGATGCACATTTCATTATTAAAACTTTAGCAACGTCTTTTGAGGGTGAAATGAAACTGTTACCAATAAACAAAGAAAAGTACATTTCATTTTCAAAATATGTGAAGGGTACCAAAGTAGTATTAAGATTTCTTGATTCATTTAGATTTATGCCCAGCAGTTTAGACAAATTATCCTCCTATCTTGAAAATGATGAGAAAAAAATTACTAAAAAGTATTGTAAAAATATGAACGAGTTTAATTTATTGACAAGAAAAGGAATATTTCCTTACGAATATGTTAGTAGCTGGGAAAAATTAGAAGAAGGTCAATTGCCAGTAAAAGACTCTTTCTACTCTAAATTAAATGACGCTCATATTTCAGACGAAGACTATGAACATGCTTGTAACGTATGGAAAACGTTTAATTTAAAAACAATAGGAGAATACTCTGACTTGTATTTACAGACTGACGTTCTACTACTTGCCGACATTTTTGAAAATTTTAGAAAAACATGCTTTACAACTTATAACTTGGACGCGTTACATTACTATACTGCCCCAGGACTGGCATTTGACGCTATGCTCAAGTACACAGACGTAAAGCTTGATTTGTTGACAGATGTAGAAATGTTGCTTTTTATTGAAAAGGGAATAAGAGGTGGAGTTTCACAATGCTCAAACAGATACGCGAAAGCTAATAATAGATTTATGGAAAAAGATTTTAATCCCCTAATACCAGAATCTTACATTATGTATTTCGATATAAATAATCAGTATGGTGCTTCTATGAGCGAAAGCTTGCCTTATACAGATTTTGAATGGTTTGAAAATTATAGCAATGACTTTTTCTTGAATATTCCAGATGATTCAGAAGAAGGATACATTCTTGAAGTAGATTTAGATTATCCAACTCAACTTCATGATTCACATAAAGACTTGCCGTTATGCCCTGAACATTTCATACCTCCTCTCCCAAAATGTACAATTCCCAAATTAATTCCAAATTTATTACCAAAGAAGAACTATACAATTCACTATAGAAATTTAAAGCTATATTTATCTTTGGGAATGAAATTAACTAAAATACATAGAGTTTTAAAATTTAAGCAAAAGCAGTGGTTAAAACCCTACATTGATTTAAATACCGAGCTTAGAAAAAAATCGAGTAATGAATTTGAGAAGAATTTTTACAAGCTAATGAACAATTCCGTATTTGGCAAGACAATGGAAAATGTTAGAAAACACAAAGATGTTAGATTAATAACAAAATGGGAGGGAAGGTATTGCGCGAAAAATTTAATTGCTTAACCAAACTTTCATAGTTGCACCATATTCGATAAAGATATGGTCATTATTGAGATGAATAAAACAAAGGTATACTTTAACAAACCAATTTACATAGGATTCACTATTTTGGACATATCAAAGATAATAACATATGACTTTCATTACAATTACATTAAAGAGACTTTCAGTGATTCTGCAAAATTACTCTACACAGATACTGACAGTCTTGTTTATCATATTACAGTACCAAATTTTTATGATTATATTAAAAGAGATTTACATAAATTCGATACATCCGATTATCCTGAAAACAACATTTATAATATACCACTTGCAAATAAAAAAATCCTGGGTCTTATGAAAGACGAAAATAACGGTAAAATTGTAGACGAATTTATAGGTTTAAGATCAAAACTCTATGCATTCAAGTTATGGGGTGATGAGGAAGCTAAAAAGAAAGCAAAAGGGGTAAAATATTCAACTTTAAAAAAAATAGGTTTCGATGATTTTAAGCATACTCTCAATGAAAATGAAAACCTGATCCGATCTCAGCACTTTATACGCAGCAAAAAACATGAAGTATTTACTGTCAAACAAAATAAAATTGCTCTAAGTTGGCAGGATGATAAAAGAATTTTGATACCAGGGAAAACTGACACCTTTCCTTGGGGTTACCAACAGCATGAGCCAATGGAAATAGATGAAATTGATGTATAAAATGTAAATATTTATTTAAAATGTAGTTTGTATTAGTTCTCTACTATTCGCTTTATACAATTTTTACAATAAATTATACTTAAAAAATATTGTAATTTATTATAATAAATAAATGTATTTAAAATAAATGTCGTTTCTTATTCCTGAAAACAATAAGGTTAGGTTAGAAATAATAATTACAGTGCAATTGATATTTTATAATTTTATTGAGGAAAAAAATAGAATACATTTTCAACTAAAATACTCAAATATTACAGTTTTTGCAGAACCAAGTTTTTAAGTTTATAACATTCTGAAGAGCACAAGTAAAAGTTTTATTGTTGATTAAATGTTTTGAACAAGTTCCAGTACATGTTTCAATGTTTAACTTTTTTAAAGAAGGACAATTTAAATCATTCATGTCGATAATTTCAGTACAATATTTTTCATCGATTAAGCTTTTTAACCATTTTTTCTTCTCTAAACCTTTAACATAAATTGTCTTTGCTTTTTTAAACACATTTTCTAAAATTTCTTTTAAATAAACGTACGGTACATTACCAGCATTCCAACGAATACCATGGAAATTATTTTCTAACCAACGATTGATACATTTATATTTGTTTGTGACGCAATTCCATGGACAAGGAGGTTGGAAAACCATATTTATTGGTATTGAATCATTATTTACAGAAACTATAGCTAATTCTTTTAAAACAAATTCATTAATTGGCAATTTGAATCCTTGCACATCTATCAAGTACTGCATTTTTAAATCAACTAATCTCATTACGCGTAAAGAGTTAAATATATATAAGCTTAAAGTTAAACAATTTTTTTGACAATTCCACTGATTGGTTTATATTCAACGATGCGGTCATGCAAAACTAAGCAATAAGCTGAAGTATTGGCGGGAAAATTTTCTTTTGATTCAAATTCTAGGCGAATATCAACTGGTCCACTTTTTAAAGACTCATTTTGTTTTGAACAATCCACTACAACTAAAGGAGCATATTGTAAAAATTCTTTTTTTGATAAAATTGGTTGAGACTCTTTACTATAATAAGATGCTTGAAAATTTGTAAACATTTCATATAAAGTAGAGTACTGATTTCTATTAATATTGAGATTCATATTACCATAAGGATAACATTGTGAATTTAAAAATAATTTTACATCAGATAAATCACAATGATCAAAATAACTAGAGTTTTGAACTGTATTATTTTTTCTGTTTCTCTGAAACCCTAATACAATAAATCTAGGTTTCTCTAATTGACTTGAAGTTTTTACACTCCAAATATGCTTAGGAGTAATTGGTAATAAAGGATATTCATACAATTCCCAAGTTCTAAAACTTATTGGAATAGATGGATCTTTTTCAATATATTTTAATAATTTAAATTTTCGAGCATCTGATAATTTTATGTACGGTAATAACCATTCAATTTTTTCAATGACAATTTTAAACTCTTCTAAAGGTGCTACTTGCAACACTGCGTTAGCATCAGTTCTTGATCTGATTAAAATAAGCTCATGTTTTGCGTTAATAATAACTTTTTGGTAATCTTCAGCAAAACCAAAAATCATACTGAGAGGAATACAAACATCAAAATAACCTTGTGCATTTGTTAAGGTTGGTTCATTCGTAAATTCTAACCAGCCAACATTTTCAAGAAATTTATTTTGACTAGAATCGAGAGAAATATAATTTTTCATTAAACTTGTAAGACCAACATTTTTATTTTTATCAATTTCTACACCATTAAGTTCATACTTTGCTTCTTCAAATAAATGACATATGCCATTAGAAATTAAATTTGTACGCTCTAGAGCTGTTCCATCAGGTTTCACAAGTTTTCCAGTGATGTGAATCGAGCTTTTGCTTGGAAATAAGCAATGATCCTGATTCTGTACCGTGATGCGGATTTCGTCACTATTGTTGTATGTTGATGATGTGTATGGTTGTTGCGCATGAACTTCATAATGAGCAATAGATTCATCAAAAATTACTGGTGAATCAATATTTAAAATTTCCCCTTCCATAGCAAAAAATAATACGTTGAAATACAAAGGCACAAATACAAGTAAAAATAACCTTAAATCTCTTTTTTACTCTCTTCCTTTTTTTACAATCCTTAGACCGAGATTTTTCAGTAGTTGCAGGTTCTGAGGTGTTAATCTCTTCAAGATTCGCCGACGACTGATTTGCTTCTGGCATGGTGTCTTAATTTTATAACCAAAACCAATCCTTTTTCTATTATTAAAAACAATACCCATTATTTTAAGGATTTAATATGAAGCCTTATTGTTAAAGTTTCCCCTCGAAAATTAACTAAATTTCCGTCTTGGTCTACAATTCGCAATTGAATATAGTCTATTGTCTTGACAGCGACTGGCAAGTAAATGACGTGATTTGGTACTTCCACTATTTTATATCCTGGTGGAACAATAGGAAAAAATTCATGAATTGTATGCACTTTTTCACCATTAATGTATGCTCCCGTTGTTATATTACATTCTACTCTTAATGAATTTATTTTAATGATTGATACTGGTTGATCAGACTCATGGTATTCTTGAGCTTTTAATTTGCGAGGAGAAAATCCTAACAAACTACCTATAGAATCATTGGGTTTAAAATTAATTTCTTCATCACAATAAACTGTACATTTCAATGTATTATTGTTTGGTTTGATTCTAAAATTAATTCCTTTATTTTTTAAAATTAAATGCAAAACTTGATCAATATCACTAACTTCATAACTTCCTGTGGGTATAATAATTTCTTCATTTCCTACGTAAAATTTATTCTTTCCAACATCTATATTAGGAATAGAATTAAAAGTTAAAAATTCAACAAGACCAAGAGCATAATTTTTAAAATTAGACAACTCTATTGGTGGAAAAAATTGAGATTCTAAGATGGAAGAATTTCCAGACAACGTTAAAATAAGTGAATCGTCCATGATGAGGTCAAAGTAATAACTAACGTTTAAACTAAGAATATCATTTATTTATATGCAGAGTATACAAATCAGGAATATTCAATTGTTTACATAAAAATTTAAGACATAAATGTCCGCATACATATGTATTATAGTTTTTATATCGTTTATGATTATATTTTATGCTACCAACACCAAAATATTTAACAAGATCCGAAGGTGGTTGAAGATTACCGAAACTATCAAAATATACGATTTTATCTTTATTCTTTTTATATGCACACCAATGTGTACCGGGACCATTTTTATCATCTAGATTAATAATTGCAAATTCAGTTTCTTTAGGACCACGCATAGGTAGTTCATTTCGCATAAAAACTCCTCGAAAATATGGAATTTTTAAAAGCTTTGCAAATTTAAGTAAATCTAAGTCGGTTAGGGCTCGGTGAGGTAGCTTTACTTCAAGTTTTTTGACTTGCATCCTTGTCCTGCTTTATAAGGTTTAAGGTGTAACCCTAGACCTGTCCTATATGGTTTTAAATAGAGCCCTTTTCCTAAGGCAATAGACTCCATTGTTTGATTGTGTCGCTTGCTTTCCTCTAGTTGACGTTTTGCAGAATTTGCATCATTTACAGCTTTAGCTATGCCAGCTGCTCCCCCTGCTAGAGCCCCTGTTGCACTTAAACCCGCAAACAAAGGAATAAGAAAAGGTAAAATTCCTCCCACTTTAGAAGGTATCGGTAAAACTCGAGGTTTATTAATTTTTCGCCTGCCACCAGCAATTTTAACTGCCAAACGTGCACCTTCAAGTGCTGATTTAATAGTAGACTGGGCATTTGTATCCAATTTCATAGATTTTTTAGCTGCGGTTACAATCTTCCTCAACGTTGATTTTTTATTTTCCCTCTTTTTCTTCATATTTTCTTTTGACTTGATTCCCATACCCAATTTTGATTTGACCTTCATTGCATTTGTTATTGCGTAAGCTGCAGCTCTTTCACTATAATTTGCGTCAGGAGCAAACACACGATGCCAAGCTTTATCAGCAAGTACTCTATCAGCTGCGTTTCTCGCTTCTACACTTTCCCTATTTTTTGAATAAGAAATATCGTGCTGTTTACAAGCAGCGTCGAGAGGGTTGATTCCTGGATCACCTCGTGCTAATCTCTTTGCTAATTTTGTTCCTGGACCACAGTATTGATAGCCAGGTATATGAAGTTCGAAAGGTAATTTATTGATAATTTTATTCAAAATACCTCTACCTCGTCTTACTCTTTTCGAAGTTTTCTTTAAACTAATTTGTTTTTTATTTACACCCATATTTATATTCTTTACGGTTAGAAAACTTTTTCAAGACTAAAGGGGAAATCTATATAACCAATGTATTTATAGTTTTTTGCCATTTGACTACAAACAGTCGACCTTTAATGATCTAACAAAAAAATTATGACAGCAATAGTCAATTATCACAGTAATAGTCAATTATCCCAATTGCCTCCGACAGTAGGAAACGTGGACCTTGCCCAAAGCATGAAAGAGTTGACGATCGACACCAAATCGCAAACCTCTCCTAAAAAACTAGACCTAGCAATCAGATGCTGTAAAGTAGCATGGACCTTATTATTGGACTTGCATGCAAACGTTACAAGCGACTACAGTAAACTGACATTGAAACTATTAAAAACCTTGTATTTATAGTTTTAACCTCAGTTATCGTAAGAATGGAGTTCGAAGCACAATCGATTAAATTACCAGTTTACAATTTTGACACTCTTGTTCAAGATTGTAATAAAAAAACAGATAATCGTCATGGAAATTTATTGCCAAATAGTGTGCGAGCAATATTTTGTGGACCGTCAAATTGTGGAAAGACAAATGCTTTACTTGCTCTTTTAATACTTCCCAATGGATTACGATTTGAGAATGTTTATGTGTACTCAAAATCGTTATATCAACCAAAATACAAATTTTTAGAAAACATTTTGCAACCAGTAGAGGGTGTTGGCTACTTTCCATTTAATGAACATGTGGATGTTGTAGAACCAAACAATGCGTTACCAAACTCAATATTTATATTTGATGACGTAGCATGTGAAAAACAAGATAATATTAAAGCTTTTTTTGCTATGGGAAGACACAAAGCGGTGGATTGCTTTTATTTATGTCAAACATATGCGCGCATTCCAAAACATTTAATACGTGACAATGTTAATTTACTAGTTTTATTCAAACAAGATGAAATGAATCTTAGACATATTTATGATGATCATGTAAATACTGATATGACATTTATGGAATTTAAAAAACTTTGCAACTCTTGTTGGAAAAATAAGCATGATTTTATAGTGATTGATAAAGATCGTGATATCAATGAAGGCAGATATAGAAAGTGTTTTGATTGTTTTATAAAATTAGAGAAATGATATTCTTTATAAACAGTTTCATTCAAGACATTGGTCAATCAACATGTCTTCTACACACTTGAAACATTTGCGAAAACAAAAAGATATTCTTGGTCAAATTGCAAAAGCCAGTGATGCTATTCGACGAAAGCATAGACTGATGAAATTGGGCAAGGAAGAAATTGAACAGACTTTAAATAATACCTTTAAACCTATAGTGACACCAATTCAGAAATTAGTTGACGACATTGAAATTGTCAAACAAATTCGACCAGTAAAAATTGAAAGAGAGGGAGTCCTTCCTTTAGAGTTTGAAGAAGATCAAGAAGTTAAGAGAGAGAATGATTCATTTTTAAGAGATGACTTATCATTTGCAACAGCTGCTGATGATGACGATAACGGTGATGATTATGATGATGATGATGGAGATGATAATGGAGATGGAGATAAATCAGAGAAAGATGGTGCTATTTTATATCTTCAAATGTTGGATGAAAAGGGAAAAGATTTAGATCCTTCATATGGAGTTCGTAAATTATCTAAAGGCCAATTAATGATTGGTAATTCAGGAATAAATTTTGAACAAAATAATATTAGTGTAGCTAATAAAACATATCCTGCAACGAAAGGTTTACTTGAGCTTTTATTCAAAAAAGTTCCAGAAGAAGCTGTTTTAAGTGTAGTTGATCGGGAAAATTATAAAAATATTGTAATATCAACTAATGCTCATAGAAAATATTACAAAGCAGATGGCGCTGTTAGAGATAAAAAGAGTTTAAAATATCTAAACTATATAGCAGTACATTATGGTGAAGGTTTAATTCCAGAATATATGACTCAACAAGAAGATGCAAAAATTGATTATGTTTATTGGGATGATCCTAATGAATTGGTTGATCGTTTAAGATTGCTCTTGGCATCTCAAGCAGCTGGAAATCCCAGTCATAATAATGAGATTATATCAATTATTGAAGAGTTGAGAGAAGCTGGAATTGTTTATTAATTAACAGTTGTAGAAATTTTTATCATTTTCATGATGAGTATCGACATATTCGGACGTCAGTTTAAAAGCACAGAAACTTCAAATCGAGGTCCACCAGGACTTGGTTTTAAGTTGACTGCTGAAGGAGATTTTACTATTGAAAATAAGAAACTTTGTAACGTAGCTGATGCCGAGAGCAACGGTGATGCAGTAAACTTGAATATTGTAAACAAAGTTATTGAATCTAAAGCGAACGCCATCTATGATGTAATCGGTTCCGTGAGAAATGATGTAAATGACAATGTAGTAAAGATTTTAGATTTAGAAGATTTGATAAAAAAATATTTTGAAAATCTAAGAATCAGTATTGAAAGAAATATAGAGATGATGTCTACCAACAAAGACATTATTTTACAATTAGACAGCAGACTGCGCACACTTGAAGGTAATTAGCAATGGAGGATCAAAAACTACAGTTGGTGAAAGAGTTACATAAACCAGCGAGAAAAAATTATAAGCGAAGAAGTGTTGACATTCGAGGTTTTGACGAGACTTGGCAAGCTGATCTTGTTGAAATGCAACCTTATGCGAGAGAAAATAAAGGTTACAAGTACCTGTTAACCGTCATTGATACATTTTCAAAGTTTGCCTGGGCTATTCCAGTAAAGTCTAAAAAAGGTGAAGATGTGACTGCGGCAATGAAATCTATTTTAATTAAAAAACGCATACCGAAAAATTTGCAAGTAGATAAAGGAAAAGAATTTTATAATTCACATTTTGAAAATCTTATTAAAAATTATAACATTAATTTGTATTCTACTCATAGTAATTTGAAAGCGTCAATTTGTGAACGATTTAATCGTACTTTGAAGAATAAAATGTGGATGCAATTTAGTTTACGCGGTAATTACAAATGGATAGATATATTAAGTGATTTAGTAAATGCGTATAATAATAGTAAACATCGAACAATAAAAATGAAACCAATAGATGTAAATGCTGAAAATGAAAATAATTTGTTGTTTAATGTATTTAAAAAAGTTGCAGTAAACAGGCAATATAATAAGAAATTTAAAGTTGGAGATAGAGTACGTATAAGTAAAGTTAAACATGTTTTTGAGAAAGGTTATACACCAAATTGGACTACAGAAATATTTACTATAAGCGATGTAAAAAATACTAATCCAATAACATATGTCTTAAAGGATTATCAGGAAAATCTAATAAGTGGATGCTTTTACGAGCAAGAACTTTCTAAAGTTAAATATCCAGATGTATATTTAGTTGAAAAAGTATTAAAAAAACGAGGATCTAATGTATTTGTAAAATGGTTGGGTTTTGATAATTCTCATAACAGTTGGATAAACGAATCTGAATTATAATGTATTTAAGAAAGGTTAAAATAAAAATAAATTGAATTGTATGCATTTTTGTATTTATTTATCCTCTCTTTACAATAATTTACCATTGATATATTGAATATTTGACATTTGTTGAATAGCTTCATTTGATATTTGTTTACAGTGAAATGTGACAAGTTCCAGCAATAATGTCTCTAAATTTAAAACATTAGTTCTTCCCATCACTTTTTGAAGTATTCTACTGTAATGTTTTTTAATAAAATCCGTGGCATGTTTTGTAGACTTTACATTATTTTTAAAGATTAATTCTGCAATAGACTTTACAATTATATCTTTACTATACTGCAAATTGAATTTTGATAGTTCTACATGTTTTTGTTCAACACAAGGAATAAGTTCATTAAATATTGCAAATGAAGTTTCACTAAATGTAAATGATTGATCTAAACGCTCAATTGATATTAAACGATATGTAACACTAAAACGTATTGTAAACGTTTCACAATCCAGCACTGATGCATCACAATCTCCGTTGAAAAATCGCATTATATGTTTTACTGCATCACACAATAGGCGCCATTCTTGAAGCTCCAAAGACAATGATACTCGTGGATGGCTGCTTCTTAGTTGAATTTTAGGTATTATTTTCCCATTTATGTCTAGTTCTGCTCCAACGACAACTTGCTTTGTAAATGATGGATTCAAGTTGTAAATTTTTGATAATAACATTTCTCTGCATGGTAAATATGACATTTTATGTCTTCTACTGGTCAACTCCCTCAGGAACAAACTCTATCTGATTGTAAGGTCCTCCACGATTTCTTAAATATACACCACCTCTGACAGCTTCAGCTTTTAGACTGTTGAAAAGATTTGCATCCTCTTCAAATATTTTTAGCATTCTTGGTGGTAGGAAAATGTTAAATTCATTATTTATTTCAGCAACAATTTTCGGACCAAATTTCGTATCAATTTTTCGAATGTCTGTTACTTTATAGAATGCATCGATGGTTAACTCCTTTGTTGTTTTGGTGACCAAGACTTTGCTTGCTTTGTTTAATTTATCGAAATTCATTTTCATCACTTAAATTTAAATTTTCAAATTTTTTTATTAAAATATTTAACTGCGACCTTGCTTCAATTAAACTTTTAACTTTATGTATTTCTTGAATTAATTTGTTCAAGCGCACTTGAATTTCACGACGTTGTTCTGCTAATATGTTCATTAACCAACTTAAACTGCAGGAATGATTTCGTTTATAAAAATTGCCCTCTTTATATACATGAGATATGACCTATTTGACCTTCAAGTTAATTATAGATTTCTTGGAATTTCGGTAAGATCAAAAGCATTCTTATGAAAAGAACCAAAAATGTTTGTAAAAATTCCTTAGATAAGAATCTAATAAACAGTGATTTGCAATATTTAGACGAAAATAATAATTCCAAGAATAAAATAAGTAAAAACAAAAACAGGAAATACCAATGATAATGAGTCATCAATAAAAAATTCCAAAACTCTGAGTCATCAACCCTATTTTGCGAAAAACAAAGAAATTATGTGTCATCGTTAAAGAATGCACCATGTAAAAAACAAAAACAGGAAATTCCAATGATAATGAGTCATCAACCCCATTTTGCGAAAAACAAAGAAATTATGTGTCATCGTTAAAGAATGCACCCTGTAAAAAAACAAAAACGGTAAATTCCAATAAAAAATTGCAAAATTCTGAGTCATCAACCCCTATGGAAAATTCTAGGATTGTTTTATAATTCCAAGAAATTAGATAAATTCCAAGAATCACATTTGCATCATGATCTCAATATCCCCCCACTCCAAAAATTCTAGGAAGTATGACGTCATATCCGGCTCAGCATAACAGTCAGAATATCCCCCCCCCCAATGGATTGAGTCTTGGCTAAGTGGTTTGAGTCTGGGCTAAAAATGTCGGTAACATGTCGGTGCAGGAATCTTGGTCCAGAACGCTCCCTGTCTATCTACTCATATAGTTTCCTTTATGAAAGTGGATCCCATGTAGATTTCCATGTGAGAATCGAAAACGTGTTGTAGTTTCTACTAATACATTTAACAGAGTGTCTATTATCCGCGAAGGAACCCCGAGAAATAGCCGGGAATTTAATTCGACAAGGAAAAATCGGGAATTTTCTTATCTAATTAAAAAAAGTTTTATTATATTAATTCATTTTTAAAAAATTGCTTTTTGCTTTAATTTCTATTGATGTAATATTTTTATTTGTCAAAATTTAAGACTTACTTTCAGATTACAATATAGGTCTTATTTTAGATTTTAGCAGTCGTAACGTGGGGCCTACTTGCGATACAATTAGTTCGAATTAGACTCTACATAACTCCAAAAGCTGGTGGAAAATTAGTATTAATTATTAATACACACTGTAAAGAAAGGGAGTTAAATTTTAACTCCCCAGGGGATTCTATAAAAGTCGCACCCATTGGGGAGTTAATGCCAGGGGAGTTAAATAAAGAGAGTTAAAACTTCACACCCAAATGCTAACTTCCCAAGAAAAAAATAACTCGCGCGGGTGTTGAATGAAGGGAGTTAGAAATTAACTCTCTTTTGGAGTTGATTTTTAACTCGAAAAATTTCTCTCCCAACTCCCGAGTCCGTTAACTCCCTAAATTTTTTACAGTGCATTAATTGAAATACTACAAATAAATAAAGTACTACAAATTGACAAATACTGTTCTGTAAATCTGAATTAGTTAAAAATAGTATTTGATAGAAAAAGTCCTTTACTGATTCAAATAGTAATATTTCCCTAATGAAATAGTTAATGGTAACTAATTATTAGTTTTTCACAGTCAAATTAAATTCCCGATTGGTAGACACCTCTTCAAATATATTAGTAGAAACTAAAACCCGTCGAAGACGGGTACGACAGCTAGTTACCTATAATAAAAAAAAATAAATAAATAAACAAAACTTATTTGAACGGAATAAAATTTTATTAAAACCAAATAAAATTTATTTGAAACAAATAAAAAGTTTAGTTGGTTCTGAGACAAATATATCTTTTTTCTGGATGTAAAAATTATGTTTTTTCTCAAAATATCGACTAATTATAGATAAAATCCAATAACTCAAGTAAATCTTAACCGATTTTGCTCTTAACCGTTTTTGTTCGATAAATAATGATAAATGAATGAATTCTGTTAAGTTTATTCAATATTTTTTATACGTTTATAGAATTTAGGCAAAGAAAATTAAAAAATAGCGAATTTTTGACATTTAGACAAACAAAAAAAGTTTTATTTTATTTTTTAATATATATTTAATTAATTATTAAAAATCATGGATTCAGGCTTCACAGTCTGTCCCCTATTTCCCTAAAAGTCCCCTTTTTTTAATTTTGGCCCCTAAACGTACCCTATTTTGAAAATTTCCCCTAAATTCCCCCTATTTCTTTCTTTTATCTTTTAATAGTGAATTCACACCAAATTTAGCTTCGTAAATACTATGAAACTGCCACTAATTCTAATACAAAACCTTCAAAAATGTTTTCTATTTCTGACAAGAATGAATTTTTTAATATTATTTAATTATTACAAAAGTTTTAATGCAATTATCTTGATAAATAACAAAGTTCTTCACAGAAATTCAATAATTTTTAGGAAGAAGAATTCAATTATTTTCAAAAGTAATGAAATTCTTCGAAGAAATTCAATTATTTTTATAAAATTTTCACGAATATCTCGTCAACAATTCAATTATCTTTACAAATAGCAAAATTTTTCGCCAAAAATTCAATTATTTCAGAAAAAATTTATAAAAATCTTTGCAAAAGTTAAAAATTACTTTCAAAAGTTTTTTGCAATTCAATAATTTTCAATATTTACTATTTTCATCAAATTTATCAACAGATTTAATTATAGAAAAAATTTGTTGATACAATTCTACGAAAAAATTCAATTATTTTCATAAATAATAAAATTTCATTTACGAATTAATTAATAATTAATTTTTCAAGTAATTTTGCAGAAGAATTCTAATTAGCTTGATAAACAACAAAATTGCATAAATTCTTCCCATAAAATCAATTATTCTAAGGAATTTTGATAAAATTCTTTTACAAAATTCAATTATTTTGATAAATATCAAAAATTCATCACAAGAATTCAATTCTTTTAAAAAGTAATTAAATACTTTGCAAAAATTAAATTATTTTCAAAATTTTTTTAAAAATCTTCTCAGAAATTCAATTATTTTTAAAAATTTTGATAAAATTTGATGTAAGAATTCAATTACTTTCATAAATAATTAAATTTTTGGAGAAATTCAATTATGTTGAAAAGTTTTAATAAAATTCGTTTTAAAAATTCAATTATTTTCATAAATAATACAAGTTTTAAAGGAATTCAATTATTTAAAAAGTTTTTATCAAAATATTCTTAAGAATTCTATTATTTTTACAAATTCTAAAAATCTCAGAAATTCAATTAGTTTTAAAAATTTTATTATAATTCCTCTTAGAAATTTAATTATTTTGTTAAATATCAAAATTCATCAGAAGAATTCAATTCTTTTGAAAAGTAATTAAATACTTTGCAGAAATTAATATATTTTCAAAAATTTTTTTAAATTCTCGTCAAGAATTGGATTTTTTGACATTTAGACAAAAGTAAAGCCTAAAGTACTAAACAGTTTCATAAAATACCCTATAGAATATTATTAATGATGCAAAAAGTATTTTATTCACAACAAAAACATCTTTGATGCAAAAAGTTCCGCCAAGTAAAAGTTCTCGTAGAAGTCCAAACAATTAGTAAAATAAAAGTTTACCGAGTAAAATTTATAACTAAAGTTTTAATATTGAATTTTAACAAATATAAAATTTAATTTAATGATTAACATAAGCAGCTAATGAAATCCAATTCAAACATATTTTTCAGGTTGGTTACTTATTTTTGGATCACAGCCTTTCTAAGGATATAAAATTGAGACAAAAAAACGTATCAAAAGTGTTGCGAAGCAACGTTTCGATACGTTTTTTGTCTCCATTTGATGTCCTTAGAAAGACTGTGATTAAAAAAATGTTTTCTCTGTGTAAATTTAATTGCATTAAACCTGTTGTATTGGTTTAAAAATTCAGAATAAATATTGTCTCTTTTTTTCTGTTAAAAAATTGATGATTTATATTTTGAAGAAGAGATAGAGAGAGAAAGAGAGTTGATGGTTATCAGGAGTGTATAAATGCCAAAGTTCCCGGTTGTATATTTATAGTTTGTTGGGAGAAAATGTTGTTTTCCTTATAAAATAGTGTTAAAATATTTTCCAGTAGTTTGAAAATGTTTGTGGAATATACAATACATATATATTGTTTGGGAGGATCGAAGAAGTAGCTTGGGAATGATTAACAGTTGCTGCAGTGTATGCCATGTCGGCTAACTTGTGTCCACAGAAAGTGTAACCTTTGACCATACGAAATCGATACTCGCGACTCTTGGCGGTCTCGCGCCTATCTCGCCATTTTAATCTAGAACGATGAAGAAAAAAAGGAAGGAAAAAAATTATAATTTATTTAAATCGTTCTTTAAATTTAGTAACATTGTAGCCTCCACCTTTTCTCTCAAAGCTGTTTCTTTTTTTTTTAATAAACTCGCGTCACTTTCATTATATTTCTTTGTCCCTGTTTTATTTGAGATTAACTTTCGTTTATCGTCACGTGACGAAAGTCGTTTGAAATTGAAATTTCGTATTTGAAAGTGTCAACGACTCAAAAAATTCCCTTAAATGTTAATTTTTTTAAATATTGTTGTGATTATATTAATTTGAATTATTATTTACACCCTGAAAAAAGAGTCTACTACAGTTTTTACACACAGACAAAAATATATTAGACTCAGAGCCAACTAGAATTTTATTTGTTTCAAATAAAGTTTATTTGGTTTAAATAAAATTTTCCTCTAGGTGTAAATATTAATAATTAATTTAAATATTTATTTAAATTTTAATATTTAATTTCAAATAATTTAAATGTTTAATTCGTTTGATTGAAAGAATATTTCAATTAATTTTGTTTTGTATAGAGATACAGATACACTCAGAGAAAAATATTATTTAAACCAAATATATTTTATTTGAGTTAAATAAACGTATATATTTGTCTCAGAACCAACTAGACTTTTTATTTCTTTTAATAATAAAAATTTTATTCGACATAAATAAAACATATATTTGAGATAAATAAAATTTTATTTAAACCAAATAAAATTTATTTCAAACAAATAAAAAGTCTAGTTGGTTCTGAGACAAATATACCATTTCTCTGGGTGAATGAGAATTCAATTTTAAGAAACATGCAATTTTATTATTCAATAAATTATTTATTTTTGTATTAAAATAATTGAATTCTAGTGGAATTTTTTAATAAAAATTGATTTAAAAATAAATTTCAGTTAAAATTTTAGATAATAATTGAATATTAAAACAATTATAGCATGAATTTTTTGAAATAATTGAATTTTGAAAAGGTTTCAAATTAAAATCTTTGAAAATCTGAATTTCTCATATTTTTAACTGACAATTCTGTGTAATTAATTTTTTTGAGAAAGTTTAATTGCGGATTTTTTTTAAAATTATTTAAAGTTTTTGATTTCTAATATATATTTAATTGAAGAATTTACTAATAATTGAAATTTTGTAAAATTGAATTGTAAACAAATGAACTTGAAAATTCTCAAAGAACTTTTTATAAAATTATTGAAAATAATGGATTTATAGAAGAATTTTAGTTAAAAACACAAAAATAAAATTTACTTTTGGAAAAATTACAAATTATTGCAGAAATTTAATTATTTTCAAGAGTTATAATGTTCTTCGCAAAAATTAAATATTGTTCAAAAATAATAAAATTCTTTTTAAGGATTCAATTATTTTCACAAATACAATAAAATTCATCGCAGAATTTGAATTATTTTTAAAACATTTCAATTATTTTTAAAAATGTAAATAAAATTCGTTACAAGAACTCAATTATTTTTATAAACAATAAAACTCATCGTATGATTTCAATTATTTTTATAATAACATTTTTAATGAATTCCGCGAAAAATGTAATTATTTTTATAAATAATAAATTTCTTTCCAAGAATTCAATTGTTTTCAAGAATTGTAAAAAAATTCTTCGCAAGAATTCAATTATTTTCAATAACAATAAAATTCCTAGTGGAAATTCAATTATTTTCACAAAAATAATCAAATTTTTTCAAGAATTTAATTATTTTCAAAAAAATGTTAAAAGATTTTCTCAAGTATTTAATTATTATTATCAATACAGTTTTAACAAAATTTTTGGAAAATTCAATTATTTTTAATAAAAGTTTTAATAACATTTTTTATAAGAATTCAATTCTTTTCCATACAAATTTAATTAAATTTTTCAAAATAATTTAATTATTTTTATAAATAATAAAATTCCTTTCAGGAATACCAATATATTTAAAAATATATATTATTAAAATATATTCTTAAGGATTCAATTATTTTTACAAATAATAAAATTCATCGCAGAATTTGAATTATTTTTAATACAATATTTTAAACGGTTTTTGTCGAAAAATCTAATTATTCTTAAACATTTTATTAAATAAATTCGTCGAAAGAATTCAATTATTTAAAAATTTGTTTATGAAATTCTTTACGGGAAAATTGAATTTTATGAAATCCTTCAATTGTTCAAAAAATTATTTACTTTGTATTTAAATAATTTATTGAATTCTAATAGAATTTTCTAATAAAAATTAATTTAAAAATGAATTTCAGTTAAAATTTTAAATATAATAAAATTGAATATTAAAAGCAATATAACGTGAATTTTTAGAAATAATTGGATTTTGAAATTAATTTTTTTGAAAAAGTTTAATTGATGAAGAATTTACGTATAATTGAAATTTCGTAAAATTGAATACCCAGGTGCGAAAAGTTGGTCAAGCCATGGTCGCGCCGACCAAGTGGATAGTCGTGCCGACCTTGGCAGCCAAAGGTCGGCCGAACTAGTGAATTGTAACACCCGCCGTCCAGTGGCTAACATGGTCGGGCCGACCAGGGGTGCCAAAGTTTTCCCGACCATGAGAAAGAAGGTCGGCTTCATTTTGGCAACCATGGTCGTGCCGACCTTGGCAGCCAATAGTCGGCCGACCGTTTACAAAAAATTATTAACTTTACAATTAACAGATATTAAGTGATATCTAAATATTCATTATTTATTTATTTATTTATCGCATTCATCTTAACACTAGACGCAATCTTATACATAAATACAAATTAAAATTTCTAACGCTCGCAGGGATCGAACTCGCAACCTAACGCACCGAAGTCTAACACGCTAACCATTACGCTACGCTTACATGAAAGCCTAAGAACAAAAATGAATTTATAAGCTGCAATTTAAAAAAAGAAATTTGTAATTCATAACGATTAATAAATCAGATAACGTTTATTAGTTTTTGTTTAATCCATTTTAGCTAAAATAATTAACACAAAAACTTTTAATTTCTACCATGGCAGTATAGAAATGTTTTTTAAGATGGTCGGGCCAACCGTGGCCAGAGTCGGCCCGACCAACAGAAATTAGGTTTTTTACACTCTGGCTGCCATAGTTTTACCGACCATCGGCCCGACTCAGGCCAGAGTCGGCCCGACCAACAGAAATTAGGTTTTTTAAACTCTGGCTGCCATAGTTTTACCGACCATCGGCCCGACTCAGGCCAGAGTCGGCCCGACCAACAGAAATTAGGTTTTTTAAACTCTGGCTGCCATAGTTTTACCGACCATCGGCCCGACTCAGGCCAGAGTCGGCCCGACCAACAGAAATTAGGTTTTTTACACTCTGGCTGCCATAGTTTTACCGACCATCGGCCCGACTGAGGCCAGAGTCGGCCCGACCAACTAAAATTAGGTTCTCTAAACTTTGGCACCCATAGTCGGCCCAACCTTGGGTGGAAACAGTAACCAAAGTCGGCCCGACTTTGGCTGCCGACCTATTGGCAGCCATAGATGGGCCGACCTGGGCCCGACCTGCCAACTCTGGCGGCCGACCAAAATTCGCACCTGGGTATTGTAAACAAATGGATTTGAAAATTGTTAAAGAACTTTTACGAAAATTATTAAAAATAATTGATTTAAAGAAGAATTTTAGTTTAAATTTTAATATTTAATGTAAAATAATTTAAATGCTTAATTCGTTTGATTGAAAGAATCTTTCAATTATTTTTCTTTTGAATAGAGATGTAGAGAATATTTTGGATAATTTTTAAAATTTTTGTTTGTGGTTTTTTCTTTATTTTAGAAGTTAAAAGATTTTTGTCTGTTTGGAAATGATGGAATATAATTTATACTGAGAGATATTATTGGTTAAATATTATTGGTATACAATTATTTTTTAAGTTATTGTCAAATTTGGAAATTTTCTTTCAGAAAGTGGACGACTGTTCGTTTTTGGCAGCAATGATTGGGGTCAACTTGGACTTGGACACAAGAATCACGTGAGCAAACCATCATGCGTTAAAAGTCAGTATTAACATATTTGCCTTTCACAATAAATCTCTTCTCTTTCCTGAATTTAATGCACACGTGCATATGTGAATTATGGCAGCTTAATAAGCTGCGATCCTTCACTGATAAGAAAATTTCTTCTTCTTTCATTATGCATAATGAACATTACGTCTAAACTTTTAGTCTCACGCCCGCAGAAAAAAGGATTCAGAGCCAACTATGTATAGACTTTTTATATTTGTTACAAATAAATTTTATTCGGATGAAATATTCAGGGTTGCCACAGGTCAGGGAATTCAGGGAAAAGTCAGGGATTTTTATTAAACTGGAAAAAATTGAATTTTGTAGGAATTACAAATGATTGCAGAAATTCAATTATTTCCAAAAGTAATAAAATTCTTCGCAGAAATTCAATTATGTTCAAAAATACTAAAAAAATTCTCGTCAAAATTCAATTATCTTTAAAAATAATAATATTCTTCGCCAAATTTCAATTATTTTCAAAAATTTTAATAAAACACTTTGCAAAATTTCAATTATTTTCAAAAAATTTTTCTCAATTTAATGATTTTCAATATCTACTATTTTAATCAAATTTTTCAAAAGAATTCAATTATTTAAAAAAAATTTTAATGAAATTCCACGCAAACATTTAATTATTTTCATAAATAATTAAAATTTCACTGGACTTCAACTATTTAGAAATTTTTTATAAATTTCTTCGCAATAATTCAGTTATTTTTATAAACAATAACATTTTTTACAAAAAATTCAATTATTTTCATGAATAATAAAACTTATCATAGAATTTCAATTATTTTTAATACAATTTTAATCGAAATTCTCAAAAAATTTAATTATTCTTGTAAATTTTATTAAAATTGCTCGAAAAAATTTAATTATGTTGATAAAATTCTTTATGATGATTCAATTTAGAGAAACATTCATTTATTCAGTAAATTATTTATTTTTGTATTTAAATAATTGAATTCTCGTAGAATTTTCCAATAAAAATTGATTTAAAAATGAATATCAGTTAAAATTTTAGATAATAATTGAATATTAAAAGCATTATTGCATGAATTTTTAAAAATAATTGATAATTGAATTCTTTCGAAGAATTTTAATAAAATTTTTGAAAATAATTACATTTTTCGAAGAGTTTACTTAAAATTGTATTAAAAATAATTGAAACCCTGCGAAGAATTTTATTATAATTTTTGTAAATAATTTAATTTTTTTTTGAAACAATCTTATGTAAATCTATATTTTTTTTATAAAACATAAAGATATAAATTACTCCGAGTCAAAGACTCGGAGTGATTCATATCTTCATGTTTTGTAATAATATTCTTTAAAGTTGTTGAATTTTAAAAATGTTTGAATTTAAATGTTTCGAAGAATTTTAATTCTTATGGAAAAATAATAATTAAATACTTTATTTAAAAATGAAGTTATTCATGTTTGCGAATAATTTTACAATAAATTAAAGAAATTCTTAAGTAAATGTAATAGAATATTTTTTTGAGTATCTTAATAATTTTTAGAGTGAATCAGAATATTCTTTAGGGTCAGGGAAAAAGTCAAAATTTTGTCTGGAAATCAGGAAAAAGTCGGGGAAAAACAAAATTTTTTTTTGTGTCAACCCTGAATATAAATTTTATTTGAATCAAATAAAATTTTTATTTGCGTCGAATAAAATTTTATTCAAATAATAAAATGTAGTAATAATTTTAATTGATAAATTATTATACTTTAATAATAAACTTGATTAATAGAATGTAATTTATTTATAAAATTTTATTCTGAGAATAAAATTTTATTTTCTAATATTTATTCTATATTATACTTTGCATGAAAATTTCTTTGAAAGTACATAATTCGTATACAGGAAAAATCAATTTACAAAAAAATGAATAATAAAATGATAAATTGCATTTTTCTTGCAGTTCTGAAGCCGGAGAAAGTGACACATGTCGCATGTGGAAGAGCTCATACTTTGATATGCACCGGTGAGTCTCCAAGGGGGGGAAATCGAATGATAGACATAAATGTAAAAGCTTTTTAATGCACCTGAAGTCAGTGAACTCATTATCCTCATTATTTATTTGTTCTATTTTTTTAATTTTTTCTTTTTTTTCTTTTATAAATTAAAAAAAAATTTTGAATTGAAGGTATAAATATAATTATAGTATTTTTATTTTTAAAATAAAAAATAGTTTATGACATTTACTTTATTTAATGACATTAAAAATGATATTTTTATTTTTGATTAATAATAATAATAATAATTTATAGACATAAATAGTCAAATAGAGTTTAGAAATATTTAAATTATTTAATAAATATATTTACATCTAGAGAAAAATTTTATTAGAATCAAATATCCTAATAATAAAAGTATATTTATCTCAGACCCAACTAGGATATTTATTTGATTAACAAAAAGTTTTATTCGTAATAAATAAAACTTTTATTTGAACCCGATAAAATTTTATTTAAACCAAATAAAATTTATTTAAAACAAATAAAGAGTCTAATTGGCTCTGAGTGAAATAAATATTTTTTCTGGATGTATATAATTATTTATTTGTTTATTTATTTAAATGTTTATTAAATAAAAAAAATTATAAACTATTTGCGTCTTCACTGTATAATAGGTGAAGAAGAAAAATTTGTTGGTACCTGAAAAATTAATGTGGAAAAATTTGAATATAAAAAAGAAAATGATTGTAAAGTGAATTTTTATTTTACACAGAAAAAAATGCGAATGGTAAAAACAACCACATACGTGTAGTTAGAAAAAAAGTAGTTAAAACTACCATATTCAGCAGCATTTTAACTACACTTCCTCAGTTAGTGAAACCAAAATGAAGTAGTTGGTTTTATGTAGTTAAAATAACTACTTTACGTAGTTGAAATAACTAACAGATGCTTGTAAATGGCTCAACTATAGTGTAGTAGTAAAAACTATTGTTAAAAATAGTTAATTTTACTATTGTGGTAGCAAAAATAACTATTTTGTATTAGTTGCAAACAAAATGAGACTTACTGTTTTTATACAGTAAATACAACCTCTGAAAGTTGTTACTTTTATGATTTATGTAGTTAAAACAACTATTTCTTACTAGTTGCAGAGAAAGAAAGAAATTTACTGTTTTCATATAGTAAAATCAATTGTTGAAAATAGTTATTTTTACTATTTATGCAGTTGAAAAGATCATTTTTTTCTACAGAGAAAAAACGTGAGTGGTAAAAACAGCCACATATGTGCAGTTCAAAAAGTGTAGTTAAAACTACCATATTCAGCAGCATTTTAACTCAACAATAGTGCAGTAGTTAAAAGTACTGTTAAAAATAGTTATTTTCGGAATCTCTGTAGTAGAAAAATATCCATTTCTTGCTATTTGCAAAATAATAATTTTTTATTTTTATGTTTAATGTAGTTAAAAGAACCAATTCTTACTAGCTTTTGGTAATTTATTTCTATGGTTGTGAGAAACATTTATTTTTATAACTACAAAAGTCATAAAAGTAACAATTTTTATGTTATTTTTACTATATGAAAATAGTAAGTTTAATTTTTTTATAACTAGTAAAAAGTGGATAATTTTACTACAGAAATTCTGAAAATAACTATTTTCAACAGTACTTTTAACTACTGCTCTATTGTTGAGTCATTTAAAATCATATACTGGCTATATTTCAACTAAGTTCTTGAGCTTAAAAAATTAGTTACTGCAACTAAAAGGAGTAGTTACTATGACTGAATATAAGAAGAATGTCCTCAAGTACAATGCGAGTCATCGTAGCGTGCGAGCGTGGTTAGGTGGTTAGGTTATCGGTTTGCGAATGTTAGGGTCGTGCGTTCAATCCCCGGCGTTGGGGGATTTTTCTCTGTTAGGTGTATAAGAATTGAATATATAAATTATATATGAACAAAAATAGGTAAGAGAAAATATAAAAAAATGGAACTCAATAATAATAAAAAACAAATAAATAATTTCATTTTACTACTTTAAATAGTTAATTTAACTATTTTTTACAGTTGTTACAACTATAATTTGTTACGGGCGCCTATAGGAACTATGAAAAATTAGTTACTGCAACTAAATGAAGCAGTTGGTATGACTAACAACAAATAGTTAAGATAACTGTTTTTGTAGTTAAATTTACTGTAAAAATGGTATTTATTACTACATTTTACAGTTAGACTAACTATTCTGTCATAGTTCATTTTACTAAATAATGTTACGGGCGCCTATAGGAACTACAGGAAATAGTAAAAAAGTAGTCAAATTTACCATATTTTTTTTTGTGTGTAGCTGGACAAAAAATATTTGCTTGCGGCAGCGATCAGGAAGGACAGTTGGGAAGAGGAAGTAATGCAGTGGGCGATAGTTCCAGTTCGCCAGTAATGGTTCACGATTGTGGAATTGTTGGACCGAAAATTGTACAATTATCGGCTGGTTCTCATCATTCGATGGTTCTCACAGCCGATGGAGTGGTTCACGTTTGGGGAAGTAATTTGGAAGGACAACTTGGTCTTCCAGGCACAACTGGTCTTGTTAATAAACCCACGAAAGTTCAATTGACAGAAAAAATTAAGCAAATTAGTGCTGGATATTATCATTCGGCATTTCTCACTGGTAAATAATAATTATACCTACTACATTTTTATTGAAATTATCATCAAATTTTACAAAAATCTGTTGAATTAAAAACTCAAAATTTTACAAAATTTACGATTGTAATTTTTTTTTTTAATTGCATTTTTTCTTTTGTCGTTTGTTTTTATTTTCTTGTTTTGTTTATTTATTTATTTTTTGTTTTTTTTTCTAAACAAAATTCTGGATTTATTTTTTTATTTTTATTTTCACAAATAAACATTAATTTCACTCAAATAAATTATATTTGAGACAAATAAACTTTAAATTGACTTAAATAAATTGTATTTGTGACAAATGAATTTAATTTGACTCAAAAAATTATATTGGAGTTAAATAAATTATATTTGATTCTAGTAAATTATATTTAAGCCAAATAAATTGCATTTGAGTCAAATAAATAATATTCGTGACAAATAAACTTTAATTTGACTCAAAAAAATTATATTTGAGTCAAATAAAGTATATTTGAGTCATAAGTAAAGTATATTTGATTCCAGTAAATTATAGTTGAGCCAAATAAATTACATTTGAGTCAAATAAATAATATTCGATGCAAATGCAAATTAACTAAATAAAAGTAATTAATTAAATTAACTAAAAAAAAGTTTACTATTTTCAGAAAGTGGTCTCGTTTACATTTGCGGCGAATCAGAAAGTGGAAAATTGGGAATCGATGTAAAATTTTCAACTCAAGCTGCACCTAAACAAATACAACTTCCAAAATTAGCGACTAAAATTGCTTGTGGAGGTCATCATACTCTTATTCTAACTGGTAAATTGTCACTCTTTTTTTTATTGTTTTTATATTTACTTTTTTTTTAAATAATATTTTTTTTTTGTAATTTATTTGGAAAGTTGTGAAAATAATTTTTGTTATTAATATTTTTAGAGGATGGTGCGATTTATTGCATGGGGAGTAATTCAAGTGGTCAACTTGGATTGGGCACAAATGTGACCGAAGTACAAACACCAAATATTCTTCCACTGGATATTTTAGAAAGTGAAACGATATCGAAAATATCCTGCGGCGAGAGTCATAGTTCAATTTTGACTGGTGAGAAAATAGTTCTAGTATTAAATTAATAAAATAAAATTATAAAATTAATTATAAAGTATTAAATTAATTCAAACTTAATAAATATTAAATCAACGAGCGAACGAGAAAATGTCGTTAGTATTAAATTAATTTTTAATTTAGTAAATATTAAATTTATATTAATAAAAAATTAATTAATTAATCTTACAGAGAATGGAAAAATTTTCACGTGTGGTGATGGAAGGCATGGAAAATTGGGATTAGAAGAAAACGAAAATAATGTTCACGAACTTACTTTTGCTGCCAGATATCAAGATCTTTTTGTTACAAATGTAATTCGTTTTTAAAAATCATAATTTTATTATTATTATTATTATTATTATTATTATTATATTTAATAAAATTAATAACATTAATTAGAAAATTTTAAACAATTAAAAAAAAAATTAAAATGGTTACTTTTATTAATTATAATAATAATATTTATTAATTAATTATTAAAATTTGTAAATTCGATTTTAATTAATTTCAGGTTTCGTGCGGCGGCTGTCATACAATTTTAATTGGTCGAAGAAGGAATTTAGGGAATCGAGAAACTGTTAATAATCAAATGGTATTTAAACTTATCTGATTCCATTAAAATTAAATTAAAATAAAATTTTCTAATTAAATTAAAATTAAAATTTCCAATTAAATTAAAATTGAAATATTAAGTAGTATTTAAACTTATCTGATTGAATTAAAATTAAATTGTCTAATTAAATTAAAATTAAAATATCCAATTAAATTGAAATTAAATTATCTAAATGGAAATTTTATTTTTAATTTTAATTAGTAATTTTAGTTTTTCTTTTGCATTAGTTTTTTATTTTCCAACATTAATTTTTCGATTTTTTTTTTCTTTCGGTTACTAAATTCTGTGCTAAATTCTTTGTACTTGATGTATAATTTACCTTTTATTTAAATTTACAGTTACCTTAAAAGTCAACTGTAATTTTTTAATATTAATTTCTGTTTAACACGTGTCGAGAATCTAAATATAAATTTTAGTTGCTCATAAAATTCTCCAGCACATATGTTTACGTTACATGCAAGTCAACACGTGATGCCTTTCCTGAAATATTTACGATCAGAAAATGTACTTTTCAGTAAAATGGAATGAAAAGTGAATCTAAATTTCTCCCCAAAATTTATACAAAGTAGAGACAAAATTCTATTAATAATTCAAAATGATTTTTTAATTTTTTAATTAAATTAATTTAAATTAAATTTTTTAATAGAATTCATTTCAAAACTATTCTAAAGCAATTTTTTTTTTTCGTATCGAAAAATGGAATTTGGAAACAAAAGTCAGGCCTCGGGTATTATGACTTTTTCGACTTATTTTCAAAAATTTGCGAATGTTTTGACTTTTTTCGAAATATTGCAACAAAAAACCACATTTTTAGTATAAAATGCAACTTATTTCGATTTTTATAAGTTGTGTGAAAAGTAACTATACAGACAAATCTTTTGAAAATTATTTTTGAATAATTTTTCTAATTAAATTTTCGAAATATACATTTTAAAAAGTTTTTGAATAATTGTGTAAAATTTAATTTATAATAATTAAATTTTTTCATCAAGTGTTTTATTACAATTTATGAAATTCAACTTTTCAAGGATTTTAATTGCAAATTTAGGAAATAACTGAATTCTCAAAAATTTTAATGAAAAATCTTTAAATGTAAATTTAAAATTAAAATTAATGAAAATTAGCTTCTAAAAATAATATTAAAATTTTTTAAAAAATATTAATTCTTAGAATTTTTTCACTTTAATTTTTCAAAATTCAATTATTTTATTTGTTTTCAATATTTTCAATTACATTTTTCAGCAAATTCGAATACATTCAAAAAAATAATATCACTACAATTTTTCAGAATTATTTTTAACATTTTGGAAAAAAAAATTGTGTTCAAAAGTTTTAATTAAAGTTCTTCAAAAACTTAATTACTTTTTTGATTATACAAAAATTCTTTTATGAAATTAAATTATTTTCAAAAAATTACATTGCAATATTTAAAAAAAAAGTAATTCTCAGAATTGTTTTATCACAACTTTTTAAGATTCAATTAACTTCGAATAAAGTAAATTAAAATTCTTCAAAAATTTGATTATTTTTTTGTATTTTTCAAAAAATTGAATTATTTTTAAAAGATTCTACCAAATTTCAATTATTTGTAAATTTTTCAATTGTAGATATGTAATTAAAAAATTATTATCTTTCAAAAATTATAAAAAAAATTTTTTTTTAAATGAATTTTAAAAATTTCTTTATAATTTTTTGAAAATATTATACCTTTATAACTAAAAAACATGGACAGTTACAGTTACAATTATTATCAAAAATTGAATTTTTGTATTTAAATAATTGAATTTTTGAAGAACTTTGGTAAAATTATTAAAAATAGTTGATTTTTTTCAAATATTTTATGACAATTTTTGAAAATTAACCTTAGAAGTGAAAATTATAACCTTCAAGTAAAAATTTTGAAAATGAAAATTAATAAAAATTAGCTATTAAAAATTATATTAAAATATTTTTGAAAAAAGTAATTTATAGATAATTTTCATTCCAATTTTTTAAAGATCAATTATTTTCAATATTTCCAATTACATATTTCCGAAAACTCAAATACATACAAAAAATAATAACATTAAAAATTTTTATAATTATTTTTAAACAGTTTTGTGAAAAAATCGCGTTTAATTTGATTATTTTTTTTTATATTTTTCAAAAATTCAATTATTTTTAAAAGATTTTACCAAATTTCAATTATTTGAAATTTTTTTAGTTGTAGATATGTAATTGAAAATTATTATCTTTCAAAAATTATTAACAAATTTTTTTTAAAAATTAATTTTAAAAATTTCTTTATAATTTTTTGAAAATATAATTACAATTATAAAAAAATTGAATTTTTATTTTTAAAATAATTGAATTCTTGAAGAACTTTTGTAAAATTATTAAAAATAATTGATTTAGAAATAAAGTTTAGTTAAAAATTGTAGAAAATATTTTAAATTTGGATGAGTTAAAGTTGCCATGAATTTTGTTATACTTTTTGAAAATAATTGAATTTCTACGAAGAAATCGATTATTTATGAAGATAATTGATTTCCAGCGAAGAAATTTACTATTGATAAAAATAATTTAATGTTTGCATGAAATTTTTAAAAATTGAATTTCTGTGAAGATTATTCAAGTTTTGAATAATTGAATTTAGAAATCAGTGGAATAGGAGAAAGTCAGGGAAATACAAAATAAATTTTTTGTGCCAAGACTAAATTAAATAAACGACTTTTTCAACTTTTTTTGCATACTTTTAATCAACTATAAGCAACTTTTTTTTGTTTCTTGAAGTCGATCGAAGGCCTGAAGATTAAAATGAAGAGAAGTTTTAGTTAAAATTAATTTTTTTAGGATCTCTCGGGGCAAAAGAAAAATCCCCTGCCACCTTTGAAAATACCAATTAGCAGGCTTCAAGCAGGAAATAATACGGAACAAGTGGAAAATGAGAGCACGCAAAAAATCGATACAAACTCTGATAAAATAAAAGATGAAGCGATAAATGACACGGAAACGAGTGAATGCGCAGAAAATAAAAGTAGTTTAGTTAACAACGCGACTATGAACGTAAACGAACATGTTGATAATTCCAATGAGAAGGAAGAAATGAATTTGGAAAATATGTCCAATAATAATGAGAATAACGATATACAGGAGAAGGCCGATATTGAAAATAGCGAGAAAGAGAATATTGAAACGGCAAAATCTTCAATTTCAAACAGCTCTGAACCAATAATAATTAATGAGAGTGAAAAAATTGAAGAAATCGCAATAATGGCCGAGGATAGAATTGAAAAACCAATTTCACCACCATTAATGGAACCACCGCCAAAGCCGCCACGACAAAAATCCGGTACCGAGAGTAATTCATCGACAGTACCATCGACACCGGTGAAAAATAATAATGATTCGCAGAATGATATAAAAAATAATGATTCAGAATTAATTTCGGAAATTGAGGAGAAAATGGTTAATGAATTGAGGGAGGATAATTCTTCGATTGGATCAATTGACACGCAAAAAACTCGATCTGCAACTTCAAAACGAGGAGGTGATGATGATGATGATGAATTGAATGGAATGAAAAACAGTGGGGAGAGTCTTGAAAAAATTAATAAAGATATTGAGGATGAGGAGAAAATTGAAGATCAGGATATTATTGATGATGCGGATGACGTTCAGTCGCCAGTAACAAAAACAGGTGAAATTCACTGAGGAAGAATATTTTTTAATTCAAAAATAAGTAGACAACCAAAAAAATATGTTTGAATTAAAGATATTTTATGTTTAAATTAAAGATATTTTATAATTGAATTAAAAGTAATTTTTATTGAATCAAACTTATTATTTATTGAATCAAAATTATTATGTTTAATTTAAAGATAATTTTTGGTTGACTTGTAACAAAGATAATTGTTTGATTCAAATATGTTGTTTTCTCAGTTTTTCTAGAAAAATTTTGCGAGACTTTCATTTTACGATAATTATTGATTTTTTTGAATAAAAATAAATTCTTTTTTCTTTTAAGGTAAAATGTCGAGACTATTTAAAAGCAAGAGAACACAGGAAGCGGTGAATGGAAATAAAGAGAGCACTGCGCCAAACTTGAAGTCGAAGGTAAAATTACTTACTTAAATTTGTATTAATTAATTTTTATAATTAATTAAACAAAATTGTTTTGAATTAAAAATTCATAATTTAATTTGTAAATTCTTATAATATTATTTATGACCTTGTAAAAAGAAACTTATCAAAATTTTTTAAAACAGTTGAATTCTATTGTGGAATTTTATTAATATTTTTGAAAATAATTGAATTTTTTTTCAGAAATTTTATTGAAACTAATTTAATAATTAAATAATTGAAAATAAATAATTGAATACTTGGGAAAATTTATAATAATTTTTTTGAAAATAATGAAATCATTGAACAGAATTTGATTATTTTTGCGAAAATAATTGAATACCTATTTCTTGCGAAGAATTTTCTTACAATTCTTGAAAACAATTGAATTCTTGGGAAGCAATTTTATTAAAATTGTAATAAAAATAATTGAAATCCTGCGAAGAATTTGATTATTTCTAAAAATAATTGAATTCTTGCGAGGAATTTTATGGTTAATGAAAATAATTGAATTGTTGCGATGAATTTTCGTAAAATTCTTAAGAACAATTGAATTAAGAAATTTATTATTTTCCTTGAAAATAATTGAATTCTTGCGAAGAAATTCTATTAAAATTGTAATAAAAATAATTGAAATCCTGTGAAGAATTTTATTATTTATGAAAGTAATTGAATTATTGCAACGAATTTTCTTTACATTTTTAAAAATAATTGAATTTCTAAAAAGAATTATATTATTTAAATGAGAATAATATAAATTATTTTGAAAAATTCAACTTAATTTATATGGAAAATAATTGATTTCTTAAAAAGAATTTTATCAAAATTTAAAAATAATTGAATTCTTTACAAAATTTTTATGAAAAGTGTAATGACAATAATCGAATTACTGACAAAAATTTTATTGCTTTTTATGAATTAAATTCTTTTGGAGATTTTTGTTAAACTTTTTAAAAATAATTGAATTCGTGTCAAGTATTATATTATTAATAAAAATAATTTAATTTCTGCCAAGGTTGAATTCTATAAATAATTAAATTCTTTCAAGTAATTTTTTAAAAAATATAATAAAATACTTGAATTTCTGTGAAAAATTTTATTATTGATAAAAATAATTGGATTATTTCAAGAATTCTTATTAAAAATGTAATGAAATTAATTGAATATTTGAGAAGAATTTTAATATATTTATGAAAACAATTGAATTTTTGCGAAGAATTTATTTTTTTTAAATAATTGAATTTTTTGTTAATATAATTGAATTTCAGAGAAGAATTTTATTATTGACAAAAATAATTGTATTCTTTCATGACATTTTATTAAAAATGTAATGCAAATAATTGAATTTCTAAAAAAAATTTATTATTTTATGAAAAGAATTCTTTGGAAGAATTTTTCGTTTAACTTTTTGAAAATAATTGAATTCCTGACAAGAATTTTGTTATTGATAAAAATAATTGAATTCTTTCAAGAAACTTTATTAAAAATGTAATGAAAATAATTTAATTTCTATTACGAAGAATTTGATTATTGACAAAAATAATTGAATTCCTACGAAGAACTATATTAAAATTTTTAAAATAGTTAATATAATTTTAAAATTAATAATTACTTTTAATATTTAAAAAAAATTATTTGCTTGTTTAAAAAAAATATAAATAATTTACAGTCCAGAACGTGTAATATTTTGTAAAAAATCTTCGAGAAGAGTTTTTTCTACAGAAGATAAAAAGAAGAGATAAAAAGTAGAAGTAGAAGAAGGAGAATGAGAAGAAGAAGAAAAGCATAGTGCCTTGAGGAAAAATCCGTCCAAGAAAAAATTGGAGCACAAAATTTTTTTTGGAAACTTATTAATAACCATAATTAATAACAAATGGTCCAAAAAATAGTGATATTTACAAGCCTTCGTAAATATATATTTACTATTCTAGTTCGTAAATAATTTTAATTAATAATGAAACTTATGAAATTATTATAATATAGATTTTTTTAAGAAAAAATAACTTATTTTCTAGTCAATGCATTGAAAAAATATTTTGTTGACAAAAATTAGAACGTTATTTTATAAATAATTATAGAATTATAGAAAACTTAAAATAATAATAGTAATACATAATTATTATTATTACCTACTAAAATTATTATTATTAATATTAATTAATATTTATTTTTAATTTAATTTTTTAATTCATATTTATTTATTAATTAACAATAAAATTATAAATACAGTTAATGTTAAATAATAATATTATTAATGTTATTATAATAGTATCAATCACGAAAAATAATTTTTATCTGGAAGAGCTACAAATTTTATTATAGTAGCGAAAATTTTTGTTGATTTAGTTAAAACTTTCTCTATTCTAGAGAAACTTAGCACTATTTCAGTTAAAAGTTATTTTCCGTTTTCTGATATTATTATAATAGTGTAATTATAATATAACTATAATAGTATTATAATATTACTATAACAGTATTATTCTTATATTATTATAATAATAATTTATTATTATATTAAATTTTTTCATTTTTATTTATATAATAATTATTTTGTTATATAATGAAATAACTATTGTGTAAATAAAATAAAAAAATCGAAAAGTACATTTTTTGTTAATATTAAAAGTAAAATCAAAACGAGAAAAAATGTGTCATTAAATTTAACTGAAAATAATTAAAATATTTTCTCACTGAGATGAAATATAAAAAATTTTTGTCATTACAAAATACATATTTTCAATGTACTTATCATATATTTACCAGAAAGAAAAAAAAAGATTCATTAGTTGTTAATTATTGTTTCGTACTTTTGTTATTTCTTTCAAGTTTTAAGAAAAAAATGTTCAACAATAAACCAATAAAAATACTTTATAATATCATATAAACGATTATTACTTATCGGGATTTAATGTTTGTGATTACATGCAGTTGTGAGTCAATTTGCGAAATTATGTAATTCCTTTTTTTCCAGTTCCCTTGCAAGTTGCTGATAACAAAAACCAAAAGAAAAATAACCCATGTTAATATTATTATTACTAATCTTTGATAAAAGAATAATTATTAATAAATTGTTTTTTTTTGAAAAGCATAAAAATTATATACGTTACACTATAATTTATCTCACCTGCATATTTGAATCAAGTTTATCTGATTGCATTCCTAATGAAAGTTTCGTTAAAGTCCTTAAAGTTTCGATGAATTTTTTTATCGCTATTTTTCTATTCGAATTTTGTGAATAGATAAAAAATGTTCTATTGTTGTAATCAATGGGACATAAGATGCAGCCAGATTTTTCCTTGAAAGAAAATTTTTCTAATTTTTTATATTATTAATTATTTAATTTCTCAAAATTTTTTTTATTTTTTAATTATGTTTTTTGATTAATTCCTTTTAAATTTTAATTAGTAAAAATTACTGATTTGAGTTAGAGATTGACTTTTTGCTTTTGAATTAGTAAAGTTTACTAATAAATAGTAATTTCTACTAATTTATTATTTTACTAAAAAATAGTAATTTCTTATTTTACTACTAAATAGTAATTTCTACTAATTTCTCAGTTTACTAATAAATAGTTTCTACTAATTTATTATTTCACTAATAAATAGTAATTTCTACTAAATTATTATTTTACTAATAGTAATTTCTACTAAATTATTATTTTACTAATAAATAGTAATTTCTACATTAGTAAAATTTACTTATTCAAAAGCAAAATGTCAGTTACTAAATCAAATTAGTAAACATTTTTACTAATTCAAATTTAAAGATATGATAACAATAAATATATAAAAAATAATAAAAATAAAATAAATAGTATTTACTACTAATTTATCAGTAAAATTTACGTATTAAAAAACAAAGAGTCAGTCACTAAATCAAATTAGTAAACATTTTTACTAATTCAAATTTAGAGAGTTGTATTGTTTTTATTTATTTATAGACGGGACATTTTGTTTATTTTTTTTTAATAAACAAAATTAGTCTGTTTTTCTTTGAGGGGAAAAATATTAGTTGGATTAAATTGACTTTGATAACAAACGTGATTAGGTAACTAAAAATATATAATTATTAATCTAGTAGATTCGATGAAACAAGTGGAATGAGCTTGAACACTTGAAACTTGCTAAGAATTTAAAATTAATCACGTTGATTATTAGATTATTACACAATATATTAATGAGGATAAAAAATTCATTAGAATTTCCTATTTCGAATTAATGATTCTTCAAATACAAATTTATCATCAGGTATAAAACACTTGTGTGGTGTGTTATTAATTTTTTTTTCAAAATAACATTAATGTACCTTATGATCGTAGTGTGTTTTGCAAAATGCAATAATCTCTTGACCACAGTATTTTGATAGACCAGAAGTGTATAATTTTCCACTACAAACGGCATAGCTTTTTTCCACATTTCTGTTAAATATTATATTTGGAAATTAATTCTGATTATAGATATTTTTATATGATTAAAAGTATTTATTATAATTATTTGTTCAAATAATTATTAAGTAATTGTAATTATTAATATAATTAATAATAAATTTAATTAATCAGTAATTAATTATTACTAGCGATTACAATTATTATTCTGATTCTTATTTTAAAATTATAATTATTATTATACGGCTGGGGAGTTGAACTTTATATATTTTGAACATTCAGGGATTTGATCTTTCGAGTTATGTACTAATAATAAAATTATTTAATTATTTATTTATTATTATAAAATTATTATACATAATTGTAAAATTTATATAATATAAAATTCTATTTTTATCTACTTTCTTGTCAATTATTAATTGTCTATATCGTTTGTGTCAATTTAATTCTTTAATTATACTTACGTTATGGGACAACATGAACACTGTTTGGAACAAAATAATTTCCAATCATTGAATGATAACAAGTCCGTATAGTAAGGATTGACATTAACGACCCATAATTCTTGAACCTTGAGTAATAAAAGAAATTTTTTTAGTACAATAATGTAGTTATTATATAATAATAAGCACAACAAAAATAGATAATAATAATTATTAATAATAAAGTACATGTTCCGGTAATCTGTTCGCAGTTTGAAGTTAGTTGTTTGCTTTTTACCCTTTTTAATATTTTTTCTTTTCAAATATTTTTAATTTTAAAATCAATGTATTAAAAATCATCGAATTGTTGCAAAGAATTTTATCAAAAAATTTTATAATAATAGAATTTCTTCAAAGAATTTTATTATTTAGGGAAACAACTGAATTCTCGCAAAGAATTTTATTAAAATTTAAAAAAAATCCTAATTAAATTATTTTAAATTGTTTTTAAACTAATGGAGTTTCTTTAATAATTTTAATTGAAAATTTTAAAAGCAATTAAATTTTATGAAGAAGAATTTTATTCAAATTGAATTGAAAATTATTGAATTCTATTGCGAAGAATTTTACTATTTATAAAAATAATTGAATTGTTCCGAAGAATTTATTAAAATTTTAGAAAATAAATGAATTTTATGTTAATATTTAAAAATTTAAATTCTTTCGAGGAATTTTATTAAAATTGTTTTGAAAAGAATTGAATTTTTGCAAAGGATTTTACTATTTATAAAAATAATTGAATTATTGCGAAGAATTTTAGTATTTATAAAAATAATTGAAATCTTACGAAGAATTTATTAAAATGTTAAGAAATAATTAAATTGTTATAAAGAATTTTATGAAAATATTTGAAAATAATGAATTTTTTTTTGAGAAATTCAATTAAAGTTGTTTCGAAAATAATTTAATTTTTTTAAAGAATTTTATTAAAATTAAGTAATATTCAAAATAATGGAATTCATCACAAGAATTTTATTATTTTTTGAAAATGATTGAATTCTTCCAATATTTTTTTGACGAATATATTTAAAAATTGCATTGAAAGTAATTTAATTTTTATATATAGAATTTCTTAAAAAATATTTTGAGAATAATTGAATTATTTTTAGAGAATTTTAAATTCTTGTTGAAATTGATTTTTATGGAAATTTTTGAAAATAATTAAATTCTTTCGTGTAATTTTATTTAAATTGGATTAAAAATTATTTATTTCCAGCAAAGAATTTCAGTATTTATAAAAAAAAGTTGAATTTTTTTGAAGAATTTATTAAAATTTTAGGAAATAATTGAAATTTATGGAAGTATTTTAAAATATTTGAATTCATCCGAGGAATTCAATTAAAATTGTTTTGAAAATAATTGAATTCCTTCAAAGAATTTTACTATATTTATAAAATTAATTAAATTCTTGCGAAGAATTTGACTATTTAAAAAATTGAATTTTTTCGAAGGATTTATTAAAATTTTAGAAAATAATTGAATTGTTTAGAAGGATTTATTAAAATTTTAGAAAATATGAACAGTAATAATTAATTTTGTACTTTATAAGTGAATTTAAAATTTTAATTATTTAAATTATTTGAAAAATTTATTATTTTAATTTTTATTTAAGTAAATTTTGTATTTAGCATAGTATTTACTTAATTTAAAAGGGATATTAAATAGAAAAATTACTTTTGAATTGTTTTCAAAGACAATAATGTCAATTCCATAAAATCCAATGTATTGCTCTCGAAGAATAATTTCTCCTATTTGATGTGACAATTTTTCAATATCGAGTTGAGGTATTTTTGATTGTGGTATAATATATCCAATATTTGTAGCAAAATCATTTTTCAATTTTATCACATCTGCAGTTACAATTAAAAGTGGCTTTGCTGTGTCGTGTTCATTTAAAAGTCCCACACTAATTACGTGATATTCTTCGTTTGGACAAGCTTGCAGTATTCCTCCTTTGAAAATATATTTTATCAATTACTACTACATACACTGAAAAAAAATTTATTTGTATTAAAATTAACGATTTACTTGACTATTATCAATTAAAGATTTACTTTAATCAAATAATTTTTATTCAAATCAATTAAAATCGTATTTACTTCAAATACTTAAATTATTGATTCAAATAAAATTTATTTAATTTAAATAAAAGTTATTTGATTCAAGTAAATCATTAATTGATAATAGTCAAGTAATTGCTGTTATTTGAAGCAAATAATTTATTTTTTCAGTGTATTATAATTAATTAATTGTTGATATTAATTAATTTTGATTGTATTTTAGTAATTAATTCAATTAATTAGTTAATGATTTAAGTAGATTTTTCTCTCTTTTTTTTAACAAAACCAAAAAATAGAAGATTAGTTCAACTGTTTTTAATTTTTGCAATTGTCAAGTATTGCAATTATTAATAATAATTAGAATTTGTTGATATTGATTAATTCTATTTTATTTTAGTAATTAATTCAATTGATTAATTATAATAATAATTGAAGTTGATTTTTTTCTTTTTTTTTGACAAACTCAAAAAGTAGAAAATCATTTCAACTTTGCATAATAGTTAATAATAATTTATCAATTATTTATTTATTGTTGTTATTTATTTATTGTTTTTGATTAATTCGATTGTATTAGTAATTAATTCAATTGATTGATTACTAAAAAAGTGAAGGTAGATTTTTTTTTGACAAAATCAAAAAATTGAAAATGATTTCAATTTTTCATGAGTAATGCATATGAATTCATTAAGTAATTGAGAATTTACCATAAATTTCCAAGTCGCGAAAAAAATGTTGAGATTTTTCATAAATTTCCGTATTTAATTCAATGTCCTTGTGCAACAAAACAGCAAGTGTACTTTCTAATTCTTTCTCATTGAGCTAATAAGTTAAACAAGTATAATGATATAATTACATTATTAAAAAAAAATATTTTTTTTCCACAATGATTATCAAGTTTTTCAGTTGAATAGAATATATGTATAAAAAAATTAAATCCACAGTTATAATTTTCCAACAAAGTTGCATTCATAACGAACAATTATATGATGGAATAGGAATTGTAAAAAAATTATCTTTTCATTTTATAACTAATTGTATTTTTCTTCAATTATTCACCAAAAGTTTTTGAATTTTTTTCATTAAATCTTCTTGAATTCGATAAAGTGCCGTTTGATAGCCATAATGTCCAAAATTTATTTTTATAAACCATTTATAGAAGGGATGGAGAAAAATTAGTTTAGCTAAATTCGAACATAGCTGGAAAAGAAATATTCGAGAGATAAAATTTTTATATTCGTTTTCTTTATATTTTGCTGTAAAAAAGAAAAACAGAAAATTTTTTTTTATTTATTACTTCTTTGAAGTTAGTAACTTTTGTAAATGGCGGTTGTTTGATGTTTGCTTCATGCAGAACATCCATTATGTAATTTTTATTTAATAATCTATTTTGAAAAGTCAAACATGGACCTGTAATTAGTAAAAATAAATGATAAAAAAAGAAATTGTAGTGTAATTTATATAATAATAAAAATACGTAAATTATAATGTTCCAAAAATTCTAAACGTTCAAATGAACGAAATTTATTTATTTCATCTTGAAATTAAATTTTTATTACAATAATTTTGCGTTACTTTTAAAGAAATGTATTTACAAAAATTTTTAAATGTAAAATTAGAATTTTCTTTTACTTCTTCAATCAGTAATTTATGAAAATATTTTTACTAATATTTCGTTAACTCGAACGTTCAAAGCTTGTGGATCTTAAATTATATTATAATTTTTTTTAATTTAATATAAATTATAACTTGTTTTATAAATTTTAAGTTTTTGAATATAGTGTAATTTTTTTATACAGTATAATTTTGTTTAATTACCAAGTATAGCCATTTTTAATTCACAAGCAACAATTACGTCCATTTCGGTCAAAATTCCTGGCACTATGAAAGCTTGACGTCCTGCTGTTAAATATCTTACCCTTCGATAAGTCGATGGAGTGTAAAATAAATTTTCACAACCACTCAAACATTTTTCCTTTAGATTTTTTCTTCATAAAATAGTAAAATTTATTATAATAAAAATTTTTATATTTTCTTATTGCTTATTTCTTTATAGTAATAAATACTATATAGAAATATGTAAAATATGTAAAATTCTTTCCTATAAGAAATAAAGAATAAATTTCTATTTATTCTTTTTAATTTATTTACTTCTTATAATAATTTGATCGAATAAAAATTATCATGTAGGTACCTAATATTTAAATAATAATTTTAAAAAATAAATTATTTTTAAATACATATTGTAAATAATAATTAATAAGTAATTAATTAGTAAATAATAAGTAATAAATAATAGTAAAAATTTGTATTTACTATTTTTTTTAATTTGACATACTTGTTTTTCTCCGCTTTAATAATCCACAAATTATCAAAATTAACATCTGGCCTCACAAGAGTCAATAATTTTTTAATTACAAAAATGTCCAAATTCGTGTCATCTGGACAAATGTAAAGTACTTGCGAAGCTCTATTTTCTAACCATCCTAAACGTCCAATCTATTAAAAATATTTATGTCGCACTATAATTACAAATTTTTTTATTCATTTCTCAAAAAATCATTTCTAAAATCCTAATGATATTTTTTTATTTGTTTTTGACAAATTTTGGTTTTTTCAAATTTTATTCATATTTATGCCATATTATATTATAAGAAAAAATAAAATAACTAACTTGGATATTTTGTAGAGATTGATACGTTTTCTCTGCCCGACATCTGAATTCATTGTAACAGGCAAAAGATGGTAGATGGACCACGACGTGTGGCAATTTATTTATCTTTTTCAACGTTTTCGTCACACAATTTGTCCTGCGCGATAATTAAAAATTACGTAAAAAATGTAATTCACTGATTTATTCGTTAATTTATAAATTCTTTTATGATTAAATAAATATTATGTTAATAATATTTAAATATCCGAATAATATAAAATTTTGTAATTAGTATTGGAAAATAATTCTTCGAGAAAAAAAACAAAATAAAAATATTAAATTAAATAATTATGATGAATTTATTGATTGAACAATAATAGGAAATTAAATATAAACTATAAATTCAAATTAAAAGAAAACTGAATAATTAGATGCGAAAAAAAATTAACCATCTCATCATTTTTCTGCAGAGTGTTGAAAAACCCTGATTTTTAATTTCATGTAAACGATTCAAATTATCGTAATCGTCACTGCAAAGACTGCTGGGAAAAAAAATTTTTCTTTTTTCATTTTTTCTTTGAATGTGACATGTAATTTTCGAATAATCTCGAGTTTTCTCTGAATCGACACCCCATTTGCCGATTTTCTTGCATTTTCCCAAATAATTCAATTTAAATGGTTCAATAGGATCTTGAAGATAATGATCATAATTGTAATCGGGAAAAATTACTCTTTCTCGACGTTTACAAATTTTTGAGATTTGATCAGAAATAATTGATTTTGATTCAGACTATTGCACAGGGAATTTTTTTTATAAATTAAAAAAGGCATTTTTTAAATGAGAAATAATTTTTTAATTTCAGAAATAAAGATTATATAATTTTTAAATGAAAGATATACCTAATTGTTTAATTTAAAAAAGGCATTTTTTTTAATAAAGAATAAAATTCTTTAATAATAAAAAGGCATATTTTAATTAAAAATTAATTATTTAATCTAAAAAATGATCTTTTTGGACTTCAAAATTATTTCTTAATAAAAAAGATATTTTTAATTAAAAAATAATATTCTTTAGTATTAAAAAAGGCATTATACAATTAAAAATTAATTCTTCAATTTAAATAATTATCTTTTTCGATTAAAAAAAATTTGTTAAATGTATTTTTAAATAAAAAATAATTTTTTAATTCGAAAAGATCATTTTGTTATTAAAAAATAATTCTTTAATTTAAAAAGTCAGTTTTTTAATTAAAAAATAATTCTTCAAATAAAAACAAACATTATAATAATTAAAAAATAATTTCCTAATTAAAAAAAATGTAGTTTTACTTGAAAACTAATTTGTAATTGAAAAAGGTCATTTTTTGATTAAAAATCTTCTTTATTTAAAAACTTTGTTAATTAAAAAAACTTTTCTAATTAAAAAACTTTGTTAATCCAAAAAACTTTTGTAATTAAAAATCTTCCAGATTAAAAATAACAAATTTCTGAATAAAAAAAATGTCAGTGAATTAAAACTTTTTCCTTTGAAATAAAACATAACAAAAAACATTTCCTTATTAAAATTTTTTTTTTTATAAATATATCTGAACTTTGAAAATTTAATGCAAAATTTTTTAAATAAAAATGAAAACGGAAATCAAAGATTGCAATACGAACTTTTTCTATTTCTTGACCTTTGATTTTATTGCAAGTCAATTCTTCATTCTCGGAATAATAATTATGATAATTAATATTTCGTGAATTCAGTAGCGAACAGTCGCTTTCATAGAGAAGATTTCTCTTTGAACAAATCGATTCTGATTTTCCGAGATTCGATATTGTCTCGAATTCATTTTCAAAAATATCAAAAGAATCGAATGATTCATTATTCAGATATAATGTTTCGAAAATTGTAATTTCCGAATCAAAGGAAATAATTGCTTTTCCTTTTGATTTCAAATCTTCATTCAATGTTTTCCTGACGATTTTCACTATTTTATTAAAATCTAAATGATCGTTTCTGCGAAAAAAGTTTAATTTGTTTTTTTAATGTTAAACTTTAAGCCACTAAAAAAATTTATTTGTAATTTATATTTATATCTGAAATTCTTGGTTAAATATAATTTTTTTGTTCAAATTTAGAATTTATTTGATTTAAATAAAAATTATTTGATTTAAGTAAATATTTATGCGTTTTGAATAAAAATTATTTTATTCAGGTAAATATTTATTTCATTTGAATAAAAATTGTTTGAATCAAGTAAATATTTATTTAATTTAAACAAAAAATGTTTGATTTAAGTAAATATTTCATTTAAATAGAAATTTTTTGATTCAAGTGAATATTGATTTGATTCACATAAAAAATGATTTGATTCGAGTAAATATTTATTTCCTTTAAATAAAAAATAGTTTGATTCAAATAAATATTTAATTTTAATAAAAATTATTTGATTCAAGTAAATATTTTATTTAAACAAAAATTGTTTGATTCAAGTAAAAATTATTTGACTCGAGTAAATATTTAGTTGATAAAAATTATTATAAATATTTGATTTAAACAAAAATTTGTTGATTCAAGTAAATATTTAATTGTTGATAGACAAGTAAACAGTTATTTGAATCAGATAAATTAATTTTTTAGTATGAATGGAAATGTTATTAAAAATAGAGTTTATATAAATAATTAACAATAGAATTTCCTGGGAATGGTAATTATTTTTTTCGTCAAGCGATTTATTTTTATCAATTTCCACTTTTTTGAATTCTTCGTCACCACAAAGATATTTTATTTGATCCAGGGTCACATCCTGCTTTGAATTTATCGATTTGGAATAGCCACGTAGATCATTTGTTTGGCAAAAAACTTGTTCAATACATTTACACTTTTGTTCGTTTTCAAAGGATTTATTTTCTTCCTTTAAAAATGATTCATTATCAGAATTATCGTTGGGAAAAAAAGAAAAAATCTTGCGTGACGTTTAGGAGGAAATGTTTTTTTAAATACTTGTTGGAGAATGTCCTGGAAAGGACATTTAGATAGTTAAAAAAATTTAGAAAAATATAAATATATAAATAAAAATAAAAAAATATCGTTTTTTTATTAATTATTAATTTTTTTTTTGTTAATTAAAAATTCTAATAACTTTAAATTTTGCTTTCTGATCAAATAGCTAACCTTTCCTTGTAGAAGTAAAAATTGATCGTCACTATTTTTCATTGGAACCATTTTTTTTCCTCTTCGAAACAAAAAATTGTTAATTCTTTCCTTCTTTATTTTTCACACTTTTTTTTCTTTTTTTTATTTCTCACTCTTTATTTTTTTCCATCTTTATTTTTAAAAATATTAAATTAATTTCATTTTAAGTTTACTGTGAAACTAACTATAGAAAGGGAAATTTCAGAAATTGTCATTTTGCTTTTCTTTTGTTTAAAGATCAAATTTTAAACGAGAGAAACAATTCAGTATTTAAAGTAAAAAAAGAACTAAAGAAGTTTTAGAAAATTTTGGAATTTTTTTTGCAGAAAATTATTCTAATGTAATAATTTTTATAGTTATATAATTCATTGTTTTTTAAAGCAATTATTTGTCGTTGCGATTTAAATGACTTGCACGAAAAGAGTAACTACAATCTGAATAATAATTTATCATGTCAACTTTGTTTTTATTTTATTATAAAAATCTAGTTTTTCACTTGAATTTTTTTTTATGACATTTTAACCTGAAAAATTCGAGTCCAAACGTCATTTAAAATCTGTTTATTTTATAAATATTTATATTTCTATTTTAAAAATAAATTAAATTTACAAAATTTGTTGTAAACAAAAATTTATAATTTATACTTTGATATAAATTATATAATAATTACAAATTCTTAAAAGCGAGAATAAGAAAATGTTAAGTTTTTTTGCATTATGAGAATTGCAAAATTTTATAAACAAATTATACCAGGTTAAATTATTTAAAAAAATTAAATTTATATTTATATATTCATTTTAAATGTAATATGTATTATTATATAAATATATTATAAAAATCTATAATAATATTAATAATATTTAATAATTATTATTATAATAAAATGCAAATAATTATTTCACTGTTTAAAAGCAGTGAGAAAATAATTAATAATTATAATAAATATATTAATAAACAAAATGTATTTCTATTTCTATTTATTTTTATATTTAAATAATCGAAATGAACTATAATTAGTTCATAAATTAAATACTCATTTTTCTACTAAACAGAATAAATTTATAATAAATTTCCCGAACGAGAAAAAATTGAATTCCGAACAATCGTAAAATATTGAGAAAGAATAGAAAAAAAACTTTAATTAGAAATGTTTTATCATACATAATTAATGTCAAAAAGAGATAAAATTCCAGTGAAAAATGTAAATTTCGTGTGACTGTCAACACCTCGTTTAATATAAAGCTTTTCATCAAATTAGTATTTAATGATTGTATTGCACTTTTTTTCTCAATTAAAATGCTCTCGAATGACGTAAGTCATCACACACAGTTTTTTTCTCTCCTCTTATTTTTTTTTGCCTGGATTATCAGGTTTTTTGTGCCCTTCCCCCTTTTACCATTATAGAGTCAATATGATTGTTAACTCGTTTAAAATTATTCCAAGTTCAAAAAATCACAAGGTATATAAGTCTCTTTCGCACCTGTAATAATGACATTCTTGATTAAGCGCTCACTCAATATACATTGAGAAAATAGTGTTTTTTTTTGCTTTAATATTTTATCGGAAAAATAAAAATAGACAAGAATAAAATATCAAAATGGGAATTTTATCATTTATTCTAATCGGTTGTGTTATGACAACGACGACAATGTTAATTAGTGTTGAAGCAGATGATGCAGAACATTATCCAATAAGATGGGTGGAAATTGACATAAAACCAATAGTCGATAATGATCGATTGTTTAAAAAATATACGGAATGCATTATTTCGGATAAAATGAAGGGATGTCCCAAGGAAGCTCTACAAATTAAAAGTAAGTTTTTGTTAATTACCAAAATTTTTTTATCACTAATAAATGAATAATTAAATAATAAATACTCGTTCAAGGCCAAAAGGCATTAACTATGTATAATAAATAAATAAATAACAAATAAATAATTAAATAAATAATTTAATAATCAGATGAAGAGAAATCAAAATTATTCGCATAATTATTTCTACAATTGTTATTAATAGATATAATTAAGATAATTACAATTTTTTATTTGATATATATTTAATTAATAATGATTAATTATTAATTAATTTATTATATTTATAATTAATTTTTTTGTTAGTAATTATTTTTACAAATTAGTATTTTACTATAAAGCTAAATATATTGTGATGACATTATTTTTATAATTTTTTATAATTGTTTACTTTTTTATTATTTCCTTTATAATTATATTTTATATTTGCACTTACGTTATTATTTCAATAAATATTAATTTTTCTTTGATAATAATAGTTTGAAATTGTTTATAATTAAATTTTTTATATCTTTACCAAATTAAAAATGTTTAAATTAAAATTAAATTTAACAAAATAAATAAATAAAATAAATTTAATTGTTGTATTTATTTTTTTAATATGCAGTTGTTTGTTATTGTGATTATTGTAATTATTTTCGTGTTCTTTTATAATTCAATTATTGTTGAAATTATTTACTCATTACAATAAATAGTAAATATAGTTTTAAATTTACAATTAATTATATAATTAAATAATTTTAACTATAAATTGTATTAATTAAAAAATTGATAAAAACAATTTCGTTTGTTTGTTTTTTATAAAAACTTGATAAAAAAATATTTTATATGTCTAAATTTTTATAAAAATTCATAAAAAAATGTATTTCTTTCATTTTTTTTATATTGATAAACAATTATTTTTTTTCAAAATAAATCAAACAAATTGTTGTTTTTTTATACCTAATAAATTGATGGATAAAATATTTTTCTAATTCACTCTTTATTTATTTATTTATTTATTTGTAAACGCTATTTATTTATTTAAAAAAAAATTGACGAGAAATTAAAATAATGTTTAGAAATAAATAAAATCTTTTTTTATTTATTTTTGATAATAAATTGATGAAAAAAATAATTTTCTAATACACTTTTTATTTATTTATTTGTAAATGGAATTTATTTATTTATTTATATTACAAGAATTGACCACGAAAAAAATTTTAGATAGAAATAAATAAAATTTTTTTTTATTTATTTTTGACAATGAAATAAAAAAATATTTTTTAAAAATTCACTTTCTGTACTAAGTTGATAAAAAAAGTCCTGTATACATTTTTAAATAAATAATTAAATGTTGTTTGTATATAAAATAATAAAAAAAAATTAAATAAAAAAACTTTTTTCGTTTATTTTTTATAAATAATAGATAAAGATTTTTTTAAATTGATTTTGTATCAAAAAAATGATTTAAAAAATACTGTTTTTTTATTTGTTATTATAGTTTTTTTTGGTAAAATAAATAGATTTTAATTTTACTAACAAAATTTTTTTTTTAGGCGCTGTACCGGAAATTATGGAGACGCTTTGCAAAAAGTGCCTGCCTATTCATATTTCACGAGGAAAGGAATACGCTTCCTATGTTTGTACAAAACGGCCAGAGGAATCGCTGGCAATTCTTAAGAAACAAGATCCAACTGGTGCGATTCGAACACGATTTGAGAATACGTTTGGAGTTGTTGAAGAATGTAAAGATATACATGTATGAAAATTTAGTTGTTTTTTTTGTATAGATACTTTACAATTGAGGGGCTGGATGCTATAATGTGTTACGCGTGAACACACGGCCAGTCAGTTGGGTTATGGAGAGAAAATTTTGAAGTTGTTCAAAATGAATTTAAAATTATTGTTTCTTGTTTAGAATTTCAAGGCGAAACTTTTTTTCTAATAAAATTTTTTTATATAATTGTTTGTTTTTAAGTAAATTGAGAAAAGCGTGATTTTCTAACCTAAGAAATTTTAATGAATTTTTGACTTCAACTCGTGATTACTTCGTTAAATATTAATATTTTTCCACGAAATTTACACACAATATTCTTCAAACTAGTTCAAAAGTGAAACAATATTTAGTAATTTTTCAAAAAATTCTATGTCTAAGTAAATAATTATTTAAATAAATGTGCCGGAAAAATGATGCAGCTATTTTCAATTGAAAAAGTTGAGTGACGAATTTTCGTTTTCGGAAAACTTCCAGTGACAAAAATATTCATCAATATGTTAGGAAGTTTTTTTGAAAATTTTTCGTCATTTGATAGTAAATTAAAGAAAATAGAGCAATTTTAACAGCGTCGTGCTCTGCTGTAAACGTAAACATTGACTCACTGTATACATTGGTCTTGTAATGGCGGCCATTCCACACGTGCGCGGCCACGCCGTAATTTTACAGCAGAGCGCGACACTGTTAAAATTGCTCTATTTTCTTTAATTTATTATCAAATGACGAAAAATTTTCCAAAAAACTTCCTAACATATTGATGAACATTTTAGTCACTGGAAGTTTTCCGAAAACGAAAATTCGTCACTCAACTTTTCCAATTGAAAATAGGATAATCATTTTTCCGGCAAAATTATTTAAATAATTATTTACTTAGACATAGAATTTTTTGAAAAATTATTAAATATTGTTTCACTTTTGAACTAGTTTGAAGAATATTGTGTGTAAATTTCGTGGAAAAATATTAATATTTAACGAAGTAATCACGAGTTGAAGTCAAAAATTCATTAAAATTTTTTAGGTTAAAAAATCACGCTTTTCTCAATTTACTTAAAAACAAAAAATTATATAAAAAAATTTTATTAGAAAAAAAGTTTCGCCTTGACATTCTGAACAAGAAACAATAATTTTAAATTTATTTTGAACAACTTCAAAATTTTCTCTCCATGACCCAACTGACTGGCCGTGTGTTCACGCGTAACACATTATAGCATCCAGCCCCTCAATTATGTAAATAATTTATAGTTTATACCTCTGTGTAAGTAATTAAATTGTAAATAATAATTTTTACAAATAGAACTCTTTTTGTATTTTCTTTTTATTCATAAAAACTATATTTTTTTTAGTGGAAAATAATTTAAATAATTTTTTTTAAGTAGATAATAATTTAAACAATTTTTTTCGAGTAGAAAACTTTTTAGTAGAAACTAATATTAATACTTCCTCTATGAGGAAGTAACAATTGTTTTGAGTAGGAAGTAATTGCAACAATTTTTTTTCCATGTAGAAAACTGTTTAGTAGAAACTAATATAAACAATTGTTTTGAGTATAAAATGATTTACACAGCTTTTTTCGAGTATAGAAAACTTTTTAGTAGAAACTAATATTAACAACTGTTTTGAGTAGAAAGTAATTTAAACAATTTTTTTCGAGTAGAAAACTTTTTATTAGAAACTGATATGAACAATTGTTTTGAGTAGAAAGTAATTTAAACAATTTTTTTCGAGTAGAAAACTTTTTAGTAGAAACTGATATGAACAATTGTTTTGAGTAGAAAGTAATTTAAACAATTTTTTTCGAGTAGAAAACTTTTTAGTAGAAACTGATATGAACAATTGTTTTGAGTAGAAAGTAATTTAAACAATTTTTTTCGAGTAGAAAACTTTTTAGTAGAAACTGATATGAACAATTGTTTTGAGTAGAAAGTAATTTAAACAATTTTTTTCGAGTAGAAAACTTTTTAGTAGAAACTGATATGAACAATTGTTTTGAGTAGAAAGTAATTTAAACAATTTTTTTCGAGTAGAAAACTTTTTAGTAGAAACTGATATGAACAATTGTTTTGAGTAGAAAGTAATTTAAACAATTTTTTTCGAGTAGAAAACTTTTGAGTAGAAACTGATATGAACAATTGTTTTGAGTAGAAAGTAATTTAAACAATTTTTTTCGAGTAGAAAACTTTTTAGTAGAAACTGATATGAACAATTGTTTTGAGTAGAAAGTAATTTAAACAATTTTTTTCGAGTAGAAAACTTTTTAGTAGAAACTGATATGAACAATTGTTTTGAGTAGAAAGTAATTTAAACAATTTTTTTCGAGTAGAAAACTTTTTAGTAGAAACTGATATGAACAATTGTTTTGAGTAGAAAGTAATTTAAACAATTTTTTTCGAGTAGAAAACTTTTTAGTAGAAACTGATATGAACAATTGTTTTGAGTAGAAAGTAATTTAAACAATTTTTTTCGAGTAGAAAACTTTTGAGTAGAAACTGATATGAACAATTGTTTTGAGTAAAAAGTGATGTAAACAATTGTTTCGAGTAGAAAATATTATTAATTACTAATTTTTAATAATTTCCAATAATATTAATATAATTCGGCTTTTAAATTCCCAATTTTTCAAAATTGAAATAAAATCATCTGCGGGGAGAATCGAAACCCTGACTCAAAAATTACACTCAATGACTTAACGACTACGGCTACAGTTGAATATAAAGATAGACTTATATTCTACTTATATATAAAATATATTCTTATATATATAAAAATAAATTATTAATTATATATAAAAAAATATATAATTATATTTTTATATTTTTAAATTATTCTATTATCTATATTATTATAAATAAATTCTTAAAAATTGTATTGTATTTGTTAAATGAAAATGAAACAATTTTTAAGCTGCATTATTGTCAGGCGGTGGTTCAAAGTATTTTTGTCGATAAATCCCCTTTGGATCGTATTTATTAGCGAGTATTTCAAATTTATTCGGTTCGAATTCCCTGAAAGTAAAAAATTCTTTTTTAATACGTTCGAAAATAAGGAATATTATTATAATATTATTAATTTTCAACTAGAAAATTGAATTAATACTGTGCGTTTTTAAAAAATTTATTTTCACACTTTTTAAATATTGTATTCGTTTTTTTCTGCTTTTTTTAAATTGTTTACTTTTAAAATTTTTATATTTAAATTATATTATATATACATATTAAATATTATATGTATAATATAGAAATATACATTAAATTTACATTTAGCTAATTTTGGTTCGAATTGGAAATTCTTATATCTCAAGTTTGGAAAAAATTGATTTGAACTCAAAATACATATAAATATATATACTAACAGGTCAAATCACTTGTGAAGTATTTATCATTAGTGTTCATGGCATGCACAACATTTCCTGTTCTTTTTTTATAATGACGTTCTTTGTCTAAAATGACGTCACATGCAATTTCTCTCTTTTTTAAATCAACTTGAACGTCTCATCCATTTGAAATGTTATTACTAGAAAAAAAAATAATTAAAAAAATTAGTTAAAAAAATTTAGCAAAAAATTTTTTTAATTAATCACTAATAACTATTTTGTAATTTGTATTACCTAATTATAATATACTTACAATAATTATAATATTTATAGTAATTAATAATAATTATAATAGTTACCATATATTTTTTACCACAATTATAACATTTATTATAATTGGGATATAATTAATATATTTATTTATCAATGTTATTATTACTATTAATATTATATAATATTGTTTAAATATATTTAAAAACTATGTAACTAATTAATGTTTTATATTTTTTTTCAATAATACCTGAGATATCTTATTACTTTTACGGATCCTTCAATTTGACTTTTGGTACATTTAGCGCAAGCATTGGCCAAAGCTTCTGGCAAAGCTCCTGTAATAAAAATTTTTTATTTCTTAGAATAACTTTTAAATTTCGTTATTATTATTCTTATATTTTTATTTTTCTATAGTATTGTTTAAAATTTTCGTCTTTATTTATTTATTTGAATATTAACGGGATAGTTAACATTTTTTATGAATAATAATTAGAAAAGTGGTAAATAAAAAAATTGTAAATAAAACAAATAGTAAATAAAAAAATAGTAAACAAAAAAGTAGTAAATTAATTAAGTAGTAAATAAAAAAATAATAAACAAAAAACAGTAAAATAAAAAATTAGTAAGTAAAAAAATAGTAAATGAATAAACAGCAAAACAAAAATAGAAAATTAAAAAAGTTGTAAATAAAAAAAATAAAGGTGAATTAAAAAATAGTAAATATAATAAATAGTAAATAAAAAAGTGGTAAATAAAAAATAATAGTGAATTAAAAAATAGTAAATAAAGTAAATGAGAGTGAATTAAAAAAAATAAAATTTAATTTAAAGAATACAGAACATTTTTCAAAGAATTGTAAAATAAATTTTTTTTTTAAATACAATTTTTTTTTCAAACAAAAAAAACTCACGTTTCAATTCCATGCCATCGGGGGGACACGGTCCCTTGGACATGAGACAATTGAAATAATATTGCAAAAGTCGTTTGCTGTCTAAAATTTCATTGAGATTAACTTTGTCCCATCGGGTCATGTATGTATTTTGTTTTGGCCACAAATATCCATAAGTGTCACGTGGTCCGGTTAATAAAAATATAAGACACAAAATCAACGCAAACATAAATAAACGCACATTCATCTTGGACTTAAATAATATAAATGCGAGTAAAACATTGCGCTCTGAACTTTATAGTGTAGTAGAACTTCCTCCACTTTCCTGACGATCCAATTTTGATCCGGTTATTAACATTATTTATCAAGGCTTCTTTATTATTTTTTTTCTATTATAAAAGAAAGCGTATTTTTTTTCATCTTGTCTCAGGATGATGATCAGCAAAAGGAGAAAAAAAATTATTTATAGCAAAACAATATATAATAATTGTTATTGTCATTCTTTACAAAGATTTATACAAATAACAAGGAGGGAAAAATTATTTTCCTTTTCTGGAATCAAGGTCGTGATCTACTTTTTCGAATATAGAGAAATTAACATTTTGTTGATAATAAGAAATTGACGAAGAAAACTTTTTTTCTGGGGGATTTTTCGGAGGTTTTTTTGATTTAATTTTTTATTTCTATACGAGCAGTGAAAATAGTTTTTTAATAAAAAATTTTTTTTTTTGGCTTTTTCGATATTTATTTTTTTATTTGATTTATTTATTTATTTTTGAACGAGTAGTACAGTTTTTTAATAAAAAAAAATAATATTCGGCTTTTTCGATATTTATCTTATTATTTTTGTTATTAATTTGTTATTTTTTTTAAGCGGACAGTGTGAACATTTTTTTAATGCAAAAAATATTTTTTTAGTTTTTTTTTGATATTTTGATTGAGAAATTTTTTTTCCATCCAACTAAATTTCATTTCAACAAATTTTGAAAATTATTTATTTAGTTTAACTGGGGAATTATTTATATTTTAAAGTAAGATTTCTACCTTAAGCTTGTCCCGTCTATAAATAAATAAAGAAATTCTTTTATTCTTTTTTAAAAATCAGCAAAAAAATACTTTTTTTTATTTTTGTATTATTTTTGAATGTATCAAGAATAATTTATTGCTTCAATAATTGCAATTGTATTTTATTGTGATTGAAAGATGAAAAGAAGCTTCTGGAATAGTTTTCTTGGAATTATTGTTTATCCGGAAAAATCAAATTAATAATTGTTGGCAATTGAAGAAATCCCATGATGAAGTAAATTGTACTTTATTAAAAGTTGTTTTCTTTTTATAGCCGGCAATTAAATAACTATTTTATAAATAAAGTGATTAATTACCTCCAAGACCGCATCTAAAATAAATTTTTTCAAAATATTATTTTTCCGAAAGAGGGAAAAAATTATTTAAATAATGTTTTTTCATATATTTACCATAATCTGATTAAAAAAATATTTTATTTTGTAAAAAATATTTTAAATTAGTGACAAATCTTTTCACATAAAATAATTACAGTGACGTAGACCAATTACAGGATTATCAAATAATCCTGTAATAATAATAATAATAATAATAATAATAATAATAATAATAATAATAATAATAATAATAATAATAGTAATAATAATTTTTTATTCTTACAATATTATTATTAATATTATATTATTAATTATATTACAATATATTATTATTATTATTTGTAATAATTATTATTTATTGTAATAATATTAAAATTCTTTAATAATGAATTAACTAATAATTTCTTTCAAATTTTTTTTTCAATTAATATAAGAGAATTTTAAAGTGACAAATAATTAATTAATTAATTTACTTATTAGTTAACTAATTAATGTTATTAATAAATTAATTAATTTACTAATTAATTAAAATTTTTTTTAATTTGTTTACTAGTTCAAAAAAATAGTCAAATATATTTGAAAGGATAAAAAATTACTCGGTGAACGTTTTAGGTTAAATATCGGTGCATTTTCAAAGTTTTAACTTTTATTACACCGAAGCCACTGAACTTGTAAAACCAGAAACGACTTTGCTAATGTGACCTAATTACGGCACATTGCAGCAGAAGAAATTTATTATCTAAATAATTTGAAAAATAATCTATATATGTATTTATTTCTACAATTTTTCATTTCTAAATTTAATTTCAAATATTGAATTGAGAGAGGAAAAAATTTTTTCATTTTATTCAAATAATATAATTTATTGGAGAAATATTTCTCTTGAAAAGTTTTTTTATATAAAGTAATTTTCAACAATGAAGAGGTGAGGAATTATTTGTTTCCGGTTGAGAATTATTTTCCACAGGTGAAATATGTTGTGAATTTTTTTGTTGAATAATTTTTTCAATTATGAGAATAAATGCAGCGACGCTTAATCCTCCAAATAGTAGAAGAATTGCTGAACTAAATTCGCCAAATTCGACAGGAACTGGTTTCGAACTGTGACCTGGTGGACATTGTGGTCGTCTCGGATACCAAATTGTTCGATGACGTCTTGTTATTCCACCAGCTACAGATTTTCTCAATCTGTTTTATTTTTAGAAAACAGGGAAAAAAATTGAAAGTAAACAAAGTGGGACACCCATCATATTTTTTAGTCATACTCTGAGTTGCTTAACTTTTATTAAAATTTCTCGCAGAGCAATTGATTTTTTATTATAAAATTAGTTATTTTTAACGAATTTAAATTTAGATAGTTGTTAAAATGATATTTAATTATGATAATAATCAAGTTAATTTAATTTTTATTTTAAATAAACTTTTATTAAATTAATTAATTCAATAATTCTGTATTAATTTACTAATTTTGAATTTACTATTCTGCAACTTTAATAATTATTATAAGTAGGGATTTCGATTTGGAAAGATAGTGAAATTATCCAAATGCGCGCGCACACACGCTATCTCTTCCAGCGTGCGCGCGCATCTTTACATATTGTGTCACGCTATCACCATTTAAAATTAAATACTAAGTAAATTAAATAATAAATACAATATAAATATAATAAAATAACATATAATATTAAATATAGAATTACACTGTAAAAAAAGGGAGTTAAATTTTAACTCCCCCGGGGGGTCTATAAAAGTCGCACCCATTGGGGAGTTAATGCCAGGGGAGTTAAATAAAGAGAGTTAAAATTTCACACCCAAATGCTAACTCCCCATGAAAAAAATAACTCGCGCGGGTGTTGAATGAAGGAAGTTAGAAATTAACTCTCTTTTGGAGTTGATTTTTAACTCGAAAAATTTCACTCCCAACTCCCGAGTCCGTTAACTCCCCAAATTTTTTACAGTGTAATTCATATAATATTATAAGTATAATGTTTATTATAATATTTATATTTATTATAATATTTACTATTTAATAATTTATTTAAAGTTAACTATTTATTAATTAATATTCTTTTAATAATTCTCACCCATAGACGATCATTTTATTAAATGGTGAACGCTTACTGGTGACAATACCAAGTTCCTCACCATCGTAGGCTTTGATTTCTGTTAGTTCGCAAATTTCGTTTTCAGTGAAAGTTTCCTTTTTTTATTGTCGATAAAAAGAAAAAAGTTTATTTTTTAATTTAAATCAAAAATTGTAATGATATGATATGAAAAATACCTCTATATGTTTATAAACTATTGCAACGTCAACAAGAAATGCGAATTGTCCATTTTTCATTCTACTCAAACCTTCAGAACTGTTGAAATAAGAGCGTTTTCCCTTTCTTGTGTTTTCCTCAATTCTTTTTTTTAAAGCTCGACATCTGTCGTCGGGTGGATGCTGAAAAATTAATGAACCGAAAAAAAATTATTTCTTTATCGTATAAGAAAAAAAGCTGACTTTTTGCTTTGGAATTATTAAAAGTAACTAATAAATAGTAATTTCTCCTACTTTATTAGTAAAATTTTAAAAATTTAATTGAATTAGTAAAAATGTTTACTAATTTGAATTAGTGACTGATTTTTTGCTTTTGAATTATGTAGTAAATTTTACTACTAAAAAATATCAATAAAATATTACTAATTTACTACTAAAAATATTATTAATTTTGTACTAAATAAATTAGTAAAAATTATTACTTAGTAGGAAGTAAAATTTACTAATTTACTACTAAAAAATATTTTAATGAAATATTACTAATAAAATATTACTAAATTTACTACTCAATAAATAGTAATTTCTTTTAATTTATTAGTAAAATTTTATGTGTAATTCTAAAAAAAAGTTAGCCACTAATTAAAAGTAGTAAACATTTTTACTAAAAAATATTACTAATTTACTACTAAAATGTACTACTAAATAAATTAGTAAAATTTACTAATTTCCTACTAAATAAATTAGTAGAAATTACTATTTAGTAAGAAAATTGACTAAATTAGTAGAAATTACTATTTAGTAAGAATGTTTACTACTTTACTACTAAATAAATTAGTAGAATTTACTATTTAGTAGGAAAATTTACTAACTACTACTGAATTAATTACTACTAAATAAATAGTGATTTCTGCTAATTTATTAGTAAAATTTACTACGGAATTCGAAAGCAAAAAGTCAGCCACTAATTCAAATTAGTAAACTTTGTTACTAAATCAAATTTACAGAGTTGTTTGGCAAGTAAGTACTTAACAAAGAATTTTGCAAAATGATAATATTTACTTCTATAGCTCTGCGATTGTAAATAACATCATCGATTCCAATTTCGATATCAGATTTTAATAAATCGTAAACTGTATTAATAAATCGAGGACGCTCGGCCAAAAGTGATCCCACGATACTTGCGGAATAAAATTGAAAGAGTAACATTCCCCAAAGGAATGTTGAGACGAAAAGTATTCGATTGGAATAAAATTTAGGAATATCGTTGGCGTCTAAAAGTTTTAGTTTTTAAATCTTTATAATTTAATATTCAATTTTATTTTAAGATAACAACGCAACGATAGCAAACCTTGTTGAGTGATAGCGGCCATTACGACGAGAAATGTTGCCGTATTTTGATTTATGTACAAGCCATTAATTTCGGATTTATTTTTTTGAAATTTCCTTTCATTTCCGATCATAAATAATAATAAGAACCAGAAAATAATTCCAAATGTCAAAATTGCCCACCAGACATTATTTTGAAATGGATTTATAAATATGTTGCGTATTTTATTTTTCTTTGGATGTCGAAATAATAGCGCTGGACTGTCGGAATTAGTAGAATTTTTTTTTGAAAAAGAGAAAAAAAACAGGATTAGTAATTAGTAGAATTTTTAATATCAAAATAATAATATTATAAATAAGTGGAATTTTTTTTTATTAAAAAAGAGAAAAACCTCAGTAACGTTAATTTCATTTTCATAGATTGTTTCGAGATCGAAATGCGCATAATAATAATAATAATAATAATAATAATAATAATAATAATAATAATAATAATAATAATAATAATAATAATCCCCGCCGATGGTTGTCCACTACCGAACATCATCGATGTCTTTGACGTGCTGGGAGAAGCGGATCCACTGCCAAATGTCATTGATTTCTTTGATGTACTGGGAGAAGTGGACCCACTGCCGAACATCATTGATTTCTTTGATGGGCTGGGAGAAGTGGGTCCGCTGCCAGACATGATTGATTTCTTTGATGAGTTGGGAGAAGTGGGTTCGCTGCCAGACACGACTGGCATCTTGGATATGTTCGGTAGACCTTGCCGTGGTGGCGGGACTTTTCACTAAAGGACAACCAACAGGGTGGTTCCCTGATTTTAAAACCAAAAAAAATGAATGAAATGGATAAAGAATCACATAAATTACTCCAAGTGGGTACCTCGAAAGAGGGTAATCCCACCACCGATTCTGATCGGGTGCAAGCCTCGATAGTCGGTGCAGATGGCTCCAAGGATTTTGGAGGGAGCCAAATAGATAGCCAGGTGACATGCTACGAATCAAATGTCGCAAATCAGTTCCTGGCTATTCCGGGAATTTTTAAAAGCTTGCGCCAAGGATTCAAGCGACAAAAAAACGTCGGTCGTGACATCCAGGATGGCGTGACGGTTTTGGAAAATGCGTTCGATATAATCTGTAAGAATTTACGTTTTATCCCCGAGCCTTTCAAAGACCAAGAGCCGCAATTTCCAACTGTGGAAACTCCACGGCAGACAAAGAGTGTTATTGCAACCCGGGATAGCGCGGCTGCAGGCGCAACTAAGACGAAAAAGATTAATAAGCGCCCTAGGGAAGGAGTAAGCCCGGATGTGAGTCCACAACGAGCGACTCAAAGTGAAAAGAGGATTAAGCGAAAGGATGCTCCACAGCTTAATCCTGAGTCGCTAGTTGAAGCAAAAGGGGCGTCCTCAAGTAGTCCTAGTAAGACGTATGCCGATACCGTCTTGAAAGACGGAGCGGTCATTGAGGATGACTTTAAGGTTGTTGGAAAAAGAAACAAACGGGCTCCAGGAAGAAAGACCCAAGGCGAGAAAAAAGAGCTCACGAAGCCCCCTTCGAAACTCAGGTCCACGGAAGCTGTGAAGATCACGGCAAGAGGCCCAAAGTTTTACGAGGGTATCTTGCCGCTGATAAAAGAAAAGGTTAAACCTGAAGATACAGGCACCGTGGTACAGAAAATCAGGAGAACTTTTAAACAGGAAGTTCTCCTGATAGTGAAAAAGGGTGGAGAGACCTTAGAATTTGCGAAAAGTCTGTCCTTGGCCCTGCATGGCAGGGCCGAGGTCATACCTCTTGTAAATAAGAGGTCTCTAGAAATCAGAGACCTGGATGAAGCCACTACAGAGAGTGAGGTGACTTCAGCATTGGAAGAAAAGCTGGGCAAGTCCGACCTGCCTATAGAGTGCAAATTACTGCCGCGCTACAAAGAAACTAAGGTTGCTCTAATCCGCTTGGCAGAAGCAGAAAGTGACATTCTGCTTAAACTTGGCCGAATCAAAATCGGCTGGATAAATGCTCAAATTCGCGAGCATGTTGAAGTAGCTAGGTGCCAAAAGTGCCTAGCCTATGGACACTCTACCCGAACCTGCAAAGGCCCCGACAGAAGTAAAAACTGTCGGAGATGCGGCGGAGAGGGACACCTCGCGAAGAGCTGTAAAGTTAAGCCGAAGTGCCTTACGTGCTTGGACCTAGGGAAGCCAGAGACGGATCACGATTCCGGAAAGAGAGCCTGCCCGGTTTACAGAGAAGAACTGCAAAAGATTAAAAGGGCAAATCCTTAAAATTTTTGCAGGTCAACCTGCATACAAGTAAGGATGCACAGTTGCTCCTAATGCAAACAGCAAGGGAAAATGAGGTCGATATCCTGTTCTGCAGTGAGCAGTATCAAGGAAGCGACCTCGCCCCTTGGTATCAGGATAAGGCAAAGAGAGCCGCCATAAAGCTGTGCAACCCAGAATTGCGGGTTGACAAGTTTCTGGAGACGAGCAGTGGGTTCGTGTGGATAGAGGTGGCTAATATACGTATGTATAGCTGCTACTTCTCACCCAACGACCCACTGACAAACTTCGAAGCCAATATCGAAGACCTAGAAGCGAGCCTCACAGAATCCAGGCTGGATGTCATCATCACTGGTGATTTTAACGCAAAGTCGCCAGAGTGGGGTGAGACGAGACTCGACAAGAGAGGAATTCGTATTGGAGAAATGATCTCCAGAAACGACTTATTGGCAGTAAACCGAGGCAATACATGGACTTTTAGACGAGGTGCGATCGGATCAATTATAGATCTAACAATCGCATCGTCTAAACTATTTAGCCGCATAACCGACTGGCGGGTCTCTGAGGAATATACCGCAAGTGACCACCAGTATATTGAGTTCTCAGTCTCGATGGGAGACACACGAGGAGGAAAAAGACAGGATGCTCCTAGTCGCAAAACCTCCTCGTGGAATATGAAGAGACTCGACAAGGAAAAGTTCGGCCGGTCCCTAAGAGAAGCCCTTTTAATTGAGGACTTGGGCTGGGTGAAGAGGCCGAGCAGTCTGGATGCGGAGGTGCGAGCGGTGAGGAACATGATAGTCACCGCTTGCAATGCGTCAATGCCACGCAAAGGCGCCACTCCCGTAAGAAAATCCTTGCACTAGTGGTCAGAGGAGCTAGCCTCCTTGAGAAAGGAATGCCTCAAAGCAAGAAGGACATATACCCGATCTAAGAGAGATTCCTTGCTGAAAGAGGCTTTCAAGGAGGCGAAAAAGAACCTCAAGAAAGAGATCCGGAAGTCGCGACGCCATAGCTGGAAGGACCTAATCGAGGAAGTCGATAAGGACCCATGGGGTCTGGCTTTTAAAATCGTAACTAAGAAATTAGTGACGAGGCAAAAGACCCCCGGCCTGGACAATCCCGATTGGGTCAGAAAGATAATAAGTTCTTTGTTTCCTCCTGCGGAGCCATACCTTAGAAGGGACTGGAGTTTTTGCAAAGTCGAAGAGGAAGAACTCTTCACACTTAGTGAACTGCAAAAAGCAGGCAAAAGATTGAAAACAGGCAAGGCGCCTGGAATCGATGGGATAAGTAACGAGATCCTAAAGTTGGTAATCGACACTTCACCCCAGATTCTGCTTCGATGCTTCAATCATTGCCTTGAGAGAGGAGAGTTCTTCCGCGACTGGAAGCGACAGAGGTTAGTCCTCCTAAGGAAAGGTGAAAAACCGCTAGATAAGGTTTCATCGTACAGGCCTATATGCCTGCTAGATACGATGGATAAACTTCTAGAGGATATGGTTCTGCAGAGAATGCAAAGCCACTTGACCGAAGAAAATCGTCTATCCGATCACCAATTTGGTTTCCGTAAAGGCAAGTCCACGGTTGATGCCATCCAGGCAGTTGTGGACATAGCCAAAGCAGGAAAAAACAAATTGGGACCTGGGAAAAAGAAGAGCTTCTGCGCGTTGGTAGCAATTGACATACGCAACGCGTTTAATTCCGCAAGATGGAAAGATCTCATCGAGTCGATGGAAAAGAAAAACATGCCGCCCTACTTGTTGCGGATAATGGATAATTATCTTAGCGACAGGTGGGTTATATATGAGGAAGACACCTGCACTCTCAAGGAAGAGATGCAGCGTGGGGCTCCTCAAGGCTCGAGGGTGGGTCCATTTGTATGGAATGTATCTTACGATGATTTTCTGCGAATGGATCTGCCCGAAGGTGCGGTGATCATCGGCTTTGCGGACGACGCGTTATTCGTGTGCACTGCCGAAAGTGAGGAGGCTCTTGGGACATTGGTGAACGAATGTCTGCGACTAGCTAAAAGCTGGCTGGATACCAGAGGTCTTGAAATGGCCCTGGAAAAGACCGAGGCACTGCTGGTCACAGACAGACGTGGTTATGAGCTCCCACGAATCGTGATAGACGGATTCGAGGTCAAGTGGAGTAAGCAAATTAAATATCTTGGTGTGAAGTTAGATGGAAGGTTAAACTTCCACCACCACATGGCTACGGCGTCAAATAAGGCGATCGAGTGTGCGGCTAATCTTTCACGGCTAATGCCAAATGTTGGCGGACCCCGTGAACAAAAAAGAAGACTGGTGGCGAGTGTCGCCCACGCTAAAATGCTCTATGCAGCACCAGCGTGGGCCCCATCCCTGAGGAGTAAAAGATGTGTGACCATCTGTGAAAAGATACTGTCTGCGCAGAGATCGATAACAACGCGTATCATCTCTGCATATAAGACGGTATCTACGAGTGCTGTGCAGGTCCTTGCAAGTGTCCCGCCAGCAGATCTTTTGGCGAGGGAAAGGGAAGAAATGTTTCTCTTTTCTAAAGAAAGCAGTTCCTTGAATGAGGAATTAAGACCAAGCAAGGGCCTGATCCGCAAAGAAGCGAGGCACAGGCTCATAGAAAGATGGCAAGAAAGATGGGATGGTGAGGAAAAAGGTCGATGGACTTATCGCCTTATCCCGGCACTCGCCACCTGGATAAATAGGAAACATGGTCAGGTTTCCTATTACTTGACTCAGGCGTTCACAGGTCACGGGTGTTTTAACTCGTACCTGTGTCGCTTTAAATTACGCGAGAACGAGGTGTGTGCATATTGCCAGTTCCCTGAGGACAACGCGGAGCACACCCTCTTCTCATGCAAGAAATGGGACTTGGAGAGGCGGGCCATGTTCGAAGGTGTAAACAGTTAAGTTACACCGGAGAACATGGTATCGCTGATGACCCAGTCAGAGGAGAATTGGCGGCAAGTCGAGAACTTCATAATCTCGGTTATGTCGAGGAAGGATCTCGACGGCCGCCAAAAAGCGTAATTTAAACAGCTTTTAATTTATTCGTTTGTTTTTTATTAATTTATTTTGTGATTTATTTGTCCTTATACAATTAGCCTTATACATTAGCGACAGAGTCGGAGCGCCACCCTCGAAGGCTTAAGTCTTACGACAGTTCCGAGGGAGGGTAAAGGGCTCCAAAAGAAGGGTTACGGGTTTTAGTGGGTCGGGCTGGTAGTAGGTCGCCAGTTTGTTAAATTTATTATAACATTTATTTATTTTTCTTTTTTTTATATTTCTTTTTGTTTTTTTATCATACCAACCCCACATAACCTTGGAGTGCGGAATCCAAGGTATCTGTAGGCAGATTTCCCAAAAGTCCCTAAGCAAAAAAAAAAAAAATAATAATAATATTAATAATAAAAGCAATGAAAAATAAATGAAATGCAGAAGAAACAAAAATTATTTCGCTCCTTCTTTATTTCATTTTTTACTCTAAAGAAGCGAGATAAAAATAATAATAAATATTATTAAAATAGCAATAGTAATGATAAAAATAATCATACATTATAATAATAATAATAATAATAATAATAATAATAATAAACACTCTTGGTATAATTTGTTAATAAACATTTACCTAGCGTAATATGTTTGTACGGTAAAATCGGTGACCGACAATCTGGCCTTATTAAAATAAAAGCCTACTGCACTAACATCAACAATTCCTGCGTATAAATCGCCTATAAGTCCACTTACTTTTTCTTTTTCTACATATCCCCAAGATTTGTGCACTGTCATGTGTATACTAAAAGTAAAAAATATTTATCAAAAATTTTGCACGGAAGGCAATTTCTAGAAACAAAAATAAAACTGCAATTTGAAAAAAAATATAAGTTCAGTTTTAATATATTCAAATTTTTTAGCCAAATAATGTCCTATTTCGATTAATTGAGCTAAGAAGTTAATTTTACTTTTTCGAATTTGAATTTCGCGACAATTTGTGTAAACACATCTCCAAGATATTGGTTGTCATGATTTCTATTCACTTCACTTCGTTTGTGAGAGAATTTTCTTGCCATCTAGGCGGCAATTTAAAGAACTTTTGGCGCGAAATTCAAAAATAGAAAAATTTAATTAACATAATTATGTGACTATAAATAATTATTATCTTTTAAAATATAATTACATAAATTTCTGTATTTAATGTTCACTAAAATTCGTAAATAAATAAATTTTATTGTCTGAAAATTGTTATAAGTAATTTTATTAATAAATAATTAAAAAACATACTGCAAAAAGTACTAGGAGTAAATGAATAATTAAGTAGGTATAACTAAATGAATAAATATTTAAGTAAATACGTAAACAAACATAAATAAAAGTAATAAATAATTAAATGAATAAATAACTAAATACATAAATAGGGAAGAGTGGGGCAAAGGCGCTAGGTTTACATTTATCGATGTATATTTTTTAAATTAAGCAATTAATTTATGCGGTCTTTGTTTTTCATTATTCTAAAACTAATCAACAAGAAATTTTAATAGTTGTTATTTAGTATATTATAATTATAAATACATTATTTAATGAAATTTAAAAGCAATGCAAAAAATGCCTTTGCCCCGAACGCTAGGGCAGCGACGTTTTCGCTTATATTTCTAAAAGAAAGCATTTATAAGCCTTAAAAAAATTAACAAAAGATATTTATTAGTATAATATTTACGAAACATAAGGTTAACAACATATTATTAAAAAAATTAAACTATTTAAATAAAAAATAAAAACTTTTAGTGATTTTAACCTTATATTGTGAATTAATACATAAAAAATTCGAATATTTAATTGTTTTTAACCAAATTATGTTCAATATTGCCTTTGCCCCACATAACAAACTTTTTTTTTACTTTAAATTTAAAATATTTAGATATAAAATTAAACTAAAACACCACGCCAGTTGTGTAGAGAAATATTTAATTTATTTACATGTTACGTTTTTCAAAATTAAATACTTAAACTTATGTTTTAAAACAAGTTGTTCATTTCATGACCATTTAGCTTCCTCAATATATAAAAATTGCGGTTTTGTAAACTTTTGAAAAACTATGTACAAAAGGGTTCGTCAAGAAGATTTGTTAAAAATAAAATTATATAAATCATTTATAAGTTGTATAAATATTTGGTGAAATTTACACTTTCATTTGCCAATTGCTTCTATTTTATGATAGAATAATCATTTCAAAATATTAATATTAATATTAAATTAATTATGAAAAAAATACAAAATTTGAATTTTTTGTGAAAAAGAAAAATATTTATTAATTTTATAAATTTTAATAAAATATATATTTTGTATACATCAATCGATTCGTTTTCTTGTCAGGAATGTAATTTTGAGAATAATTGATAAAAATATTAACAAATAAAAAAATTATTTCAAAAAATACAAAAAAAACTTTTTTCTGAATTTAAAAAAAATTGTATAAAAAAAAATTTTGTAGATATTTTTGAAAATCCTTGTGTCAGATTTTAGGTATTAATGACTGCAATAAACCTGCAAAATTTCAGGACAATCCATCAAAATTTGTATGAGATAATTTGTACACAATTTTTGTGGCATACACACACATACACACATACATACACACACATACATCTGGACATTTGCTCATAATTGAATATACATATGTTCTACACGGAGAAACTTTTAATACCACTAATTCTTAAAACTGGTGAGACATTTTAGTATGTTAGGTTAGATTCAAGGGAAAAACGACATAGGTTATAGAAATTGCTATTTAGACTATCAAAAACACTCATTCAGTATATATTTTACAGTTCTTCATAAGGAAACTAATGAAAATTAGTATGTTGTTTTAGAAAGAAAATAATAATTTTTGCAAAGTTGGGAAAGCCATGAATTAAAAAGAAACACAACAAATTAATTGTCTATAGATACTCATAGAGACGATAGTGATACTTGGATCTGATGGTAGATGGCATTAGTGTGTCACTGTAACTGTAGGTAAATATATTTAACACGACGTAAGAACCTAACCTATATTATTAACGCACACACGCACACGCAAGTAAAGACACGACGATTGGTCACGGAAACCGAAAGATCGCACGATTCGTTAGAAGTACACAGCTGAATCGTCCTTATATATTAAACGAGTGGAAAAATATGTGCCTTCGAGAGAGAGCATTTTTTAAAATAACTTACTAATCAAATTATGTAAATAAGTAAAAGTCGTGAAAAAAATTATGTTATATTGAGGAACAGTTCTTGAATTTAATTTGGCATGAGGAGACATTCACGTTTATTAATAAAAGGTTTTTTTCTTTCATACACGTGTGAATTTCAACTTCGAAAACATTAGGGTTAGTTCGCGACGTCAGGTGATGGACTCGGTGATGCTCGGGCGAAATCGGTTAAGTCCGCCCGCAGTCCTTCCAAAATTGGTATGTTACGTTAGAATGTCTGTTATATATTCTATCTATATGTGTAAAAAAGGTTAGAATTACCGTATCATTTCACAAACAAAAACTGGCATCTTATTCTTTTCTAAAGAAAAATAAGACTATTTCTAATGCAGATAGTAATTTTTGTACACCGAAGGTTGCTTAATATATAACGAACTTATCATATTTTCGTATTAATGTTGAAATTATTAGCACAACGCACGAAAAATCCTCACATTCTAACGTACTTTTAGAATAAAGATAACCAAATATATTCAATATTAGAAGAAAAAGTTTCTCCGTGTATAACCTTCTTTTGAAAAATTGAAAATCGTCACCAATGCAAAGCTTCCTCATGAGGAAGCAAAATAAAAGTTTTTTCAGTAAAATTATCATTTTATTTTTGCAAAACAATTTTTTTGTTATATTTCTTAAAATATTTGATATTTTTAGGTTTTTCTTTTTTTAATCAATTGGTCTGATTGCATTGCAACTTAATTTCTAATACCAATTGGAATAGACAAAAAATAAAGGAGATATTTTAAAAAACGTCTTTTCCCCGCATAGCGCCTTTGCCCCACTCTCCCCTACCTCAATTTTTTTTCTAATTTCCATGGAAATTAGAAAAAGAGTTAACTGCCAAATCCAATTAAATAGTTGCTGGAGCGCGATCCAATTAATTGGATGGGGCAACTATTTGTTGTTTGCTACATCCAACTTTTAGCTGCATAACCTTTGCGATAGCTGAGGTACCTTTTCGCATGGAAACAGTATCCAATAGTTGGATGTGCTAACCAATTTATTGGATCGCGCTCTAGCAACTATTTAATTGGATATGGCAGCCAACTCTTTTTCTGAGTGCAAAAAAACGAAGCGTAAATAAATAAACAATTAAATAAAGAACTAAATAAACATTTAATAATTGAATGGATTGAACGAACTTATCTTAAGTAAAGATCAATTCAAATTGTATTTCACTGTCTCGTCTTTCTCGATCATATACATATACGTAGATGTTTAAAGAGACTGTTTCGGCGTTCACCCGGTGTTAACACCGAGGTAACATAAATCGCATCCGGGAATATTTTATATATGCTGGGTGAAGTGGGGGAGTGTGATCTATTCGGACGAGACAGCTCATACAATTTGGATTGATCTTCACTTAAGGTAAGTTCGTTCAATCCATTCAATTGTATTTCACTGTCTCGTCCTTCTCGATCATATACATATACGTAGATGTTTAAAGAGACTGTTTCGGCGTTCACCCGGTGTTAACACCGAGGTAACAAAATTCCAATCAGCAATAATATTTATTACCATTCTGTTGGAACTATCCAATGGGAATTAACTTGGTGTTAACACCGAGTGAACGCCGATAACAGCCATAAGAATGCGACTTTATGCTTTCCCGCATGAAGGGATTGTATTTAAATTTAACATGTGTATGTGACTTTCGTTAAAGTTCGAATGATATTTAAAGATTTACTTCCTCTGGGCTAATTCATCTATGTGATCTTGTCAGTTTAGTCGTTTATCCATGATAACCCTCAGGTAGGTAATGTTAAGAGAATTTATTATCTGCTGATCAACCACTCTGATGGTTTCATTGGAGAGATCAATTAAGTTTCTGGAAAAGATGCAGAACTGACTTTTACCTGGGGATATATTGAAGCCTAAGGTTTGTAAATAGGGGACTAGTTTATCAATCGCTGATACAATATGTGCTATAGTGCTAAATTGATGTCATCATCTGTCGAGTATAATGAAATGTCATCTGCAAATTGTAGAATTTTGGTTTCCTTTGGTATAGCTTCCTTGATGTAAGGGCTATATTAAAAAGGAGAGGGGATAAGACCTCCCCCTGTGGTACACTAACACCACACATTCGAGGTGGCGTTAGATCCTCTCCAAAATGCAGAGATCTATTAGTTATCATAAAAGATATGAAATTGAACAATCTTCCAGGTACACCATTATCTCTGAGCTGTTTGAGAATAGCTGAGGGGAGAAGTGCGTTGAACTCTCCTTTTTTATCCAAGGCCACCACCGCTGTGCTTCTACCTTGAGAAAAGTTTTTGTTGATGTCCATGGCCAGGACTGAAACACAGTCAAGAGCCGAGCGCTCTCTTCGAAATACAAATTGGTGTTCAGGAATTAGGCCCCTCGACTCCACAAAATGCTCCAGCCTCGTATGGACGATCCTCTCCATTTATTTTCCCAGTGCTGATGTAAAGGATATCGGGCGAAATCCTTTTCCACTTGGTTTCGGGATAAACCGAACAAGAGTTGACCGCCATGTATCTGGAAATAAGGACTGTATGAAGCTTTTATTATAAAATTTGAAAATGGATTCAAGGGATAGTAATGGCAATTTTTTAATAACTGAATATGAAATTTTGTCTAAACCAGGAGAAGAGTCCTTCTTGCATTTAGATAATGCCGAAAAGAACTCCGTATTGGTGAATGGGGCATTGTAACAGTTACTTTCGTCTATTTGTACCATGTTTATGTGTGGTATTGGAGGGATATCCTCCCTAACAATCTCATCCTGTAGTGTTTTTAATTCAGCAGAGTTCGGGTTATTGGTATTAATTCCAGCCTTGGAATATTTACCAGAAAAAGCACCTATTAGCCCCCATATTCTCTTGGACCCCATCGACGGAGAGATAGAGTTGCATAATTCTCTGAATGATTTTTTTTTTGTTCAGAAAGAATTTTCTCCGATTTTTTTTCAAATTGGATATATAAATCTAGGTTCTCATTGGATGGGTTCAATAAATACGACTTGATTTTGATTTGAATTTAATTTCGATGGAATGTAAAAGGTTGTTACTATTTCTTTGTTGCTTTCTAATTGCAAAAGCAATTGAGAGACGGGATTTTTCATCTAAGTTGTTGATTATTTCTGTTACCGAGTAAGAAACTTTAACGTTAATAGTACCCCTACTACAAATCAGTGAATCAGGAATAAAATTAATTAAATCCAGGCTGAATATTTCTGTGGAGGATAGTAAGGTGTTTGCATCCTCCATTGAATCGCAAAAAATTTTAACCTGATTTCGTCCACTAACGTATATTTTCCTGTCGCCGTGAACAAATTTAGAGACAAGTTTACCTATAGCTATATGGTCTAATTTACCTAAGTTTCGTTGAATGGTGGTAGACTCCATGATTACCGAAAATGGTGAATCATAAGAGTAATTATAATAGTTTATTTGAGTGATGTAATTTTGGTCATTAGATGTAATATAAGTATATAATTAAGCTTGTGCAACTTAATTTTATTTCATTCTTAAAATGCCAGACTAATGGTATGTAAAAACATTCTTGAGTCAAAACCAAATTTATAAGCATTCCTAATCAATTTTACTGTTTATGAGATTAATATAATGCTAATTAAAATGTATTACTATGACAACAGAATAGTAGAGTGGTATAGGGTTTTAAGATTGGATAGCGCGGGTCAAGGAATGTTATTATTTGGAGGTTAAATTATACTTGTACTTAGCTGATAACTCAATGTTTACTTTCCTGGTAGTTAAACATTTCGACTTTCTCAATTTCTTAGTTTCAATAATATTATACTTATAGATGAATATTTTATGTGGTTATCAGAGTCTTGTTGAAATTTTTCAGTATTATTCATTTATTTTTTAAACACTAGTTTTATGGATTCATGTGCCATGGTATAGTCTATTCAGGTGGATCTCTTTTGTGGCATATTAGATGATATTTTTATATTGCACTTATTTTGCCAAACAGGGAATCTTAACTCCTGATGAGAAGACTGTCGTGTCAACTCCGCAGGCTTCAAGCGTTTCTCTTCAAAGTTATGTGGTTTCCTATGTGTTAGGAAGAGGTGTTAGGAGCAGTGCTGATGCTGCACATAAATTAGGCTGCTCAGAGAAAGTAGGAATCTCTAATATGGGTTGATATTCCGATCTTCCTATCGTCTTAATATGGTCCGTAATTTTTATTATAATTGGTTCCTTCTCGAGATAGACGTTTTCGAGATGAATTTCTGAGAGAGTCTGTATCCTCTGAGCGGTAATCAAGGCCAATAATGTTACCAATTTTTTCGTTAAATCGTCTAGTGTCAGCTCTTCGTTGGGATACCAAGTCGATAATTTATCTAGAACAGGTTTCGGGTCCCATGTGACATCGAATTTATGTCTGCGAGGTCGCAGAGTAGACACTCCTTTAAAAAATCTTGAAATTTGGGCATTGTTTTCCAACTCGTTTCCCATGATCAATGACAATGCAGCACGTTAAGTATTCGCAGCACTGAAAGATTTGGTATGCTTCAGTGTTCCAGTTAAGAATTTTCAAACGTCCGAAGTACTGCTTTGAAAAAGATTATTTCCCTCGTTCTGGCAGAATTCCCACCAGACTTGGATTGGCTTGGAATACTGTCTCAATGTTCCTTCGGATATTGAATGAACCATTATTTCCGCTGCCTCCTTCGTGGTTCCTCTCGCCTTGAACGCTTCCCTGATAATCGCGCTTTTACCAGGGAAAGCGTGTGGTGTAGAGGATGAGTCTCCCTGTGTGGAGAAGATAAGAGATTAGTATGAGGCTCGAAACAAATTGTATCAGAAATTGATGACGACATAAACAGTAGATACCACGGTTGTGTGGGCCAGAGAGGGACTACTACAACTCCTTCCACCTGATATACTTGAATTTTTTGTAATACTCTAAGTATTACAGCGAAAGGTGGTAAGGCGTAGAACCTGATATTTCCCCCATTTAGTGTAAATGCATCTATGCCAATCGAATATGTTTCTAGTGGGAGTACTCTCGAACCTTCATCTGCCTCTTTATTCTCTTTGGATGGTAAGTATGATGCATAGATCCATAAGTCTCGCTCTTCGCACCAGGTCCAAATTTTCCTAGCAATTTCTGTCAATTGTGGGTATTGAATACCGCCCATTCTATTGACCTAAATAAGCAGCTGTGAGTTCGAGTACATTTATATGCATCTTACGCTCCTCAGCTTTCCACAACCCATATGCTTTTTCTCTCTTATAAAAGACTCCCCAACCTGTCAAAGAAGCGTCAGTAAATATTTCTTTTCTATGGAAACTTATTATATTATAATTAATTTCGTGCCTTAAATATAGACGTGTAAACGTCTTGATTTTTTAGGACACTAAAGTAAAATTCTTGTAAGGGGTGATTGAGGTGAGAAAAAGTAAATAATATTATTAACATTAATAACTCATACATTCGAGTAAATACAGAAATTTTTTTAGATCCGTGGAATCAGAATGAACAGTAATTCAGATAGTAAAGGGGAGGAGTCCAGGAGTCTAGTACTGTCAATAAAGATGAGACGCAAACAACAAAACATCCAGACTCACAACGAACATCACAAGTAGTATCAAACACTCCACTAACTGATGACCCTGTAAACAAACATAATCACCAACAATTTACTCCCGTAGATCAAGACGTTAGCAAATTCATTGATTTCTTATCAGGCAGTACACTACAACGAAATAATCCAGCCCTCGAAGGTCAATTCCCACCTCCAATAAATTCTAGGCAACTCCAAACACGCCCTTCCCAGAGGAAGAGAAATCGCACCCTTCGTCAGACTCTAAATAAGTCCACAGATAGCAACTCTTCTGAAAGAATGCTACCTAAAAAATTACTATTATATAACATAACATCCCTTTACCTATCGAGGATGCTGAAAACATCACTCCATCCACTTTTAAGGGCGTGATAAATAATTCTCCACTAGATGCCCCAGTAACTAGCCAGGTGTGGAACCAAAAAAATCTACTCTGGATCAATGATAAGTTGTCTCAATCAAATACTTTCTTGAGTCATAGCATGCCTCCTTATGTTCTCCTGATGGAGAGTATGGTAGCTGGTAGAAACGTAGGAAAATATGGCCCAATAAGCATCATCGATCTAGCTGTTCATTTTAATCTCACAAATTTAACGAGTTTTCGTCAGTTTAGGTAATAAGTTTGTTGTTTTAAGGCACAAAGAAATTTGCCACATTACCTGTATTAAATAATTAGGATAGCGCGTTACTATTTCTCTTCTTACTATTTACCTTGTAACAAAGCATTTTGTTACATAAATCTTGTGTGGTTCCTGTCATTGGGAATATATAATTTCATTTAGTTAAGGGATTGATTCTCTGTGAAAATTAATTGCGCATGCGAGGTTGCGAAAAGTCCCGAACTTCCGCGGTCCCTTCCGAGTTTTCTTTACAGGTTGTCGCTGTCCATTGGAGTGAGTGAGAGGGTCTTATGTGGGCCTTTATCAAAATTAGAAAAGGACGGAAAAGAAGGAAGAGCCGGTCAACATGACGGTCCGTCTTTAGTAGTTCGTGGGCCATTTAATTAATAGGCCGAGTTTTACTCGGGATTTTTTATCACTTGTGGAAACCTCAGAGTGTCAGAGTTGTTCGTTTGTTAAGTGTGTGATGGTTGTATTGAGTTTTTGGATTAATAAATGAGCAAATTATTTTTAGTGAACTTTTTTGTGTTTCATTCTTTTATTTGTTTATTAATTGTTTGTGTCGTTGGATTTGTTTTATAAGAGTCGCCGTTGGTAAGTCATCATGTCCGGTTTCATCGTCTTGTCTCGCCGTCGTTTGTATCCGTCGGTTTTGGTCTGAAGCGGAATCTCCTCTTTGATATTTTATGTGGTTAATAATTGAACGGTCGATACATGTTAATTTAATTATTAATAAAATATCTGTTGTTCGAACATTTATAATAATCAATTAATATTAAAAAAAGAGAACTCTCTGACGATGAACTCATTTTTACTTTTCATTATTAAAGAAAATTATATCACTATGTTCGATGTGTAACAGAACGCACAATACAACGTAATGACAAAACAAGGGAGAAACCGTAGGTGGACCGATAGACACCTATTAGTAGCGGGAAAAACTTTTGTTTTTAAAATTGATGTGGCACAACAAGCAGTACTTCGGAACTACGTATATATAAGCTTTAGAAGGACGAGACAGTGAAATACAACTGATATCTTCTAAAATATAATTATGTAAATTTGTGTATTTAATATTCACTAGAATTCGTAAATAAATAAATTTTATTGTTTGAGAATTGTTATAAATAATTTAATTAATAAATAACTAAATAAACGTTTAAATAAATAATAGAATAAATAAATGCTCCACTTTTTCCCTAATTTACAAAAACTACTAACAGTGGATAAATAAATAATTAAATAAACAATTAAACAAATAAATAAAGGCAGGTTTTCTCCTATTTAACAGAAAGTACTAAGAATACATAAAAAAAGAATAATTAGTTGAATAACTAAATAAATAACTAAAATAAACATTTTTTAAATAAATACATTTTTTGTTTAAAAATTGTTAATATAATTGGACCAAATAAAAATATTAAAATTTTTCATGATTTACATATCGCAAACTTTGGGTAAATTATTGTAAACTTTGGGTGATTATTATAATGAATATTATAAATATATTATTATTATTATAATTACGTGAAATTGTACAATTCGCTCAATTGTTTCACCAATTCATATTGAAATCGACCCACTGGATCTAAATGCGGATTAATTGATGTTGTCATGTAGGTCTTCAAATCCGGTCGCGGAGTATTTGTATACTGTGTTTTATTAAAAAAAAGAAAGAAGTTTTTTTTTCATATTTTAAAATTAATAAAAAAATAATTAATACCTAAAACTTAAGTATTTAAAAAAGACACCTTGTAATTAAAAACTTACAACTGTTGAGAAATTTAAAACAAGTCCATGAAAATCTCCACGACGTTTGTATTTGTATTGATTAAAAAATATATTTATTCCATTATTCTCGTTCCAAAAGCCCATGTAAGTTATGTTAATGCGTCCACCGTGACGATAACTATGATTATAAACGTCATACATGACATAAGTTTTATTTTCATGAATAAGAGTCGTTGTCAATTCGGATGCAACTGTCAATGGAAGATTAGCAACCGTCTCAGTTGGAAATTTATCCGATTTTATAATTGTCAGCCAAAAATATGATACGTTGAATGGTAAATTATTTACTGTTGCAAACTGAAAACAAAAAAATTTTTTTTTTATTCAGGTAGAAAGTTAGAGAATTATTTTTTTCATAGATATATTAATATCTGTGAAATAAATAATTCTTCTTTAAGTAATTATTTATATTTATTATTATTTATAATAAAAGAAAATAATAAAATTGATTAATATTAATATACTGTTAATTATATTATTATTAATATAAATGTATATAATATTAATTAATTTATTTTCATTTTTTTGAATTTGGCGCCAATAGAGTTCTTTAACTTTCCGCCTAGAGGGCATGAAAATTCTCTCATAAACGAAATGAAGCAAATCAAGTGGTAGGTAAAACAATATTATTTTATTTATATTAATCATTCTAGTAAAATTCTATACAATCTTTCTAACAAAGTAAAGAATTATTATATTTTAATTAATTATTAAATAAAGAATTAAGAATAGAATTTTCACAAAGAAAATTAAAATTTTACAGATAAATAGAAATTATACAGGAAATTAAAAAAAATTCTTTTTTAAATTATTCGGTTAATGTAATTTATTTATTTATTAATAATATGTTTTACCTGTGTAAAAATATCTTCTTTCTGTGGACAATCGAGATCCAAAAAAACTCCTAATTTGTAATAATTGACTTTCATTGCTAATTTCATGTTGTGCTTTTCGTAATCATCAATATAAGAAATTTTGATGTTTGACTCCGTCATTAGGCGGACGAATTGCATTATTTCTAGATTATCATTAATATTTAATTTTAACAGTTTTTTTTATTAATTAACAAAAATAATTGAATATAGGTATTGAAAATAAATATAAATAAATTGAAAAAATAAAAATAAATACGAGTTAAAAGGTAACAAAGAAAAATAAATATAAACAAATATATAAATAAATTGAAGATTAAAAAAATACGAGCAGAAAGATAAAATTGAAAAATAAGACTAAACAAATATAAATAAATTGAAAGAATAAAAATAAATAGGAATAGAAAGCTAAGAGGAAAAAAGTGAAAATAGTTAACTAATATTATAATGAATAGTTATTAAATAAAAAAATTGTTACCAAGTGAACTCCAACAAGCAAATGACACTATTTGATTTATTTGTTTATTTAAAAAATAATCTCTAACGAAGAGAGAATTGAGTTCGTCACTTGTAACTAGAGAAAATATTGAAAATATTGTGGCGAAAATGAATAGTTTTATTTTATTCATTATTATCTTAGAAAAAAGTAACAAAACAGATTGCAATTTTATAAAATTTATTTATTTATTTTCTTTGATTTTAATATTTATTTATGTATTCAATTAGAATAAAATTTTTTAAAAATATTTATAACAAATTAAAAAATAAAATACTCGTTTAATGCCGAAAGGCATAAATTATGTATAATAAATAATAATATGTAATATTAAATTAATGTACTAAATATAAGCATTTTTATTTTAAATTATATAATATTAAATACCATTTTTATTCAAATTGAAAGAAAATTAATTTAAAGTTTAATTAAAAATTTATAATACAATAAATATAAGAATTTTTGTATTAAAACACAATATTAAAATATTATCATTTTTAGGCAAATTGAAAAAAAATTAATTTCAATAAAAAAAAAATTATTTTCGAGACTCGTTTCAACTAATATATCAGTGAACATATTTTGCCTGCAAGGAATCTTGAGAAATATGATTTAAAAACGGTACAATGTTATAAATTACTGTTATTTGAGACTGAATCGAAAAGTGAGTTAAATATTAATTCGATTACTATTCGTGTTTCGGCACGAACCAATAATTTTCGAATCTAGTAAGATTTATTTGTAGAAAAGAAAAATAATATAATTATTTTACTATGTTATTAAGTGAAGAAGATGATTATACAGAGTTTCAAGATGTCGAATAGCAAATAATTATTCTATAGAACATTTCATTGGAAAATTTCAATACCGCTTATTTTGAAAATTACAATATATTGAATGGAAGAGTATAATATACGGAAATAAGCTATAAGATAAATGTTAAATACTTCTTGGAATAATCTATGTAACAGTTCATGTATATCGTAATAATGCTAAGTTACATAACAACTGAAATGTTTTATTTTAAGAAGAGAAGAAAAATTAGAATATATATTTTTAAGAAAATGGAAAAATTTTTAATAAAGAGGAAAATAGAAACATTTTTTATATTTAATGGCACTTAGGTTTTTACCAAAACTGACAGTACTGTGAGTAAATAAATAAATCTGTAAATAAATATATAAATAATTGTATAAATAATTAAATAGGTAATTAGATAAATTACTAGATACATAACTAAACCAATAAATAATTAAGTCAATAATTAAATAAGGAACAAAATTAATAAATAATTCTTTATTTAAATAAGTAACTAAGTAGATAAATATTACAAGTTTTTTCCTAATTAAAAAGAAGTACTAAGACTAAATGAGACTTCCGGTTGTGGTGTGAAAGCGAATGTACGCGTGTCGAAGTTACTCTGAGAATATGTTAATCTTTTATTGGTGAAAAGTGGATAACAGTTGAGAGATTTATTTTTTCTAGTGAAGTTTGAGTTGCAGTTTGCGTTGAACATAAAATTTTTGAGTTGAATATACATTTGATTGCATTTTTTGTAAGTAAATGTGAGTTTTATAAAAGTGAGGTTAGAAAGTGAAACGCAATAGGGTGCGCCACAGCGGACCCATTCATTCATCCAAAATGTCGGCCGTCGATCGGAAAAATAGATCCGCAAAAAATGTATTAAGTCAAAAGGAAAATGGTAATAAAGCAACAGGTAAGATTGACAAAAAGGAAGGAAATGGAAAAAATATCCCAAATAATAGACCAGGAAGACCTACCAGCAGAAACCAACTCGATAAAGATAAAAATAACAAACTGATTCATGAAGTTTTTAAGACTATGGAAACTACAACAAGTAAACAAGGGACAGATACGGAAGTGAAAGAAAAAGTAGAAGGCGAATGGGAAAATATGTTTCATGCAATGAAAGATGAAATATTAGAAGGTATCAGAAGTGATTTTAATGCTTCTCTTAAAGAAATAGAAAGCAAAGTGGAAAGCAAAATGGAAGAACTTATATCAAGGACGGAGGAAAAAATCATGAAATCCCAAAAAGCTATCGAACAAAAGGTTTTCGAGCAATATAAGTTAGTAGAATTAAAGTTCAGCGAATGGGACACAGAAAAAAAGGAACTATTGGATAAAATTAATAAGCTAGAAGAAATTGACCGTAGAAGAGATCAAGAAAATAGAAGGAAGAATATAATCATTAGAGGTCTGAAGACAGAAAAGAACGATAACGATATAAGAACAGAAGTGGAAGATTTCATAGAAGCGAATCTGAATCTTAAAATCGACTTGGAATCAGCAGTCAAAATTAAACCGGCAAATGGAGAAGACTTCCTCAAAATTAGGGTAAAAAGTGCAGAGGATAAGAAAAGTATTATAGAAAAAAAGGCGACACTTAAAGGTACCCAAATCTATTTAGATGATGACTTGACCAAAGAGGATAGAGAAATACAAAGAAAAATATACAGTAGAGCAAGGGAAGAAAGAAGTCGAGGAAACACGGCTAAAATTGGATACAAGAAAATCTACATAAACAATCAATTGTGGGTATGGAAAAACGAGCAGGGTATAGTGAAACAAACGAGATCCTTTCGACACGAAAGTGACAACCATACAGACGTCAACGGAATTTACACTCAATCAGGAACAAGAGCCTACGGAAATAAAGAAAATCTCGATTGGACAAGGGATAATGGACGAGGGAGGAATAATTCTGACAACGGAATCTTTACGGAACCAAGAGAAGAAAATTCACAACGCCACCGGAGAAGCAAGTAAGAGAAAACTGTTGAAAGTGTCAAAAAGTAAAATATTAGTGTGGAACGTACATGGAATAAAAAATCTGTTTGAGTTAAGCTGTAGTGAAAAAGTAAATTAGTGAGTGACTACTTTCTTATATGTGTAATAGAAACGTGGTTAACTAAAGACGAACTGTTATTAAAACATGATTTCAAAGATTATAAATATATAGGAAATGCGGCAACAAAACAATATGATAAAGGAAGAGCGAGTGGAGGTATTGGTATGCTAATTGACGAAAACGTAGTACGCAATATAGAAATTTTGGATATAAGTACAGGATGGACAGCAATCAAAGGATGGATAGACAATAAAGAGTGGATAGTTATATGTGTTTATATACGTCCGGACTTAATAAAGGATAGGTTAACATTATTTAGAGATTTCGTGTGGGAAATGCGGGAAAAATACAATGCGGCAATTTTGATATCAGGGGATTTTAACTGCAGAATAGGGAATCTCAATAATATGGATGAAAATATGTGCGAAAACGTAAATATAAACTATATGAGAAATTCACGAGACAAAACTATCTGTAGAAATGGAGAAGTGCTGTACGACTTAATGAGTGATATAGGTTTATGTTGTGTTAATGGAAGAACCCAGAGTGATTCAGGAGGTGAATTCACTTTCATAAATAAAATGGGGAAAAGTGTTATAGATTATACGTGGTCAGATTTGAACGGCTTAGATTATATCAGTGACTTCGAGTTTCTCAATTTGGACACTTCCGATCATTTAGCTCAAAGTTTAACTATTGAAAGAATTGAAATAGAAAGTGAAAAAGACGTTATTGGTGACGAAAGTTCGGATGTCAATACGATTTTGACTAATAAATACATTTGGGATGCAAGCAAACGAATAAATTATTCAATGAAGATAAAGGATAAAATTGAAAGTCGCAAACTAAAGAATGAAGAGGTAAATTTCGAAATTATGATAGATTTAATAAAAGAATCTGCAGGCGAAATGGATATGATAAAAACCCTAAGAAATAGAAAAGGAAAGCAGTTTAAGAATAATCCCTGGTTCTCAAAAAAGTGTAAAGAAAAGAAAAGAGAAGTTAGAAGAGCATACAGGAAATTTAAAAGACTTAACTCGGAAGAATCTAGAATCGAATATGTGGATAAAAGAAAAGAATATAGAGAAACGGTGAGAAGCGAAAAGAAAAGAAATGTGGATGATTTAAAAAAACAGGTTAGTAAAGTTAAAAGCAGTTCAGATTTCTGGGGGGTAATAAGAAGGTTTAGAAATAAAAAAGGAAGCGGTAGTTTCTGTGATCTCAAAAGTGAAGAAATTTTCGAGTTCTACGAGAATATTTTCCCATTAAGAGTGATTTTAGATGAAATTTACCTAGATGCAAGACACCCATATTTGGATAAGGACATAAGTATATATGAATTAAACCTAACTCTTCGAAAACTAGGAAATAACAAAGCTCCTGGGGACGATGGAATTATCAATGAATTCTACAAAGCTCTTCCTGGAAACGCAAAAGTGTATCTTGTAAACAAATTTAACGAGATTATAAATACGAGTGAGGTCCCAAAAAAATGGTGTAATTTTACGCAAATTCTACTCTTTAAGAAAGGAAACAAAAATGACATCATGAACTATAGAGGTATTGCCTTAGCCAACGCAATATTAAAAATATTTACTAATATATTAGCTAAAAGATTGGGTATCTGGGCGGAAAATATGGGACTCTTACCGGAAGGACAGGCAGGTTTTCGCGCTGGAAGATCTTGTGAGGACAACATTTTTGTGCTTCAAGCAAAAATATGCCTGACTATACAAAAAGAGCGAGGAAAACTCTTCACAACATTTGTAGATTTCCAGAGAGCTTTCGATTCGGTTCATCACGGATTGCTGTGGCAAAAACTTCATAAGATTGGATTAAGTGGACAATGTATTAGAATCATCAGATCTATTTACGAGAACGCAAAGATGAAAGTTAAATTGCAAGACGGGAAATTTACAGATGAAATAGAAATAACTATGGGAGTTCTCCAAGGAGATTCTTTAAGTCCTGTACTATTTATACTTTTCCTTCAGGACTTGGTGCACTTTTTCGAGTCAAACGGGTACAAATGTATAGAGGAAAAAGGAGAGATTCAGCTCTTCGCGGATGACCTAACTATCTCGGGAGAATCGGAGGCTGATCTACAGAGAAAACTACAAACATTAAGTGACTACTGCGAAATAAATAAATTGAATGTAAATACTAACAAAACAAAAGTTATGATATTTCAGAAGGGGGGAAAGAGAAAATCTTGTAAAAGTTTTAAATACAGAGGGAAATGTATTGAGGTAGTAGACGAGTATGTATACTTGGGGACTCTATTTCACAGATCTGGGAATTTTGCAAAGACTGTAAACTATTTTTCGACGAAAGCTAAAATTGCTATTGGGACCATTTGGAAACCACTGATTGCAACTAAAGCCGAAGGTTGGAATTCGAGACAGAAGCTATTTGACGCAATCGTCACATCAACTCTCTTATACAATGCAGGTAATTGGGGACTAGACTATGAAGAGGAATTAGAAATTGTTCAATCTGGATTCGTAAAACAAATGCTAGGTCTACCTCGTAGAACACCAGGATATCTACTGAGACTGGAAATTAATTATTCTAAATTAATAGTAGAAGTGATGAAACGGGCTTTAAGATTATTGGTCAGAATAGAAAAAATGGAGGATACGAGGCTGCCAAAGATTTTTTTGATAAAACTAATGGAGGATGCGGATAAAAAATATGACACGAAGAAGAAGTTCAACTGGTTTAGGAAATTAAGGGATAAAATTATGAAAATAGATCCAAGTAAATGTGTATACAACAGCGAAAAAGGAAGAATGGAATTAAAAATAAAAAGTGCAAGTGACATCGAGGACTGCTTAACAAAAATGAGAACATCGCAGTTCATAGAGGATAGAGAAAGAGCAGTTAAATCAAGGTATTGTCCTATCTACAAATATATAAAGGCAATGAAAAAACCAAATGCTGAGTTGTACCTCAATTGGAAGATTCCCTTAAGGTTCACAAGACTCTTGGCACAGCTAAGAATGGCCGGTAGAATAGAGTGGCAATTGAACATAAAACTCGGTTATGTGTATAAGTTTAGTGACAAAGAAAAGTGTTTAATGTGTAATATGGACAGGAATGAAAATTTAAAACACGTCTTAATGGATTGTCCCGCGTATAACGAATGTTGTAGTGAAAATGTGCGACAAAACTCTTTAACAGAATTGCTGAATGTGGATAACGGTGAAAGTCTAAAAAAATTATTCTATTTTGTAAACAATTTAGTAAAGATAAGAGCGTTTTGTTTGTGTGAATAGGGAGAAATGAGAAAAGAAGAAACACTTATGTAAAAAGGCTACAGGCCTATTGTTACATTACTTGTAAATAAAATAATAAATAAATAATACTAAGACTAAATAAACAATAACAGGTTTGCCACAGGTCAAGAAAATCAGGGAATTCAGGGAAAAGTCAGGGATTTTTATTAAAGTACTGGAAAAAATTTAATTTTGGAGAAGTTACAAATGATTGCAGAAATTCAATTATTTTCAAAAGTAATAAAATTCTTCGCAGAAATTCAATTATGTTAAAAAATTAAAAAAAAATTCTTGTCAAAATTTAATTATCTTTAAAAATAATAAAATTATTTGCAAAAAATTGTCCTCAATTCAATATCTAATCTACTATTTTAATAAAATTTTTCAAAAGAATTACATTTTTCGAAGAATTTACTTAAAATTGTATTAAAAATAATTGAAATCCTGTGAATAATTTTATTAATTTATGAAAGTAATTGAATTCTTGGAACAAATTTTTAAATAATTGAAATAATGTAAAGAATCTTATTATTTTATAAAAACAATTGAATTCTTTTGAGAATTTTTATTAAAATAGTAGCTTTTGAAAATATTTTAATTTCAGCTAAGAATTTCATTATTTATAAAATGTAATTAAATTCTTACAAAAAAATTAAGTGAATAATTCCATTTTTCTAGGAATTTACTTTAATAAATTGTATTAAAAACAATTGAAACCCTGTGTAGAATTTTATTATTTACGAAAATAATTGAATTCTTGCAACGAATTTTATTATAATTTTTGTAAATAATTTCATTCTTTTTTGAAAAATTTTATGGAAATCTAAATTTTTATAAAACATGAAGATGTGAATTACTCCGAGTCGAAGACTTAGAGTGATTGATATCTTTATGAAAACATTTAAATCCTGATTTAAATAAATAAATATTGCAAATTTTTTTCTAATGCGAAAGTAGGTATTAAAAATAAATAATTGAATAAAGAATTAAATTAATAGATATATATAGTACAGAAATTACTAAATAAATAAGTAAACAAATAAATAATGAAACAACTAATAGATAAATAATTTAATAATAATAATATTAATAATAAAAGTAAATAAATAATATAAATAATATATATATTATAAATGCAGTAAAAATGTTCTTTTAATATTTATTCATTTGATTTTAGGAGTCAAACATTCCTGGCTATTTGTCAATAATAAATTATTTATAGTGAATTTTTCTCATCACATTTTCAAGAATCATGATAAATACGGCGAGACCCGATGCAGTTGATATTAAAAATATCAGTGGGAAAAAATCTGTTAATACAACCGGTGTTGGTATTGAACTGAAACTTTCTGGACACGTTGGTTTTTTATATTGCCAGATACGTTTTAATTTTTCTGCATTTCCATGTTCAACAATTTGTCTCAGTCTATAATATGATAAAAAAAAGAATTTTTTTTTCATCACTTTTAAAATAATAGTGAAAAATAAAAATGATGATGATGATAATAATAATAATAATAATAAACTTTTACCCGTAAGTAACCATTTTTTTGAAAGGCGAATTTTTCACAGTTGCAGTTGCTAGAGACTCTGTAGGTACCATAAGAATTACCACTAATTCACATATTTCCTCTTCTGTGAATGTGTCCTTTAATTAGAAAAATAATTTTTCTTTTTTTTGGCATAATAAATAACATTTTTAATAAATTAATATAAAAATAAATTGCAATATTAATAATTTTTTCTACAAAAAAATAAGTGTGTCGCGCTCCAAAGAAATGTATGTACCTAAGAAGCAAAAAATTTGGTTATGTTTGCATTGTTTTTAATCTTTAATTATTAGTTTCTGTGTTTAATTTAAAACAAAAATTAGTTTTTATTAATGATTTTAAATGTAATAAAGACTTAAACATCAACAATTTTTATTCAGAGCTCATCTGCTTTGTATATTTTAAATACAAAAATTACGATCATAACCTCAAATTTTTTTTGCTTTTTAGCTATACCTTTCTTTGTAACGAGTCAAAAATAGTGAAAATAAATATTTTTATTGAAACAAGACTAAAATGGTTGTATTTAAATTTTTTCATATTTAATTTTGTAAAAATTAAATTTTGTGGTTTCTATTATTATTAAATATAAGTATATAAAAAATATTACGTCTACTATTTTGTAGGCAGTTGCTGACTCTATTTGAAAAGCGAAACCGCCTTTTTTAACTCGTTGAAGACCGTCGTGAGCTTTCAAATAATTGGCCGTCTTTCTTTTTTTATTTGGTGCTATTTTTTTATTATATAAATTAATAACGTGTTGATCATTGGTTGTCTGTAAATTTTTAATTAATATTTTGTTTGTTAAGCCAAGGGAATATTTTGACTATATATAAAATATTATATAGGCAATAATATATTAATATTAAAATTTAAAATATAATAAAAAAGTATTTTATATTGTCCTGGATTAATAAGGGGCCGTCCATAATGTACGTAAGACATTTTTTGGAAATTTTAACCCCCCCCCTCTTCCTCTCAAAGTCTTACATAATTTATGGACGATTTTACTTTTTTATTCTTTTTATGTTATAAAGTAAAAAAAAATTCAGAAAATTTTTGATGCCGTGGGAGTTTATTTTATACATCTAAATATATAAAATATATTTTTTATTATAAAGTATAAATAGAGTGAAATTTAAAAATTTGTACCGCGAAAAAATTACGAATGTAGCCAACGTCCTCGACACCAACTTCCAAATCACTGTTGGCAAGATCCTCAATGGTATTAATGAATCTAGTTGGTTCGGCAAGCAGAGAACCAACTATCGAGGCCGAATAATATTGAGACATTAAAAATCCCCAAACAAATAATGTAATATAGACAATGCGACCCGAATAAAAGCGAGGAATCTCGAAACAATCTGTGAAAGGACGAATTTATTCATTTTTAAGTTAATTAATAGATTTTTAAATTTATTAAGTAACAAGAAATTGACTTAATTAAAAAAAAGTAAGAACGAAACTGGGAGAAGCGACCCCCACCATACAGACGCTCCTCCCTTCTCTTTGAAACTTCACTCAATACGCAAGCGCATCGCTCAAAGTAGAGGGGAGGGCGAAGAGTTACAATAATAAAAAATTGCACTAAATAAAAAATAAATAAGGGAGCGTCTATAAATTACGTAAGACATTTTTTTGGAATTATTAAATAAAGAAGTAAATACATAAATATATAAATAAATTCTATAAACAAATGTATAAACAAATACTTCCTCTATGAGGAAGTAATATTTAAATAAATATATAAACGAATATGGAAATAAATGTACAAATAATTAGATAAGTAATAAGATAAATATAACTAAATAAATAATTATTTATTTAAATAAATAACTAAGTACCTAAATAAATATTGCAATTTTTTTCCTAATTAAGAAGAAGTACTAAGAGTAAATAAACAAATAAAACATTAAATTAATAAACATACAAATATTTAAATCAATAAATAACTATATAAACAAATAAATAAATTACTGCATTTTTTTCTATTCAACAGAAATTACTAAAAATAAATAAAAAAATTAATGAATAGTTTGATAACTAAAAAAATAAATAGTTAAATAAATAATTGCATGTTTTCTCCTATTCAACAGAAAGTACAAAGAGTAAATCAAAAAATAAATGAATAATTAGATAGATAAGTAAATAAGTAAATAAAGATTGAAGAAAAATAGTAAATATGTCAATGAATAAATAACTAAATAAAAATTGTAATAAACAACTAAATAAATACTCACAGTTTTTTTCTAACTTTACAAAAAGTACTAAGAGTAAATATATTTTAATAAATAAACAATTAATTGAAAAAACAGCCAGTAAGAACGAGACTAAGAGAAGCGACTCCCCACCATATGGGCGCTCTCCCTTCTCTTTGAAACTCCACCCAATACTCAAGCGTATCTTTCAAAAGAAGAGGTGAAGAGTTATTTTTTTAAATGAATTAATTATAATATAATATTATGATATTAATAATATTAATAATTATATTAATTACAATAATTATATGTATTTAATATTATATAATTTATTCATTAAATTAATTACATAATTAATATTACAATAATATTAATATCTTATAATATATTAATATGAATATTACTCTCTACATTTAAATTAGTAAAAATATTCATTAATTTGAAATTAATGACTGACTTTTTGCTTTTAAATTAGTAAATTTTACTAATAATGTAATAATTTTTACTAATTTGTTAGTAGAATTTTCTAATTCAAAATCAAACGCCAGTCACTGGTTGTACTAATAAATAGTAATTTCTATACTTATTAATTAGTAAAATTTACTAATACAGAAGCAAAAATTCAATCACTAATATAAATTAGTAAATATATTATTACTACTTCAAATTTGGAGAGTAGTGTTAACACTATTAGTAGAATTACTAAGCATAGTAATAATATTAATTAATTAATAATTAATAGTAATTAATACTATTAGTATTAATCGTCAATTATCATAAAAAGAGAAATATGAATAAATAATTAATTCACCCTGTAAACAAGTTGATCCCATCACATCAAGAGCGCCGTCCAGAGCGACTAATGGTTTCTTCATTTTAAAATCGGCATTATATTTTTGCTCCATTTTGGCAGTGATAATAATTAAAATCCAAATTAATATCATCGTCATAATCATGAGCCACCATACTTTCTCCTCAAATGGCTTCAGAAAAGAGTTTCTTATATTATTTTTCTTCGGATGACGGAACATTAAACCGCCTCTAAAATTTGTTTAATTAAAAATATTTTTAAAAAATGTCATACATTAATATTAAATAAAATTATTTATGTGTAATACATCAAAAGATTTATTATATTTTAATAGTGACCTAGATAGCAAGTATTCTTGCAGCAAAGGAAAATAAATATTTATTTTAATTTATTTTAATAATAAACAAACCTTCTGGTTTATTTAATTTTTTTTCTTATATTAAAAATTTAAATGTGTTTTATTTATTTTCGATTGGAGAGAAAAGTTTCTTGTATATTATACAGTAGAACCTGTTGGAATGCAACTTGATTTTTTAAATTTTATTACAGTAAAAAATCCTTAAAAAATTGTTTTATAATTTAATTTTGTAATATTTTTTACAATATTCTGGAACTAAGTGAAAATAATTCTTGTTGGATATTTTTTAATACAAAAAAAAATTTAAAAATAGAGTTGCATTCCGATAGGTTCGACTGTAATGTGTTTTATTTCATTACTGATTGCTGGAGAGGAACAGAGATGCCATTAGGCGGAGGAATTTCATCCCCACTCTTGCGCCATTTTACATTGACTTAAATGTAAAATGGTGCAAGAGTGGGGATGAAATTCCTCCGCCCAATGGCATCTCTGGAGAGGAAAGAATGCGCGCGCTTTTCAGGTGGAGGGGATAGCGTCAGTGGTATAGAAACACTATCCCCTCTCCTTACATGTGTCGCGCGCATTCTTTTTTTCTATTGGAAAAAAGTTTAAAAATATATTTTTAAACTTTGGATGAAAATGACGCTTTAAAAAGAAATTTATTAAATAGGAATTAATTAATTTTGTTATAAATATTACTTAGCCACGTAGGATTGAACTGTAAATTCACAAATATCTAAACGATCCTTTAGAAACATGAATGGAGTGGCTCCAATGTCCACTATTCCCTTTGCCATGTCACCCATTATTCCAGTGTAAGTTCCATTGACAAGATAACCCCAATTTGTGCCCTGAGTGAGATGAATTCTATCAAACAAAATATGAAATACAAAAATAAAATTGTAAGATTCTTTTATAATTTTCTGTAACAAACATTTACTAAATTTTAATTAACAAATCTTAACTAAATCTTAATTAACAAATGTTAATTTACAAATGTTAACTAAATTTTAATTAATAAATGTTATATGCAAATTAATTAGTAATTGTTTATTAGCAAACATAGATACAATTATTATATTTATAAAACATAAAAAAGACATTTTTTCTCTATTATAAAACATCATAAATATTTATTTGTTATTTATTATTATTTACTATTATTCTTTAATTATTTATTATTAAATTCATTATAATTACATACTTTAATTAACTAATAATTATATATTATATTATTAAATTATCAAACGTATTAAAAAATATTTTTTTATAAATTAACTAAATTTTCTTCTATAAATATTATTTAACTATTATATATTTTCTCGCACTTACGAAAAATTGTACATGTCCTTCAGTTGACGAATTAAATTAAAATGATATCGATGCATAGAATCTAAGTGTGTATTTTCTGGTACTGACAAATAGGTCATTAAATCTGGTTTCGGCTCCTGACTAAGCTGTGAAAAAATTTGAAAAATATTTCGAATCAGAAATTTTCTATTTAGACTTTTTCTACTCGAGAAATTTACTTATTTTTACTCTCTAAATTTGAAGTAGTAAAATTTTTTACTGATTTGAATTAGCGACTTAATTTTTAATTTTTAATTTTTAATTAAAAAATTTTACCAATAAATATATAGTAATTCTAATTAAATTCACTAATTTAATTTAATTAGTTTAATTACACTAATTTATTATAGTAAAATTTACTAAATCAAATGCAAAAATTAAGTTGCTAATTCAAATTAGAAAATATTTTCACTTATTTAAATAATTAGTGAAAATTAATTCTATTAATTTAATTTAATTCTACTAATTTATTAGTCAAATTTACTAAATCAAAAGCAGAAATTAAGTTGTTAATTCAAATTAGAAATTATTTTCACTGACTCAAATTAGTGAAAATCTACTAATTTAATTTAATTAATTTAATTTTACTAATATTAGTAAAATTTACTAAATCAAAAGCAAAAATTCAGTCAGTGTTTAAAATTTCTAAATATGTTCACTAATTCAAAATTAGAGAGCATGGGATAATAGAAATCTTGCTAGAAATACTAAACTAATAATAAAAATGAAATAATATAATCGTATTAAATTTACAAATATTGAAAAATTTAATTGAAGACCATTTAAATTTCTACGTCGCTCGTATTTATACTGATCGAAGTCGATTTTAAGGCCATCGTGAGATTGCCACGTTCCCATGAAGGTGACATTTAGTTTTCCACCATGACGAAAGCTGGGATTATAGACATCATAGAGTAGAATATTTTCTGTATTTTGTAGAGCAAGTGTCATTTCTGTATTCACTGCTAAATGCAATTTTTCCAAAAGATTTATCGGCGCTTCTTCTTTTGTTATTAATAGCCAGTAATATGATTCGTTGTACAGAAGTTTATTCCGGGTAAACTGAATTAAAAAAAAAATTAATAATATAAACATGTATCATCGAGTAGTATTTACTTAAACTGAATTGAATTACAAATGTTAAAATAAAATATTTTAAATTCAGTTTAGATTTTTAAGAATTGAAAAATAAATTAAAACCATGTCCCTAAATTCCGGGAGAATTACAATTTTTAATTATGAAAAATAAATAATTTTGAATATAAATATTAATTTAGGACTAATTTTAAATTATTTTTCAATTATTTTTTATTAAAAAAATTTGTCAGAAAAATAATCTTTTTGTGACTGAAAGTCGATTCGAGGCGCTTGAAATTTGCCTGTATAATAATTTCACTACCAGTAGTAAAAGAAATGATACAGTCAGACATTTTTTGGTTTATTTCGAATTTTGTCTCTGATAATAAAAATAATTTTTGCACGAGTGATAAAAGTCAATTTTAGTCAGACAACTTATTTCTAATTTTTTGCAAATTCGCTTCAAGTAGAAAAATCAATAATATTGTTAGATATTTTCCGAAAAGCTTGAAAATAGTACATAATTATAATAAATATGTTCATTAGTAGTAGAACATCGTTTTAGTCAGAAAGGCTAATTTTTTTCAAGTTGTTACCATATTTTCAGACATTTGCCAGAGAAGTTAAAATTTTATCCAGTTAATAATAACTTTCATATCAGTAGTAAAACCAAGTGTATAGTCAGACAATTCCCAAAAGGGTTGGAATTTTCCCAAATAATAATAATAATAATAATAATTTTGTTCTCAGTGGTAAATGACGATTTTAGTGAGGCAAAATTCTGGTACTATTAGTAGTACACGACAGTTATAGTCAGACATAGGGCTTATAATTTTCTATTAAAAAAGTATATTTGTTTTGGAAATATTTTGAAATTTTCTTTCATTATTATTTTTTAGAAACTTGGCTCTAGTAGTACAAATACACTTTTGGTCAGAGTTTCAAAATTCTTGTGTAAATAACAGTAGTAGAAAATAATTTTAGTCAAACAGGACATTTCGAAATATCGTAAAATTACAATATTTAATAAATTAGTAAATTTAAACTCTACTCATTTGTAAAATTTAGTAATTTATCAATATGTTCATTAATTTATTTTGTACTATTTAAATAATTTATTAATTAATTTAATTTTTACTACTAAATTAATAAATTGACTTATGATTTGCTAATTCATTTTATATAGTAGGTAGTAAAATATTATATTAAATTTTATTTTAGTCGAAATTAAAAGATAATTTTAAAAATGTTTTATTTTTTATTAAATTGAATTAAACAAATAAATAATATTTTAATAACTAAAGAAGCAGGGAATTAATTCGAATTAGAAAAAATAGATTACCTCGTGTAAAATTTTGTCATGATCAGAACAATCCATGTCCAAAAATACTCCAAGTTTATAATAATCAACACTTAAAATTCTTCGCATATTGATGACGTTCGAAATTGGAACATAAGAAACTTCCGTTTCAAAATTTCGAAAAAACGACACTTTCTCTAATCAGAAAATTACAAAAATTCTACATTAATCAATTCTTTGATTAAATTAAAAAAAAATTTACGTTTTACATTAAACAATTGATTTTCGAAATTTTTTTTTTTTTGTAAGGCCATTTATATATTTAAATATATGAAGAAATAAAAAATTTAATTTAAAAATGAAATTGAACAGCTGCTTTTTATTTTCTAAGTTAAAACTTATTTTCTATTTCTTCTAATTTTTGAACGTTCATATAGTAAACGAATCATTTTTCTGAGTTTCAAATTTCCAATATTTTTAAAATTAATGAAATTAAAAATATTTTAATTAAATATTTATTTAGTTAACTTAAAAATTAAGTTTCGGATTAGAAAAAACAATATTTAGTAAATAAAAAATCAAATTCAACGAAGTAATAAAAATATTGTCATTCATTTGAAGGTTCGAAACTTTAAGTAAATAGTTTCTAAATTCTAAAATTTATTTTCTAAAAAATGACAATTTTCTAAGCTCGTTTACATATGGAAATAAATAAATAAAGTAATTAAGTAATTAAAAAAGTTTATTATCTGAATTAAAATTCTTGTTTTTTAAATTAAAAATGCAGTTTCAAAATTAAAAAAAATCCAAACTAAAAAATTTGTTCTCTAAACTAAAAATTTTGTTTTCTAAACTGAAAAATTCGTTTTCTAAAGTAAATTTGTTTTATATCAAAAACTTTATTTTCAAAATTAAAATATTTTCGAATTAAAATTTTTATTCAATAAATAGAATAGGAATTTCTTCTTACCATCTTTGTTGAAACATCCAAAACTGACAACCTTATGAACGTTCTTTTTTTGAAAATAATCCTTAGCAAATTTTGCCCTTACTTCGATGTCCGTTGACGTTGCCAAGGCAAACAGAAACATAACGAGAAGATATTTTTTACATTCAAAACTGATCATATTGCTTTGAATTATTATTTTTTATTTTTTACTTACAAGTTTTTTTGACAATTAACAAAGAAATAATATTATTTTTCCATTTAAAATAATAACAATAACAGTAAAATGGTAAGAAAATTATGAAAAAGACTAAAGTGAAACATAGATGGTAAATTTTTTTTTAAATATAAGAAAATTAAAGCGTCTCTCAAAATGAGAACGGTCTAAAAATAAAAAGTTTTGAAAATAAAACGTCTACAACTTTAATATATAAATTTAAAAAAATTATATTTATTTTAAATTTAAATTTATTTTAAATTCAAATAATAATTTACAAACTTTGTGAAAAAAAGCTTAAAAGAACTTAAAAAACTTAAAAGAACAGTTTAAAAATTAAAACAACAATTTTAATATACTAAATAATTTAAGTTTAATATGTTAAAATAATATTTTTTTATATTAAATATAAATTAATTTTAAAATAAAATAATAATTTTATAAACTATTTGGAAATTTATTCCTTTGATGCAAGAGGAAAATAAGGGAATGCACTATTAGGAAAAAATGTTACGAACAAAAATTGATAGAATAGGTTCTGAAAATTGGAAGACATAAGAAAAAGTATATGAAATCTTACTTTACAGTTATAATTTTCCACAGTCTTGTAATTTATGTTTTTTTTTCTTAATTATAGATCTAGATTTTTTCATCGATATTTTTTTACACATGAAAGATAACAGGTTAGATAGAATGGGAAAATTATCGATTGAGACAAAATGAACTGTAATAGGTTTAAAGACCTGGTGCTGCATAATGAAAAATTCAAAATTTTAACCCACTTTTTTTAATATAGTTTGTTGACCGTTCACTGTATATTTATAAACGTTTGTTCTTGGACGCAATCGAAAAGTTTTTAATTGACAAAAAGAAAATTTTCAAAGCAACGTGTAATTTTTGCAGAAGAAATTATGGATTGTTTTTAATATTTTATGGGTCTACTTTTATTTTTTATTTATGAGTCGACTATTTAGTTCTTGACGGTAGTAATTTAATGTACGGAATGTTTAATTTCGAAGCAAGTGATTTTTGAATCGATTTTTTTTTCAATTCGAACGTGAAATTATAAGTGAATTTGAACTAGATTGACATGCAATATTCACAAGAATTGAGGGGTGCTTTGTCTGACTATAACTGGGGTTTTCTACTGAAACTGAAAAAAGAGAAAAAAAATGTTAACGAAAATTGTCTGAACAAAGGTGAATTTTATTATACTGTTGAGTTAAAAACAATTTCGAAATCAGCAGTCGTACGTTAGGAAGAAAGAATAAAAAAAGGTAATACTTATAATTGTCTGGCTGAAACTGACCTTTACTACTAGCAATATTGGGCTAATTCGGAAACATTCTGACTGACCTGATACTGTCCTGCACTACTGATCAAAAAATAATATAATATTTCGGAAATATTTATTTTTTATTGGTTCATTTCGAGTTATTAGAACAATTGAATTTTTAAAATTTAATTTTCTTTAATTTCTTTATTTTCATTCTTATATTTATTAATTTTTACTATTTTCGGGCAAATATATTATTCGGGCGAATGGCTTCGGGAAAAACCATTCGGGGAATTGGATTCGGGTGAATTGTCATTCAGGCGAAATTATATTCGGGATTTTCGATTCGGGCGCGTGGATTCGGGCGAATGGGCGTGAACCATACGTTGACTCTAATCACTATTTTACTAAGTTTCAAAAAATTTGATAAGTCTGACTATAAATTGACTTCAACTACTGTACAACAACTTTTTTTACTGTTAAAAGAATATTTATTTTCTGACAATAAATTAACCTTCACTATTTTATTACAAAATTAATTAAATTTAAAGTGTCTGACTATAAACTGACTTTAACTACTGTATTTATAATTAATTTTTAACTCTCTAACTGTAAACTGATTTTATAAACTGTATTACTGAGTTGAAAGAATTTTAATTGTCTGACTATATAAATTGACTTTCACTACTTTATTACAAAATTAATAAAATTTTTTGTGTCTCGCTATAAACTGACTTTAACTATACTGTATTAGGGTAGGTCCATGCCTAAAAAATCAAAGTTGTCCCCTACTTCTTCGATTTTGTTGAAACTTCGAAATTTTGAAGTGGAATACATGCCAGTAAAAAGCCCAAAATCGATTTCGAAAATTTTTTAAAAATTTTGGATTTACGAGGTTTTTAAAATTTTTTTTTTGAAATTTTGAAAATGATATATCTGAAAGGAAAATAAATGAAATTTAATGAAATTTTCAGGAAATGTTTATTATTTACAGACAATTTAAGAAAATAGTTTATAAAAAAAATTTTTTTTTAAACAAATTATTTAAAAAATAATTTTTAAATAAACAATTTTTTGAAAAGTGCAATTTTTTTTTTGTTTTTAATAACAATGATTCGATTCCCACTTATTTCACGAGTATTTTCAACAAAAAAAAGTTAGTAATTAACAATAATAATAATTTATTTAAACCAATAGAAATTTAAAAAATGCACAGTATTCTTACAAATTTATTGCCTGGCATTTTCCAAAAAGAAAAATTGAATTCGGTTAAAATTTACGAATTATAGGTGTGATATTTGATTTTAACTAGTAGGTTTTACTTTATCAATAAATTGAAATATTTTTGGAGTGTGTGACTATAAATTGACATTATTTACTGTATTATTAAATTAAAAAGTGGGGGGCTGACTAAAAATTGGCTTTAACTACTGTACTAATGAGTACACAAATAATTTTAAATGTCTGACTATAAACTGTCTTTAACTACTGTCTTTCAAAATTACGACCATTTGCAATGTATGACTATAAATTGACATTAACTACTGTATTATTAAATTAAAAACCAGGGGACTAACTATAAACTGACTTTAACTACTGTACAACTGTAAATTTAAAAAAATTGGGAGTGTCTGACTATAAATTGACTTTAACTACTGTATTATTAAATTTTACAAAAAATAAGGGGAATCTGACTATAAATTGACTTTAGCTACTATATTTATATACAAAATTTAACAAATTTAGAGTAAATGACTAAAATCGACTTTAATTACTGTATATAGGAATATCTTAAAAGAAAATTCAATGTCTGACTATAAATTGAGTTTACCTACTCTAGTACTAGATTAAAAAATTTAAAAATCTGATTCGAAAATACATTAAAAATACATTGATTTTAACTACTATACCACTATATAAAAAATATATGGAGTGTCTGACTATAAATTGATTTTAACTAGTACTGCATCAGTATAAATTGAAATACTTTTGGAATGACTGACTATAAATTGACATTAACTACTTTATTAGTAAATTAAAGAACAGGGGGCTGACTATAAATTGACTTTAACTACTGTCTTTCCAAATTACGATAATTTGGCATGTCTGACTATAAATTGCCGATAACTACTGTATTATTAAAGTTAAGAAATTTTTTCAGTCTCTGACTGTACATTTGGTTTATCTACTCATACAAAAATAAATAAAAAAAGTGAAAATTTCATAACCTATTCTGAGTTTTAATCACATGTTCTACTGAAAATAAAAATCAGACTACAAAACAAAAAACACGCAATTTTTTTTAAAAATTTGGGTCTCACGAAAACTGTCTCTTACTGTTTATAATAGAATTAGTTTTTTGATAACATTTCAAGTCTTATACGCCATCAGAAAAAAATTTATTTTAATCAAATAATCGATTACTTGTTTTTTATCGAATGAATATTTTCTTAAATCAAATTTTATTTGATATTTATTTAAATAAATTTACCGGAATTTTAATAATTTTATTATTACAATAATAATTATACCTATTACAGTAATAATAATATTATTAATAATAATAAAATATTACAATAATAATAAAAATAAAATAATTGAAAAAAAAATAATTTTATTATTTTTATATTCGAGAAAATTTTACGTTTTAATAGAAAATGTCTGATTTTACCATAGGGTTCGCTACTGGAGCTGAATTTTCAAGCCAATGTGGAAGGATCTTCTCTCACTGAAATAATCCTTTTCAACTAATAAGGAAATTATTGCAATTCGATAAAACTACAACTACTACGAAAAATGTCTGACTATACCATTGGTTTCACTACTGATGTCTAATTTATATGATTTTTGTGGTACACTCTAAATCTGAATCAGTAAAAATTTCACTAATTTAAATTCAGTTGTCCAGTTTTCTTTAATTCATCAGTAAAAACCACTGATTGTCAGTGAAATTTCACGGATTCATAAAAAAAAAACTGGGCCACTGAATTGAAATCAGTAAAATTTTCACTGATTGAGATTTAGAGTGTAAACTCTCGTCTGACTATTATTTTCTTTTTCCACTGACTTTCCAAAAGAAATTTTAAATAATTAAAGTATATTTTTTAATGCACTTTTTTCAAAAATAAAATAATATTTTTATTTTCTTATAATTTAGAAAGTAATAAAATTCACTAAGAGTAATTTTTTGAGAAATAAAATATTTGTTTTTCATGACAAAAAATGTTTTTTAAATAATAGGAATAATAAAAATTGGACTTTTCTCTTATCTTTTTTTAATAATAAAAGATATTTGTTTAAATTGTCCTTTCGATGTTTCGCTGTTGAAGATAAAGTTTGAAATGACTTTAAAATCAATAAAACTGTAAAGGGGTTCATTCTGTGCATGTGAAAAAAAAATATAATTATGTTATATATGTCTCTCTTGGAAATCTGAATGAAATTTCCCATGAATTTAAAATTATTATATATATATATATATATATATACATATATACAAAACTTGTGCGTTTTATTATTATACATTTTAAATGTTTCAATTATAACTTTTGAACTAGAGACAAAGAATATTTGATATTTCCACGCAATAACACCATATAATTTTGATGAATAAATAATTTCATTCTCTGTGAAACTTTTGTGTCATAATATGTTTTGTTATTCTTTGAAATCAAAAGTCAACTACTTTTTCATGTTCAGTTAATATTCAACTATCACACAAGTTATGGATTTCTTTGATAATCGTTGTTTTAGATTAAATAAAATTTTATCGTCTTTCATTGGACAATGGCCATTTCAAACGAGAAAACAGACAATTATTATTTCGTCGATTTATTTTTTTATGAATACAACACTTACTATTGTCACGGTAGTAAAATCAAGTAAAAAAAAGAACTGTTTTCTTTTTATTTTTATGTGGCGCGATTTTTTTTTTTTCTTTAATATATTTGTCATAAAAATTCTTTTTTTATTTTGAATTTTTTTGTGGTGTAATTTAATTTTTATTTTGAATTTTATGAAATTCGTAGACAGGCATTTCTCTCAATATAATTGAAATTTTCGAAAAAATTGAAGTTTATTTTCTAGGTTCTGCGAACAAATTTTGATACTGAAAACATTCGATAAATAAAAATCTGGTTAATTAAAATATTTTTTGAAGTATTAAAAAAAAATTTTTTTTAATTCCAAGAATTTTTTCAAAGTTTTTACTACGCAATAATGTTTTGATACTCAAACGGTCAAAAAATTGAAGTTAATTTCGGGAAATTTGGAAGAATTTTGATAGTGAAAACATTCAATAAATAAATTGGATAATTTAAATTTTTTTTTTTCATTTCGAGTACTTTATTCAGAATTTTTTTACTACAATAAATAAAACTTTGGATAATTGAAGTTTTTTTCTAGTAATTTTTTTATTTCAAGTATTTTTTCCAGTGTTTTTCACTACAATAATTCAAATAAAAATTATAATTAAGCTTCCATAAGTAAAAAATTATAATTAAATTTCTATAAGTAAAAGTTGAAATTAAATTAAAAATTATAAATTAATTTCCATAAGTAAAAATTGGAATTAAATTAAAAATTATAAATTAATTTCCATATGTAAAAATTATAAGTAAACTTTCATAAGTAAAAATTATAATTAAATTTCCAGAATAAATAAAAATTGTAAGTAAATTTTACTAAGTAGAAATTTAAACTTTCAAGCCCCTTGTTAATTACAAAAACTTTCTTTTTGAAAAAAATTTATTGTTTTAGAGAAAATCTAATTTTTCGAAGTACATTTTTTAAGAGGAGTGAAATTAAATTCTTTCAAATGTAAAATATCCAAAAATTATAACTGCAATTTTTCCAAGAGTCAATGAATTTTTAGAATTATTGAATTAAATTTATTCAATAATTTAATAATTTTTAAAGAAAAATAATATATTAATTAATAAGTTTATTTTAATGAAATTTGGGAGACTTTACTATTTTTTTTTTAATATTTTAAAAATATTTTCGGAAATTTAACTATTTTTAAAAAATTTTAATTTCGATAATTGAATTATTTTAAGGTCATCCGGGAAAAAATAGTGGTTTCGTAGAATACACTTGATTTTAAAAGGAAAAGAATATTTCGGGTTGGGATTTTTTGGAAATAATAGAGGGAGGGTGGGAGGAAAGTGAAAAAATAAAATTCTTTGAAATATAAAATTTATTTTAATAAACTTTGAGAAAATCTCCTATTTTTTCAATTTTTTAAAATTATTTTAGGAGATTTCAACTATATTCACAAAGTTTTTATTTCGATTTTTTAAAAACCTCATTTTTTTGTTTATTAATAACTTTTAGAATACTTTTTGTCATTTATTTGTCCACAAGGAATTAAAATTTCAAAATATTTTCAATGTAAAACCAATTGAAATTAAATTATTTCTCAAAATTACAACTGTAATTTTTCCAAAAGTCAGTTTATCGAGAATTGACTGAATATACCTATAATTATATATATTATTTATTTATTTTATTTATTATATTAATTTATTATTAAGTATTATTATTACTACTATTATTATTTATTAATAAATAAAAATTAAATTATACACGTAATGATTAATATTTAAAACAACAAATATAATATTAATATTATGAATTTAACTATACAAATTTATTTTATGAAGTAAAAAAATTGCGAATGACAAATATATTTATTTTTATCCTTTATTTTTGATGGAAAAGCGAGCAACAATTAAGGGGAAAAAATTGAACCAGTTGATAATACGTTGATTTAATAGGTGATTGGTCTTATAACATTAGAATTGAATTTTGATGAAATTCTGAACAATATAACAATTATCTTGACCAACATAGGAGTATTTGGAAAATTAATTAATTGTGTCTTCAATAAAAAAAAGGTGCGTGTTGACAATGAAGTATTTCAGCAACAAAAAGTAGAATGAGAATTTTTTTTGACTTTTTTTTAAATAAATTTATTTACATATTCATTTATTATGAAATAAAATAAAAACAGATGAAAAATCTTCTTAATCGTTTCAAATCAAATTGGATGATGATGTCAGAGAAGGAAGTTGAAATTCTGCTAAATGGTTCGGATAAGGGAAAAATTATAATTCTTGCGTATTTAGGTAATTGTTACAATTTTTTCAATCAGATATATTTTCTAATTAATTTTTAATTAATATAATTAATTTTGATAATTTGGAAATTATCCAAAAACTTATTTTTTATCAAAGATAATATAATTAATAATTCTTTAAAAATTAAATTCTAGCGAAAAAGGGGCCGTTCAAAAAATACGTAACGCTTTAGGGGGGAGGGGGGGGTCAAGCTATTTGCTACGGTCAGCAAAAAAAATGGCGCTAATGTATACAAAATTGCGTTACATGGGGGAGGGGGGGTCCAAATTTCCAAAAATTACCGTTACGTATTTTTTGAACGGCCCCTTCAATGCCAAAAATTGAAGAATTTAAAAAATAATTTTTTTTCGTTGCAATGTTTTTATTTAATATAATTTTATTTTTGGTTTTTGATATTAAAAGGATTTTTTATATATAGTAAAAATATTGTATAAAATATAGTACTAAATAGAGTACGTTTTATACAAAAATGTAGTAAAAAAATTCCTCTTTTTCAGTAAAATTTTTTAATTAAAATAATTTCCTTTTGTTTTCTTTGTATCAAATGAAAAAGTAGAGAAAAATTAAGTTTTCAGAAAAAGAAATTATATAATAAAATTTCCCGAAGCAAAAATATAATGAAATTTCCAGCTAACTTCTCTGAGTAAAATTTTTAATTAAATTTTTACAAGTAAAATTATAATAATTAAATTTCTACAAATAAAAATAAAAATTCCTTAAGTAAAATTATTGATTAAGTTTTTAAAAAAAGTAAAAAATTATAATTATAATTAAAATGCAAATTGTTAACAGTTCTCGTGTATTCGACGATGTCTGTTTTTTTGCTCACATCATACACGCCACAAGTTCTCGATATTATTAATCCATTAAATGAGTCTCGTCCAAAAAGAAGAGTCTACAGATCAAATTATTTAGTTGATGATGAAAAACATTTTTATATCCTATTATTTCATGAGCAATTGGCAGTCTTTTTAAACATGACAACTGTCATTTGTGTCGATACAATGTACGTGAAATATGTTGAACATATTTGTGGAATTTTCTCCGTCTTACGGTACAAAACACTAAAATTACATTAAAATTTTTTTAATTTTATTAGAAAAAAAAATTATTTTATTTATAAAAAAAAAATTATTATTAGACTTTAAATATTATTTCAAAAAATGTGACGCGCTCCCAAGAATAAGGTCTTATATAAGAAGCAAACGAATTGAGGTTATGTTTGCTTTACATTTCTCTTGATTAAAAATTCCTTTTTAATTATTGAAATTTGAATACAGTTTTTATAGAATATTTTCGATATAATGAAGAATTGAACATCAGTATTTTGCAATAATAGTTGATTCTCTTTCTTTATTTGTACTCCAAAAATTGTAAACATAACCTAAAATGTTTTGTTCTTGGGTGCATTTGTTGGGAGAGTGTTAAGAATATTTTTTTTTATATTCTCATTTGAGAATCATAATAATCGTTTATTATTGTTTAATCCCTAATGAGTATATATAGTATTAACTTATAAAATATTTTTAGTAACTATTAAATTATGCATTAATATTAATACTATTACTCTACAATAATATTAATATTATTACTTTATAATACTATTAGTACTATTAATTTATTATTTCCTTTTTGTTATTTTGTTAAAAATGTTTTTTAATTATTTCGTAATAAAATTAGTGTTATAGATATTATTACAAAGTATTTATAATATTAATATTTATTTATTATTCACCTTCCGTTTAATCCGTGTTATTGAATTATCAAATTTTAAAAAGAAATTTAAATTAATTTTTTAATATAATTATGGAAAAAATTCTAGTTAATTAAAACACCTTTTTCAAGTAGATAATAATAAAAATTTAATTTAAAAACATTTTATTTTTTAAATTTTGTATTGAAATAATTTTAACCCAAGCAGCACGTAATATAATCTGAATATAAAGGGAATATTACATTTCATATTCGGAATATTCTAGTGGAATGTTCCACGGATCTTAAGGTAATATTAAAATGTCCTCCCAGAGGAATATTCCAAGATAACACTGAGGGAATGTCCCACGGTAATATCGAAGGAATATTCCAGGATGATGTTGAGGAGAATGTTCCACCGCAATATTAAATATGTTGAAAATACTATTGAATCTCATTTTCACTAAAGAAAGCAGAAAAAAAGAAAAAATGTCAAATATTTTCAAAGTATGAAATTTTGGAATATTCCCGGGGAATATTCCCTCAACATCAACCTGGAATATTCCTGTGGAGCGGACATTTTAATATTTTTTTAAGAACCCTGGAACATTCCACTCGAATATTCCGAATATGAAATGTAATATTCCCTTTATATTCAAATTATAGTTGATTATTTAAAAACTCGATTTATTTATTTATGAAAAAATGTAAATAATAATTTATTTAAGATATAAATTTTTTATATTATATTATATAATAAATATATTTTTTTTTATAATAATTAAAAAATCAAATTTTAGATACCGATTAGAGAATATTATAAAAAATTCTGATTTGGAATTTTCTGAAAATCGTACTTCCAAAAATGATGAACAAATAATAAGAGAAGTTTCACTTTGTATCGCTTATCACCGAGAAGCAATCAAGTATTACTAATTATTATTATTATTATTATTCGTAAGACAAGAAATTTTTTAGTGTACTTATAATTTTTTCTTCTTCCTTAGACATGCTGAATGTGTCGAATCTATTTATGGATTAGCATTATTTTTACAATTATCGGCATGTTTGATATTATTGAGCGCAACTAGTTATGTGGTAAGTAGAAAATAATTTATATACACCCAGAAAAAAGATATAAATTCGACTCAGAGTCAACTTGACTTTTTATTTGGTTAAAATCAATTTTATTTAGTTTAAATAAATTTTATTTAATTCAAATATAATTTTATTCGATTTAAATACAATTTTATTCGATTCAAATACAATTTTATTTAATTCAAATACAATTTTATTTAATTCAAATAAAATTAAATTTATAATTCAAATAAAAGCTTTATTTATGCCTGATAAAATTTTTATTTAAAGCAAATAAATAATCTAGTTGGCTCTGAGACAATGATACATTTATATTTATTTCAAATAAATTATATTTGGAAAAAATAAAATTTTTCTCTGGGTGTTCATGTTTTTCATTGAAAAAAGAAAATTTGTTTTATTCAAATAACCGACAACTTGTCTATATTATCAAATAAATATTTATTTGTATCAAATAATTTTTATTTAAAATATTTTATTTAATTTAAACTTTTATGATGATAATTTTAATCAGTTGCTTCAAATAAAATTTATTTAATTTAAATGAAAATTATTCGATTCAACTAAATATATAATTATAAAAATATAATTCAAGTTAATTATAAGTAATCGGTTATTTGAATAAAATCAATTTTTCTTTTCAGTGTAATTTAACAAAATTATAACTTTTGTTCGATAAGAAATATTTATTCTCTCGGAAAATTCGATCTACAATTAAACTAATTAAGCAACACGTTTTGTTTTTTATACAGGCCGCGGTAAAATTAGAAACATTTAATGAATTTATGCAAATTCTGCCCTTTGCTATGGGACAGGTGATACATTTGTTTTATAATTCCCTTCCAGGACAAAAATTAATAAATTTTAGTGAAGCAATTGGGGATTCAGTGTAAGTTCTATAAAAAATTGATAAATCTTAATAAAAACTATGAATAAAAATAATAACAACAAAGAATAATAATTAAATAACAACAATAATTATTATTATTCTATAATAATATTATTAATATTTAAAATAATATTATTCATATTTAATAATAATTATTATTTAATTAATACAATTACACCCAGAGAATAATAATTAATAATAAAAATATATATAATAATACCCCCTTTATCTAGTCAGCTGATTTCTTCGAAATCCAATTTACAAACTTTGCATTTATTATTTCTATTTACAGATGTTAATTCAATTACTATTTTCTATTTATATACTCACTTTTGATAAGATTGTGTAGATGCCAATGAGTATTATAATAATTTTGATTACTACAGAATTTAATTTACTAGATCTAACGCTGATTCACGCAGATTGTTTTTTTTTTTTGCTAATTACGTTTTTATTTTTTCTTTCTAAGCATTATTCTAGTACTTTTGTACGAAAGGGTTTTTTTACCCGTATATACATGAAATAAATAAATAAATAACAATAATAAATAAATTTTGAAAATAAAAAACGCACTGTATATTAAATTAATATTATATCTAATATTAATTACAGAAACAGTGCACAATGGTATAGAATGCCAGTAAAAGCGCAAAAGCTTCTAATTTTATTAATGGTTCGAAGTTTTCGTCGTCCTTGCACAATTCAGGCATTTGGTGGAATATTCACTCTTTCTATGGAATCATTCAGTTCGGTAAATTTATATTTCATAACATATAACAATTAACCCAGAAAATTTCCATTAGAAAAAAAATTGTTGTACCGTCAAAAAGATTATTTGACTTAAATCTTTTTCAATTATGAAAAAAAATCTGTTTCTACTTTATACCAAAAAAAGGGGAATTTATTTTGGATTTTGAAACAAATTTTTTTTAAATTCCTCTCAATTGAAATGATTTTTTAAAATATAGAAAAATAATTAGTTACTTTTGTATATTAATTAATTACTTTACATATATAATAATTAATTAATTAATTAATATAATAATTAATTAATTAATTAGTAGGTATAATAATAATTAATTAGTATAATAATTAATTAATTAATTAGTAGGTATAATAATAATTAATTAGTATAATAATTAATTTATTACTTTATGCAATAATTAATTACTTAATTATTTTATGCAAGAATTAATTACTTAATTAGTTAATAACTTTCATACAATGATTAATTACTTAATTACTTCACATAATAATTAATTACTGAATTAATTGAATATTATAGGCATAATAAATACTTACTGAATTAATTACCTTATATAATAATTAATTACTGAATTAATTACGTTACTTAATACTTGAACAAGATTTATTATTTTTCCTGGATATATTAAAAATTTCAAATTAAATGTAATTATAATTTTTTTTCAGGGCATGAAAACGTCATTTTCTTATTTCACGGTTTTATTATCCATGAGCGAATAAATATATACGACAATGATAAGTTTTCTTTTTTGTTCGATTTTTTTTTTGTTTTGATAAATGTACAAAATACCTATTATATTTTGAAAATTTGATATTATCCTTTTAAAAATATTGAATGTATAAATATTCATACGATTGTCTTTAACACAATAGAACAAATATGTATAAAATTTTTGTATTTTTCAACGATTTGAATATTTGTGTCAACATTTTTTTTTTCTTTAATATAAAAAGAAAAAATTTATATTTCTACTGTAAAATATAAAAATTAACATATAAAAATAAAAGTAAACGTATAAAATATTCTATATATATAAATATATATAAATATTTATTGAAATTAAATAAATCTCTTTATTTGCGTGAGAAAAAAATACATTACTGAGATTTATTTTTTGTAAAACAATTCCCGAAATGAAAATTAACAATTTTTGCAATATTAACAATAGAAAGAAAGTAAACATTTACAATAAGAAAATATAATTTTGTTTCAAAATTTCTCAGATATTTTTCTTTTTTTCCTATAGTGCACGAATTTTTTTCTTTTTTTGAATTTAACAAAAGTTGTTAATTAGGAAATTGAACGATTTTTTTTATAGTGCACAGATTTGTTTTTAAATTTAGGAAATAATTATTAAGTAAGAAAAAAATAACGGTTATTAACAAATTTTGAGTAATGCGACAAAAAATATAAAATTTTATAAATTTTGTCATAAATTGTTATAAATAAATTAAGTTTATAAATTTTGTTTAGATTTAAGAAGGGGATTTTTTTCTATCACAGATAATTTCAACATTTTATGATAATAAAATATGTTGATCAGTCAATACATCACAGTTCGTTGCGGATATTAATTTTTTTCAATTATAATCACAACAATGAATTAATTTCATTGTTTCAATTATAATTACAATTTTTTATTGTTTTTTAAACTATAATATTCAAATTCTAAAATAGAATCTATTAAAAAATATAAAAAAATACGATGTATAACAATACTTTGGTTACTTTTTGTGTATAAAAAATTTATAAAAATAATTAATAATTATATTAATAAAGTTTTACAGTTTGTAAAATATTTACAAATAAGACTTTTTTGTAATTGTCTCAATTGTTCTTTTTATAATTTTTTTTAATTTTAAGTATAAATTTTCTTTGCTTTGTTCTTTATAAAATTTTATAGTAACTTTTTTCAATCACAATCAAAATTTTTGTAAAATTTGTTTTCAAATTTTTAAGTGCAATGAAAATAATATTTTCTTTTATCAGCAAAATATTTTGTTATTTTTGCAATAAAAAATTTCTTTATTTCTAATTAATATTTTGTATTCTTACTACGAAATATTTTTACCAAATATTTTATTTTTACAAAATAAATTTCTTTTATTTCTAATTATAATTATTCGTACTGAGTTTTTCTTAATTAATTGTTTAAAAATTTGGTATTCTTACTACAAAATATTTTTGCAAAATATTTTATTTTTACAAAATAAATTTCTTTATTTCTAATTATATTCGTATTGAGTTTTTGTTAACTAATTTACATTTTGTATTTTTTACTACAAAATATTTTGTTATTTTTGCAAAAAAAATTTCTTTATTTCTAATTAAATTTGAGTTTTTATTAATTAATTAATATTTTGTACTTTTATTACAAAATATTTTATTATTTTCGCAAAAAAACTCCCTTAATTTTTAATTATTTCCCTATTAAGTTTTTATTAATTCATTATTTTGTATTTTTACTACAAAATATTTTATTTTTGCAAAAAGATTTTCTTTATTTCTAATTATAAATTATATATTCGTATTGAGTTTTTGTTAATTAATTTATATTTTGTATTTTTACTACAAAATATTTTTGCAAAAAATTACTTTATTTTTAATTATATTCGTATTAAGTTTTCTCAATTCATTAATTTGCAAATTATTTTATCATTCGTAGAACAATTAATTTCAATTTATTAATGTTGTTGAATTTGTTTTTTGATTTCTAAATTATTGTAAATTTCGTTGAACAATTACTTTTATTAACTATTATTAATTAAAATTATAATTATATAACATACAGTGTTATAATTACATAATAAATAATTAAATTATTTCAATAGGCAAATTCTCAGATTTATTTTTCACTTTTTTCGGTAAAATTATTTTTTTTCTTTGTTGAATTTTTGTTGAACAACATTTTCTTTTCATTTTCCTGATTTTGAAATTTTCATTTCTCCTGATTATAAAAATTTGATTAAAATATAAAAATAATTTATATGCAAAAATATTTAAAAATATTTTGTTGTAAATTTAATTCATTTTTTCCAGTGCACTTTACAAAATTTATCATTTTCTTTTTTTATTGTTCTAAATCTATTTTCCTTAAATACTAGTATTTGACAAAAAAAATTTTTTTCTCCTCTACAAAATAAAAGAAAATAAAATAGAAAATATTTTGTATTTTCTTTCCAACAAATTACGATCGGCCTTGCAATTTATAATCTATTCTTGAAATTATCTCAAAAAGTTAAATTAATTTTTCCTGTTTTCAATTCACACCTTCATGACAATCTTTTTTTTTTACAAAAACTATGAGACCTCATTATTACTTTACAAAAATAGTCAGTCTTTCTTAAATTTACAATTTCAATTCTCTTTTTTTCTCTAATTACATTTGTCGTTATTTACAATTATTAATTATTAACATTAAATGTAAATACAATTTATTATACAATTAAATTTATTATTATTAATTGTAATTCAGTCTCATATTTTTTTCGATTAAAAATCTTCTTTCTTTCTCTTCTAATTACTGTACAATAACTACAATTGCATGATACCTCATTTAATATTGCAGAAATAAATTATATACGATTCAAAAGAGCACATACAAACGATAAATTAATACAGAATAATAAATACAGACAATAAAATAAATAAAATAAAAATATTTATTTAATGCAAATAAAAAAATAAATAAATAAATACAGACAATAAATTAATAAATAATAATTATAAACAATAAATTGGTAAATAATAAATACAAACAAAATGATAAATAATAGTTACAAACAATAAATTGATAAATAATAAATACAAACAATAAATTGATAAATAATAATTACAAACAATAAGTTGAAAAATAATAATTACAAACAATAAATTGATAAATACAACAATAAATAAATAGTAATAAAAAAAATACAAACAAGCGAAAATAAAATAGTGATTGAATTTTAGAATAAAAAAACAGTAAAAGAACACTCACAGAAAAATCTCAAATGGTGTAAAATTATAAAATTGTCAAAAACGCACTAAATATAATTCAATCCACACGGAATTCAGACGCTCGGATTTTTTTTTCCTTCTTTTTTTTTCTAAAGCACAAATCTTATTTATAATAATTTGACAATATTAGAAATGTGGTATCATTAAAACTTGTCAATATAAGAAATTCACACTAATAAAAAATTGGTGATGAAGAATTATAGCTGCATAGCATTTTTACACTTACCCTGTAAGTCGCTTTTACGCCCAGGACAAGTAACAATTGTCGCTGCAGCATTAGAGCCAAGTAAAACGAAATTCATTTCTTTCTTTCTTTCTTTTTTTTTCTTTTTTTTTAAATTAACAAAAGTTGCTAAAAATGTGATAGAAATTATTATAGCAAATAATAAATGATAAAATCTTGGCTTAAAAGAGTACAAGAGTAGTCCATCGCAGAATTTCGATCTGTTGAAATTCATTTGTTCATTATGTACAACAAATGACGTTCCTTCGCAAAATTAGTAAATTAGATTAAATTAGTTTTCAAAATCAAAAAAAGAAATATTGTTTTTTTGTTGCTATTTTCTAACGTGAGGTGCAATTTTTTCTACTTTTGCAATATTTGCAAAATTTGGCTATTTTAAGCTCTTTATACTATTATTATTATTATTATTCTTGATAATATAAATTGTTAATAATCTGAGAAAAAATTTTGATTCGAATGACCGATTCATCTTGTTTTTCATCAAATAAATATTTACTTGAATTAAATAATTTTTATTTAAATCAATTAATTTGAATTTATATTTGCTTCAAATACTGAAATTATTGGTTTCAAATACAATTTAATTGACTTAAATAAAAATTATTTGATTCAAGTAAATATTTATTTGATAATAGACAAGTAGTCGGTTATTTGAATCAAATAATTTTTTTTCATTCTACATAATTATTATTATATTATTAATATAAATAATTAAAAATCCTTTTTCCATTTTGAAAAATTATGCAAATCACATTAAAAAATACCAAACAATCATTCTGAAATAAATAATTACATTAATTTATAATCGCGATTAAAATATTTTCGCTGCTTTTCTCTTTTAAAATAAAAAAAAAATAGTCAACATCTAGTGATGTGTAATATAAAATCAAAATATTTACGAATAACGCTACAATTTGTTTCCTAATACAAAGTGTTTGTTTTTTTATGAAAAGGAAAAAAGCCAATTTTCCATTATCATGAAATTTGAACGTCAATTACAATTTTCTCAAGACTCATTTTTCACAGAAAAAAACATGTTAATTATTTCAAAAAATTTTTTTCAATATCTAGATTTAATTTTGAACAAAAAAATTGCTTTCAATATTGAAAAACATAATTTAACAAATAAGATAATTTGTTGTTTGTTAGTTTAAAAAAGAATATTTGTATTCTTTTATTTGCAAAAGTATTTAAAATTGAAATTTGAATATTTACAATTATTTAGAAACATTTTTTGCATCTTGAGAAAAATATAAATGATTTAAGCATTTTTTTTTGTTTCATTTGAAATTTTCTTTATAAAAATGTATTAAAAATTAGTTTTTCTAAATAAGGTAGTGATATTTTTTTTAATTAAACAAATTTTTGTTGAAAGTACTAAAGACAAAAGTTGTAGTAATCTCTTTAAGAAAATAGTAATTCTTATTACGAAATAAATAAATTAATTATGAACAAATTTTATAGTTATATTTTATCAATGTGACTATAATTATATTTTATAGAAATAAAGTATATAATTTTTTATTTTTATATAAATATAAAATATAGACATAATTATAGTATTAATATAATTGTAATATTATTACATTTAATAATTTTGAATTTAATTTTAATTGAATTTAATTATTAAAAATAATAATTTTAATTTATTAATTTCTAATTATTTCTATATATTTAAAATATAATATAAATATAATAATAATATACGAATATTCTATAAAAAATACAATTATCTAAAAAAAATATAACTAAAAATTACTCGAGGACAAATTTTGCCTCTGGTACTTTCAAAATCACATTAAAATATTGAGTACCCTCGGTAATCACTAGTATCAAGTGTAATTAAAGTATCGAGTACCATGCGTTACTTGATGATTGACTTTTAATTGATTAATAATAATTAATCAATCAATTAATTGGAAATACGCTTCTATAAACTTGTTTTAACGCTTCTCATCGAAATGAGCGATTCTTAAAAATAAATAAATATTTCGATTAAAATAAATACAGTGACCAGAGTGTAATTTATCCGGGGAAAAAATAAAATTAAGTGAAATTATAACAAAAAATAAGAAATCGGAAGCAATTCTCGCTTTATCAATTTTTTCTTCTCTTGCGCAACCTTTAGTCTAATTGTCAATTTGTTATTCAAAAAGCAAAATTCTTTTTGGAAACAAGCTTTTCTTTTTTTCTCATTTGTTCTCCTTTTTCAGTTACTAATTATTTTAATTATTATAATTACTAATTACTAATTTTTATATTTAAATATTTAAAAATTATCACACAATTCATAACAATTTGTCAATTGGACTTTTGGTCTTTCAAATATCGAACTAATTTTTCTGTTTCTTAATTCTAGTCATGCACATAAAAATGAAATTTTGGTAAAAAATTATAGATACAGTTCGTTCTTTTTCAAAATTTTGACAAAAGCAAAATTATATACGTCTTTTCATTCAAATTTGATTAAACAAAATTTTTCCTTTTTCTTTTTGTCTAGTGATATTTAAAATCATGTGTATAAAATTTGTGGAATAAAAAGAAAAAGGAATAAACTTTTCAAAAAAAAAGTAATATTTTTTCCTTCTTTTTCTTTTAGCATAATTTAATTTAAATTTAATGATTTAAAAACATGTATATAAAATTTGTAAAAGAAAAAGGAACAAACATTTCAAAAAAAAAAAATTAATAACATTTTTTCCTTCTTCTTATTCTTTTAGTATTATTTAATTTAAAGATTTAAAAACATGTGTATAAAATTTGTAATAAAAAGAAAAAGGAACAAACATTTCAAAACAAAATTAATAACATTTTTCCTTCTTCTTTTTCTTTTACTATAATTTAATGATTTAAAAACATGTTTATAAAATTTGTAAAATAAAAAGAAAAAGGAATATTTAAAAAAAAAATTAATAACATTTTTACCTTCTTTTTTTCTACTAAAAAGTAGTAACTTTTAAAATCGTATATAAAATTTGTAAAATAAAAAGAGGACAATTTTCTAAATAATGAATTATGAGAGAAAACAAATTGTGATTCGTGAAGATGATTTCTACGAACTACAAAGAAAATAAGGAACTTTATACTCGCGTTTGTTTTCTTAAATCTAAAGAGAGACAGATTGATTCACTGTAGTTTTCGCAGGTATTGCCAATATTTTCGATTTTACAAAATTTCCATATATTGAAATAAAATTCAATTTTATTAATTATCGAATAATTTTGATAATTAATAAACATTTTTAATAAAGTGCAGAAATTTTCTTAACAATAATAATTATTCACATATAATTCAGTCATTGCACATTTATCTCTTAATAATTGAACTGGCAATACCGTTAATAGTTACAGGTATTTAAATATTCTTTTTTTAAAAAAAAGTTTTTAAGATCGTAAAACACTTTTTTTTCCAAATTAAACATTAAAAATAAAAGTAATTTTTCTCCCAAAAAGGGAAAGAAATATTTTTTTGTATCAAAAAATTTTCTAGTCAGAAAAAAAATAAAAACTTTTTTCACAAAAAAAAGTGCTTACAAGCGACTTAAAAACAATTTTTTTTTCTCCTGTAAAAAGAATGATTAACAATGATATTTACAGGAAAAGCGGTGGAATGAAGGAATTTCATTCCGTGCAAAATATTTGTCGAAGAACAATATTTTTGCTTTTGGAAAAGCAAAATTAAAAAAAAAATTATTACAGGATTTTGTGTGTACAGATGAATAAAACTGAAGACACGTTTGGCATATATATTTTTTTTTTCAAGCGATTATATGTATTATATTGAGATACAATCTGCAACGTCGTGAAGATAGATGATTGTTGAATTTCAGAAGTGTTTTCTCTTCATTCTTCTTTAAAATCTTGTTACTTGGTAAATCTTCGTCACAGGCTGTGCACAATTTCGAATTAAAAACTATTTTTTCTCTACTTTTTTGAAAGGCAGTTTTGCTTTCAAATTAATTAAAAAAAAACAAACAGATCCCTTAACTACAACGCAATTACATAATAAGTATGTAAAATATGTTATTTACTTGTAACGTAAAATGCACGTGTATTATAATTGTGTGCCTGTGTATTCGTCACTCAACAGGAAAAAAACTGAATTAATGGAGAGAGACAGAGAGAAAAAAATCATTAAAATCATTTTTAGTTCTCTTTTTTTTTGCTTAGACACTGTCCCGTGAAAAGCAATTTTAAGAATAATTAAAAATCTATATATGACTGGGAAAAAAATCTTGTCAAAATTAGAATCCTTGTGTTATGCCCCCCCGAAGATCAAAAATTGCTTTGCAACAAATTCTTTTAGTTGCAGTCTAGAAGTTGATTTTCTTTAAATTTGTTGATTATTCGTATTTTTTTTGTTTGTTTTTGTTCAGTGTCGAGATCGATGTGTTGAATCTGCTCTCTCGTCACGACGATCGCGTTCTCGTTCTCTTTCGCGTTCTGGTTCACGTTCACGTTCTCTTTCAGCTGGTCTTCGAGTTGATTCTCTTTCGCGTTCTCTTTCACGATCTCGTTCTCTGTATCGATCGTCGTAATATCTAGATAAAGTATTTATTTTTTTTTTATTGTTACTACTAGAGAATTTTTACTACAGGAAAATTTTTTAAATTGATAAATTTCAAAAAAGAATTTTGATTATTTTGTGAAAAAATTCTCAATTAGTTTCGAGTTAAAAATAAAAATATTACCTGGATGTTTTAGAAGATGAGACGGATGGCGTCTCTGCTGGTTCTTCCTTCACTCTCGGCCTCGTAGACGTATGTGTTGCACTATTAAAAAATTGTTTTTTTATGATAATTTTACGATTAATGGATACTGCTCTCAAAAATTTGAAAACAAAATTATTATTTTATTGAGTGATAAGCGTTAAATCCTTCCATAGTTTAATTGTTAGTAGTAAAATAAATGATCATGGGAAGGTGAAAAATTGAAAAATTCAATGTATCGTCAAAATTGCGACGTTTCATTGGCTAAGGTTTGCCAACCTCATCAGGCAGATTCGTTAAAACATAAAAATCGCGTTCTAACTCGTCAATATAAAAAAGATTTCATTGAGAAAAAATATTTTTTTATAACAATTTCCACATATGTATATCAAAATTAAAAATGAAAAATTTCTTTATATGAAAGGAAGACATTTCAACACACTAGTTCAGCTGTCAACTAGTGTGCTGAAATGTCTTCCTTTCATATAAAGAAATTTTTCATTTTTAATTCTGATATATGTGGAAATTGTTATAAAAAAATATTTTTTCTCAATGAAATCTTTTTTATATTGACGAGTTAGAACGCGATTTTTATGTTTTAACGAATCTGCCTGATGAGGTTGGCTAACGTCGTTTTCGACGTTTCCGTCGCAATTTTGACGATACATTGAATTTTTCAATTTTTCACCTTCCCATGATCATTTATTTTACTACTAACAAAATTATTATTTTATTCCAACAGAATAATAATATCCTTTATTATAATATCCTTTATTCAAAGGATACTTTCATATAAAAACTAGAATTAAAATAAATCAAGAAATAAATAAATAAATTTATAAATCAAAAAACAAGCTAACATTAAAATATTCGCTTAATTTTTATTGCAGGATATGATTAAAACAATTATAATTGAGACTGATTGCAAAAAAATTTCAATTGTTCCTATTTTTCGAATTTTAAAATAATATGAAATTTTATTCGCTTTTTTTCTCATTTAATTTTTATTTATTTGCCTTATTTTCTTTTTGTTTTATTTTCTTTGTACTTCTTTTCTGTTTTTATTTTATTTTTTTGTTTTATTTTTCTTTCATTTCATTTCTTTTTTTTTTAATTTTTTTCTTTTCATTTCTTTTATTTCGTTATAAAACGTTTCATTTTTAAAAGTTTTTTGTCATTGCTTCTTTAGGACAATAAACGAAATAAAATAATTTTTCTTTCTTCTTCATTTGAATTATTATTTTTCATTATTAGGTATATGAAATTATTTATTATTAAAACAGGCTTCACACTCGTGAATTAATTTTTAAAAAAAATGATTTTACATACTGAAAAAAAATACAAAAAGAATTTTAAAAAAAAATGCAAAACAATTGTGTTAGTAACTTTAATTATAAATTTTTGAAAAAATCAAATTATTTTCTAAATTTTCAGTTAGAATTCAACAAAACTACAAAAGACAATAAAATAAAATACAAAATCTTAAAAAAAAATACATAAAAAATAATTTTTTAAAGCAAAAAGAAAATTCTTTTAAATCAAAAAAATTTATTTCAATGAATTTTGACAAAATTTTTAATTGTTTTAGTCTTTTAAAATTGCTATTTTCGGGACTTCAACTATCTTCAAAAAGATTAAATACAGTTTTTTAAAAAACTAAGTTTTTCAGAATTTCTAAAGCAAATTATTCAAAATTTTAATAATTTTTGTTAAGTAAACATTTAAATACTTATTATTATTTGTTTTTCCACAGGAGAATTATTATTTTATATAATTTCAAAGATAAATCTTCGGTAATCCAATTATTTTTTATGACAATTACAACTTATATACTTTTGCAAAATTCAATTATTTTTTTTAGAATTTTGTTAAAAAATTATGCAAAACTTGAATTAATTTTTAGAAAAATAATAATATAAATTTTTTCTTTTTTATAAATATTTAAATATTATTATTCTTTTACAACAATTAAAATGTCGAAATGTTTTAATTTTGAAAAACTTTTTGAAATTCGATAATTTATAAAAATTGCTACCGAAACTTTCCCAAAATTATTTTCAAGATTTTAATTCAATTATTTTCTTTATTTTTAACTAAAACTTTTTGTTAAAAAAATTTTAAAATGAATTAGTTTTCTAAGTCAATTATTTTCAACAATTTTTGAGAAAGTTCTTTGAGAATTAATTTATAGAAAAAAAATATTATTATTGAAATAAATAAAAGTTCACCTAAAACATTTCTGAACTCCACTTGTTTACAATTCAAATTTATGAAATGTTAATTATTCGATAATTTTAATTTATTCCCTTACCGAAATAATTTTTTAGAAAAATTAATAATTTTTAAAAATAAATATTTAAATATTATTATACTTTTACAACAATTAAAATATTCAAAAATTTCAATTTATAACGCTTCTAATATTCAATTATTTTCTGAAATTTTTTTTAAAACAATTCTTCTCAGAAAGTTATACGAAAATTCGAATAATTTAAATACAGAAATGAATAATTGATAAAGTAATGGATTATTATAGCAATTTAACTTGTAAATTAATTAATGTTTTGTAATTTGAATCAATTGTAGTTTTTTATCAACACGTAAAATTTTAGTAGTCTGAAATTTAAATAGAGAGAAATTTCAATCGACAAAGATTAGATTAGATTAGCTTGCATTAATAAAGTTAAATTTAGCAACAAAATTTTGTAATATTAATAAAACGAGCTGAATACGTAATTTCTGAATTTATGATTATATTGAAGATAATAAATAATTTTTGTTATTTCAACTATTAGTGGGTTTAAAGTAGTAAAAATTCTAAAAAAAAAAAGAAAAAAGTAGCTTTTAGTGTCACAAATAAAAAAAAAGTCCAAATAATAAAAGAAAGTAATAAATAATAGTAAATAGTAGGTTTTAGTAGACGAGTGCGAAGCCTGTTACAATTATCAAATTATCCAAGTTTATATTATTAAAATATTATATAATATTATTTAAATTAGAAAAAAAAAATTAAAAATCCAAATTGATAAATAGAATTTTTTTGTTTTGAAAACTTACGCTTCTTCTCGGCTTCTCTCTCTGTACTCCCGTTCGCGTTCACGTTCTCGCTCACGATCTCTGCTGCGTGATCTCTCTCTGGGATAGGTTTCATTGTAATATCGCTCCCTATCGCGATCCCTATCACGTTCACGATCACGATCCCTCTCACGATCTCGATCACGTTCACGGCTACGTTCCCTGTACTCTCGATCGCGACTCCTGGACCTTTCACGACGCCTTCTGTGACTTCTCTCTCGCTCACGGGATCTCGATCGCTCTGTTAACGAAACAAATATTTATTTTAGTACATTAAATACTGAAATTAAACTGAAATTCAATATTTTGTATATTAATTACTAAAATATTAAATAAATAAATAATTGCTTATTTCTCTACGTATATACGGACTGTTACCTTAATTATAATTTCATTTCAAAAAATAGTAAAAATAAATATTCTGTTGCCTTAATATTAAATTCTGTAATTATATTTTCATTTTTTACAAAAATAATTATTCTGAGCTGTTGCCTTAATATATTTTATAATTATAATTCAAATTAATCAGTTGAAAAATAAGTTACATAATCTTATGAAAGTCTTTTTCATTGCAAAATAAATTAAAAAAGCAATCTTGGCCGAGTGATTAAGGCTTCTGACTAGAAATAAAAATAAAATTCCCATAAATAGAAAAAAAGTATTCTATAATTTATTAAATTATTTTAAAAAATTTTTGCCATTTTATTCGTATTTATGGAATGAAATTGAAATAGCTTGAAAATTACCCCTTCTGGATGAGCCATAACCCTTTGTTTCCAATCCTCTCAGGGTGTCTTGAAGAGAACTGATGAGAATTTTACAACGATCATCGGCAGCGACTTTAGATTGTTTTATCAACGATATTGCAGTGACCAGTGTTTCAATCGCACTCGCATATTCTCCTGCAGCAGCATCAGAAACAGCCCTGGCAATTGCCGACGACGATACTGTTCGATTTCGTCCCATAATTTCCTCAAACTCTTGTTCGCTGAGAGGTGGAGCAACGTCAGCTCTGTGATCAGGAGCCGGAGCACCGTACGGTGCCTAAAATTAAAAAGAAATAATCATACTTTATTAAATTCATTTTTTTAATCTTAAATATATTTTCGTATACTTTTTTTTCTTTAAATATACTTTACTTTATTTACTTATTTAATATTTAAATATTTATATTAATTTATTATCTATTTATAATATTTATTGTATTTATTTATTTATTTGGAACTATTGCATACTTATACCAAATATAAAAATTTCGATGAACAATAATGAAAATTGACTAAATTTCTAAAATGAAAAATGATAACGAAAAATTTTCAAATAGTGACACATTGTTTTCTAACGAAGAATAAATATATAAATTATATTTTATACACAAAGTGATAAAATATTTATTTCTTTGAATTTTCAATAAAATTTGAATATTTTGAAAGAGAATAAAAATTAGCAACACATTTTTCTTATTAAAAACTATACGTATTATGCAACTAAAAATTTATTTCATAATAACAACATTTAACGATAATATTTACAGAAGATATGAACAGTTTTCTTTTAATTATACATTTTCAATGGAATTAATTTAATGAGTGCTTTAAAACAAAAACGAAAAATTCAAGAGAGAAATTTATTTTCTTTCTTCTCTCACTCTTTCAGTTAGCGCGTATTTCTCTCCTTGTTTGAATTTTTAAATACTTCTTCATGCAATTTAACTGAAAAATATTTAATATCTTAATGTGATAGGCGAAAAAAAATATTTTAAACCCAAAAATAAAAAGAATGGAACAAAACAGTTTTCATGTACCAGAAGCATGTAATTTTTCTTTTTTTCAATTTAGTTACCTTCTTTAATTTAATTAAGGGAAAAATGTTACAAAGGCCTCTATCGACTTCAAGGGGCAAAAAAAGTCGCTTCAATCGATTAAAAATAGAAAAAAAGTCGTTTATTTAATTGAGGGTTTGTCAGAAAATTTTTATGTTGTATTTCTCTGACTTCCCCTGATTCATTGATTTCTAAATTCAATCATTCAAAACTTCAAATTTACTTACATAATTATTTAAATACTTCTTATTTGTTTTTACACGGAAAATAAGATTTAAAAACTTTCAATTTAAAACCTTCTGTAAATTAAATAATTTCTTAAAATTACAACTATAATCCTTCAAAAATTCAATTATTTTCTACAATTTTTAACTTCATCTCTAAATCAATTATTTTTAATAATTTTTCAAAAATTCTTCGAGAATTCAATTATTTAAATACAAAAATTCAATTTTATAAAATAATTGTAACTGTATATGTTTTTTTCAAAGTTATCAAGGGTATAATTGTTTTCAAAAAATTATAATAAAGAAATTCTTAAAATTAAGTTTTTGAAAATATTTTAAAACAATTTTTGAAGGATAATAGTTTTTCAATTGTATTCAATGAAAAAATTTCCAAACCATTGAAATTTGGTAAAAACTTTTTAAAAATAATCGAAATTTGGTAAATTCTTTAAAAATTAATTGAAGTTTAGAAACATATAAGGGTGATTCTCCGCGTAGCGCAGAACTTGATTTTTTCCATGTTGCGAAGGAAAAATAATAAATAATTTTCATATATTTTTATAATTCCGACGTAAGAAGGCAATTTATATGTTTATAAATAAAAACCAATAGATACATCTATGTTTAATATTATAATTTTTCTTAAATAAGTGATTTTAAGGCTAAAAACGTCCAATTTTGACTTGTCCCCGCAGGAAGTTTAAAGAAAAATGTTAATATTTTTAGTAATATGCAATAATAAACACAATTATTTTTGACATTTTAGTATCATATGCTTTAGTAGATTTAAATAAAAAAAAAAGATTTTTAAAGAAAACAATTATTGTATATTTTTTTGCAGTTTCTGTTTGACTACAGTTTTGGGTGCTATTCTTTGTTTTATTAATAAACAGTGAATTATTTAAATAAAAAATCAAATGTTTACTTAAATTGCTTTACTAATAGAAAAAAATTAATTTCCTTAAGTTAATCCATAAAAAAATCAATTTTCTAATGAATTTATTTCTTTTTTTACTCATTTCAAGTTTGAAATTTGAAAAGGGAATCACAAAATAGTCTCCACCGGCATCCACCGACCCTAAAATATTTTAGCATAAATTAAATAATTATTTATAAAAAATGTTAAATGAAGCGTAATTATATTGCTTTGGTCAATACGAATGAGATCCAGTTGAAACCGATTGATAATTAATGATAATTTTCTCAAAAAATAAAAAAATACTGAGGTCGGTTGAAAATTTTCTACCGGCCTAAGAGTCTCCACCGGCCTAAAATTTCCACCGACCTCAGACTTTTCACCGGCATTGGATTATCAAGAAACTACTTCAAGTTTATTGTTATGGAACATAAAGAAAAATAACAAAACTTGTTATAAACTATATCATAGTCAATTTACCGTAAATTACCAAATAAATTCCCATAAATTATCGCGAAAATTTCCACAAATTACCATAAATTACCGACGTTCAATTTTTTAGTTCCAATTTATGTTTTACATATTTTTATAAACTATCGTCAAAATGTTTATAACTTATCGCATAAATTTCCATAAATTACCGCGAAAGTTTCCATAAATTACCATAAATTACCGACGTCAAATTTTTTAGTTCTAATTTGTGATTTACATATTTTTATAAACTACTGTCAAAATGTTTACAAATTACCCCATAAATTTCCATAAATTACCGCGAAAATTTCCATAAATGACGGAAATCCAAATTTTTAATGATAATTTATGTTTTACATATTTTTATGAATTATCGCGAAAATTTCTATAAATTTCCATAAATTACCGCGAAAATTTCCAAAAATTTCTAAACTAAAAATTTTTAATTGTAACTTATGTGGAACATATTTTTATGATTCATTGCGAAAATTTCTATAAATTACCGCATAAATTTCCATTAATTATTTTGAAAATTTCCATAAATTACCGAAATAATAATTTTTAATTGAGATTCACGATACAATATTTTTATAAATTACTGCAATAATTTTTATAAATAAGTCTATTATTTTCATAAATTACCAGAAGAAAACACCTTTTTACGCCAAAAACTGTCCAAACAGTGAATTTGTTAATTATTATACTTGTTTATAACAAATGTAATTAATTTTTCAGGAAAAATTCTGCTAGAAAATCTTTCTGGATAAATGCTTTTTTGATTCCGAACAATTTATATCAAGATTTAAATATTTTACGAAATTGAAAAATCTCTCTTTCAAATTGTTTAAAAAAATTAAAAAATTATAAACAATTTTTCCGGCCCGCCATGGATTTTTCTTTATGGACCCTATATCTTTAAAAAATATATTAGTAATTATCATAACAATAAAAAAAAATTTTTTTACTTTCATAAACCAAATTCTGCGCTACGCGGAGAATCACCCATAAATATAAATATTGAAATAATCAAATTTCTGAAGAATTTTAATTATAAATATAAACATGATTTCACCGAAATTTTAATAAAAAAAATTTTGTCTAAAAAAGTAAATTTAAAAAATTAAATTAGTCTATTTGGAGATAATTGAATGTTAACAAATTAATTATAAAACAATTTTAAAAATTAATTTTTTTTAAATATTGTACTGTAATTTTTTTTTTTTTTTTTTTTTTCTTAAAAGAATATTTTTACAATTTAAAAAAAAACTAATTAATTTTTGAAGAATTTTAATAAACATTTTTAAACATGAAAAAATTTTAAAAATTACTTTTAGGAAAAATATTTTAACATGATTTTTGGAAACTAATTTTTATTAATTTTCATTTTAAAATTTACAATTGAAGATTTTTCATTAAAATTTTTAAGAATTCAATTATTTTCAAAATTTTCAATTACATATTTCCAAAAATTGATTTCAAAATTTTTTATAAAATACTTGATGAAAAAAAGTCAATTATTTTCAATTAAATTTTACAAAATTGTAATTATTCAAACATTTTTTAATTATATTTTAATAATTCAAAAAAATTTTAATTACCTATATTTTAATAATTCAAGAAAATTTTAATTATGTTTTAATAATTCAAAAATTTTTTAATTAGGGTCAATTGGGGTAAATGTAAACAGAATATCTATTTTTCACGAAAAACATTAATTTTTTTTGTTAAAAGGTAAAACGGACGGATTTCCTTTGCATGAACTTGTTACTAGAGTTCCCTAGAAAAATTTTATGAGGTACAAAGAAATATTGATGCACCTGAATCGCCTAAAACTGACTGTTTACATTTACCCCGAGATTTTGAAATTTTCCTAAAATTCGGGGTAAATGTAAACACCACTGTAGTTAAGCGAGGTTTAAGAAACAAGTTATTTCAAGTATACTACTGTTTTAAGGGATGGAAAAACTGAAAAAATTCTTCGTAGATGTATAGTAAATCAACCAGTTGACTGATAATGTATCATATAAAATAAACAATCAACCATTACAAAATTAGTAATGTAAAAACTTGAATAACTTGAACAAATTTTAATAGATTTTCATTCAACTTGTTAAAAAGAAGTTTTTAAGGTTGCTCAATAAGAATCTAAAATCGAATTTTTAAATTTCAAAATGGGGGATCCAATATGGCGGATAAACCTAAAAATAACATTTTTAAAAATTGATCAAATTTGCTTGAATTTGGCTACTCGGGGGTTTTTGAGGTCACTGAATACGAATTTGAAGTCAAATTTTAAATTTTCAAAATGGCGGATGAACCTAAAAATATTTTTAAAAATTGATCAAATTTTCAAAAAAAAATTTTTTTTTTTTTTATCAAATTTTTTTTTTTAAAGAGGACCTAATTGCCTTTTCTATGTAATTTTACATTGCCAAAGTAATGAAATTGTGAAATAGAAGCAAATTTATTTAATTATTTTCTTTTAAAATGTAGTTCTTAAATCTTAAAAAATTATGATAAAACAATTTTAAGAATTAGTTTTTTAAAAATATTGAAATGTAATTTTTCGAAAATAATTTTATACTAAAAAATGTGGTATTTTATTGAAGTATTTAGAAAAAAAAGTCGAAAAAGTAGTATTTTTTGAAAATACTCGAAAAAAATCGATAAAGTCATAATATCCGAGGCCTACACCTTGTTTAATTTAATTAACCGAAAAATGTTATAAAGTGAATGAATAATTAATGGAAAGAAGAAAAAATTACATGCAACTCTTAAAGAAGGAAATAAATTGTTCACAATAATTTAAAAACTAATTACCTGGGCTGCGGGTGGACCATAATTGTGAGGTGGTCCATGTGGTGGCCCATGAGGCTGAGGATGAGGAGGACCATGAGGTGGACCGTGAGCGGGTCCATGAGGTGGCCCATGAATTGGTCCAGGTGGTCCCTGTTGATGAGGAGGACCTTGTTGGAAAAATGCGGGATTAACATGAGGCGCCGGTCCACCTGGAGGTCCTTGTGGTGGTCCTTGCGGTGGTAGTCCATGTCCCGGTGGAATTCCCCCAGGTCCTTGCATCATTCCTAAGAAAATTCAAAACTCAAATTAAAATTTAGCCTGAAAGATTTAATAGAAATTTGGAAAAACTACTGATTCTACTAATTTGCTTTTTATTATGAAAGATAAAAAATTATTACTGTAACAAATTGACTAAATTTTATTATTTTATTATTATGATGATTAAAATGACAAATTAACTAATTTTTTTTATTTTATTAATATAAAATACTAATTTTTGTTATTTAATTATTATGATTAAAATAAAAAATTGACCAATTTTGAATTTGGCATTAAACATTTTATTTTAGTTGAAAATTGATGAAGTTTGAAATTTGTTATTATCAGTTGAGATGCTCACCACCCATAGAACCTGGTGGAGGTCCTCTTTGTGGTGGGCCTTGGCCAGGCTGAGGGCCTTGCATATGTTGATGTTGAGGGAAACCTGGTGGTCCCTGAGCTCCAGGATGCATTCCTACATAAATCAATACAATTATTTACTAAATTTTTGCATTCTTTTTTTAAGTTTTTACTGGAAACGAAACTTTATAGTCACATTTTTATTTGTGATTATTTATTATTTATTTTATTCGTATACTTTTTTGATGAAAAAACCTGTTTTTTCTTTAAACTAGAAGAAAGGGGAATTATTTAACGACAAGCAGGTGATAAAAATGTTACGTAAAAAAATTAATTTGCAAGATAATTGTTTGGTATAGAATTTGTATCCACTGCATTGAAAATATAATAAAATAGATCTTATTTTTTTAATTAGAAGAAAAATATGAGTACATGCCTAGTATCGACTTTAAGGATAAAAAAAGGTAAAAATATCACTTTAGTCGATTAAAAATACAAAAAAGTTGAAAAAGTCGTTTATTTAATTCAGTGATGTCAAAAAAATTGATTTTGTATTTCTCTGAACTTTGATTTCTAAAATCAATTATTCAAAATTTCATAAAATTTGCTAAATAAATATTTAAATACTTATTTATTTTTCCACAGGAGTTAAAATTGCAAAGATTTAAATCCTCTAAAATTCAATTTCAATTCAATTCAAATTTAATTCAATTCAAAAATACCTAATTTTCAAAAATTACAAATGTAATTGTCTCAAAATTCAATTATTTTAAAGAATTTTTTAACTACAATTATTTAAAAATTTAATAATTTTTTATTATTGACAACATACTTATTACTGAACTTCTGCACATCAATTAATTAAAAAATTCTAATGAAAGAAATTCGGAGGATTAGGTACTTTTTAAAAAAATATTTTAATACAATTTTTTGAAGATAATTTTCATTAAATTTTCATTTAAATATTTCCATTTGGCGATTTTTTATTACAATTTTTTGAATTATTTTCTTCAAATCAAGATTTTTAAGAATTTAAATGAAATGCCTAAAAAAATTCAATTATTTTCTAATAAAATTTTACAAAATTTTAATTATTTATCATTTTTTTGAGGATTTTATTTAAAAATTTTGAAAATTATTGTTTTCTAAAGAATTTCTTTTGTTTAAAATTTTAATTCAAAGTAATTGAATTTCAAAGAATTCAAATGAAAGAAATTTGAAGAATTACTTTTTAAAAAAATATTTACAATATAATTTTTTAAAGATAATTTTCATTAATTTTTGATTAAAATTTTTTGAAAGTTCAATTACTTTCAAATTTTGCAATTAATATTCTTCATATCAAGATTTTTAAAAATTCAAATAAAATATTTTTAAAAAATTCAATTATTTTGAAGTACATGGTTGCCACAAAAAAGTAAAATTTTACACAATTTCAGTTATTTAACATTTTTTTAAGGATTTTATTTAAAAATTAGGGAAATAAATGTTTTGTCAAAATTTTAATTAAATTTTTAAAAAATCTAATGAAAGAAATTCGGAGAATTTACTTTTTAAACAAATATTTTAATACAAGTTTTTAAAGATCATTTTCATTAATTTCTCATTTTAAAATTTCCATTATTGGTGATTTTTTATTAAAATTTTTTGCAAATTCAATTATTTTCCAAATTTTGCAATTAATATTCTTCAAATCAAGATTTTAAAAAATTCAAATGAAATGCTTATAAACAATCAAATTATTTCCAAGTAAAATTGTACGAAATTTCAATTTAACATTTTTAAAAGGATTTTATTTAAAAATTTTGAAAATGATAGTTTTCTCGAAAATATTTGCTATCTGATTAAAATTTTTTGAAAGTTTAATTTTTTTCAAAATTTGCAATTAAAATTCTTCAGTTTTATACAAAAAAAAGTATTTTGTTGTAATGTTTGGATGCATTTTTTGAAAATAAGTAGAAAAAGTCACATTTTTTGGAAATAAATCGAAAAAAGTCGCCAGTTTTGAAAATAGTGGATAAAAATCCAAAAAGTCATACTATCCGAGGCCTGTTGAGTTTCTTTAGAATTTTTCCAATATTTTCATAAAAATGGAGCAAAAATTGTAAATTAACATACCTGGTGGCCTATTCCAATCGGGACCTCGTGGTGGCGCTCCTCTCGGGTCACCGGGTGGAGGTCCTGGATGTCCAGGTGGTACACGTGGCGGTCCTTGACCAGGAGGTCCTGGTGGTCCCCCATGGAATGGCTGTGAATCAAATATTTTTATATTTCAGATCCGAAAGAAATGAAAATTAAGTTTAATTTTAGTTTTCCATTAGATTGAAATTCGATTTGAAATTCGATTGAAATTTCAATCGAAAAATTGATGATTAGTGAAAAGAAAGAAAAAATACCATTCCGGGTGGTGGACGTTGTCCAGGTCCAGGTCCGGGCATTCCTTGCTGTGGTGGTACCCCGGGACCATTGGGTCCTCGAGGTCCATTCGGTCGTGGACCATTCCAAGGACCTTGCTGATAACCAGGAGGAGGTGGTCCTTGATTCGGATGACCAGGAAGAGGATGATGAGAACCTGGAACTGGTCCCATTGGTGGTCCATGCATTCTAGGCGGACCCTGTGGTCCCTGAGGGCCTGGCGGACCCATTCCCGGCGGTGGCATTCTTTGGCCCTGTCTAGGACCACCCGGAGGCGGTGGACCCATCATTACGCCTCTCGATCCATGATTCTGTTGCGGATGAGGCTGATGCTGTGGATGCTGTTGATGTGGTGGCATTTGCGGTTGATGTTGCGTGTGTGGTCGTTGATTTTGATTTTGTTGTGGAGCAGGCGCCGGTCTCGTTTTACATTGCGATTCAAACTGAAATTAATCATTTATCTTTGTCTTATAAAACTTTTTTTTCCTTCGTACGCATTAATTTCTAGAACTAGGAACTTTGTTTTTCTTAGATAAATAATTATAAATATTAAATAAATAAATAATTTTAAAAATGTAGCAAAAAGTAGCTTAGATTGAAAAAAGTAGTAAAAAAGTGTAGCTATCAAAAAATTAAATTTGATTTGATTCTTTCAATCATAATTACTTAATTAAATTACATTCGAAAATAGAATAATTTTTTTAAAATAAATATTTAAATATCTATTTATTTTTCCCCAGGAATTAAAATATTTTTAATCATTTCGAGCTAAAGACTTTTTGAAATTTAACTATTTCTAAAAATTACAACTGTAATTTTTCCAAAATTCAATCATTTTTTTAATGAAATTTTTAAATAAAATTAAAATTATTTCTAACTTCAACCATTTCATTTCAAAATAAAAATTTAAATATTATTACAGTTTTACAACAATTGAAATTTTCAATGATTTCAATTTAAAAATCTTTTGAAATTTAATTAGTTCTAAAATTCACACTAGAACGCTTCTAATATTCAAATAATTATCTAAAGGTTTAACTGAAATTCAATTTTAAATCAATTCTTATTAGAAAGTTCTACAAGAATTCAATTATTTGAATACAAAAATAAATAATTCATTGTATAAATGAATATTTCTTTGAATTGAATTCTTATAAAGAAAGTTATCAAAATTTTTGAAAATAATTGAATTCTTTCGAAGAATTTTAATAAAATTTTCAAGAGTAATTGCATTTTTCGAAGTATTCATTTGAAATTGTATTAAAAAAAATTGAAATTTAATTAAATTAAGTACATAATTGAACTCCTGAGAAAATTTTATTATTTATGAAAATAAAAGATAAAAATAAAATTTGTAAAAATATAAATTCAATTGTTTCAAAGAAAATTTAAGTTCGTCTGAGGAATTTAATTAAAATTGTATTGAAAATAATTGAATTCTAGCGAAGAATTTCATTAAAAAATTTATTAAAATAATTGAATTTTTTTCAGAAATTTTATTGAAATAGTAAATTTTTAAAATAATTGAATTTCGACAAATTTTTGAAATTTAATTGAGTTTTAAAGAAGAATTATATTAAATTTTTTAAAAAAATAATTGAATTCTTTTGAAAAATTTTAATAAAATTATTAAGAATAATTGCATTTTACGAGGACGTCTTTTAAAAATCTATTAAAAGTAATAGAAATCCTGCGATAAGTTTTATTTTTTATGAAAATAATTAAATTCTTCCAACGAATTTTATTAAAATTGTTAAAAATGATTGAATTCTTGACAAGAATTTGATAAAAATCTTCTTAAATAATTGATTTTTTCCAAAAATTTTATGAAAATTGTTATTTAAATAATTGAATTTCTGAGAAAATTTTGTCAAGAATTTTATTAAATTTTTTTTAAATAATTGAAATATTGCCAAGAATTTTATTAAAATTTTTGAAAATAATTGAATTCTAGAGAAAAATATTAATATTTATAAAAATAATTGAAATTTTGACTTTAACTTTTTTTAAACTTTTGACCATAATTGAATTTCTGTTAAGAATACAAAAATAAATAATTTATTGAATAATTGAATGTTTCTCAAAATTGAATTCTCATAAAGAATTTTATTAACAAATTTTTAAATAATTGCATTATTTTGACGAATTTTAATAAAATTTTAAGAATAATCACATTTTTCGAGGAATTAGATTAAAATTGTATCAAAAATAATTGAAATTCTGCAATGAGTTTTATTATCTATGAAAATAATAATTGAATCCCTGTAAAAAATTGTATTACATATTTATAAAAATAATTGAATTTCTGTAAACATAAATTGAATATTTTTGAAAATAATAGAATTATCGTGAAGAAATTTATAAAAAATTTTTTAAATAATTCATTTCTTTTGGAAAATTTTATTAAAATAGTAGATATTGAAACTCATTGACTGGAGGAGAATTTTTGGAAAAAAAATTGAATTTGTTAAAAAGAATTTCATTAAAAATTTTTAAAAATAATTGAATTTTGGAGAAAAATTTTAATATTTATAAAGATAATTGAAATTTTGACGATAAATTTTTTAAACTTTTGACCATAATTGAATTTCTGCGAAGAATTTTATTACTTTTGATAATAATTGAATTTCTTTGATGAATTTGAATAAAATTTTTAAGAATAATTATACATTTTTCGAGAAATTCCATTAAAAATTGTAATAAAAATAATTGAAATTTTGCGATGAGTTTTATTATTTATGAAAATAATTGTAAATCTATAAATTTTTTGATTATTTATGAAAATAATTGAATTATTGCGAAGAAAAATTGTAAATGCAACTCTTTTAAAATTGAATTAAGAAATTTGAATTAAGAAAATTGAATTTAAGATAAAATTAGATTTCAAGAATAAGTACAATAACTTTAGAAAACAATAATTTTCAGGATTCCAATCAAATTTCCCTGACTTTTCCAGGTTTTTTCAAGGTTTATAAAAATTCCCTGACATTTCCAGGTTTTCAGGTTGCGTGGCAACCCTGGATTTACTTTGTGATTCAAACTAAAATAATAATTTCTCTATGTCATATAAAATTTTTTCGTTTCAATAGAAGTTAACTTTAGATAGAAATTGACTTTACGTAGAAGTTAAAACTTTACATAAAAAAAGAAAAGAAAAGACGATTCTTACTTTACATAGAAGTTAACTTTACGTAGAAATTAAAACTTTACATAGAAGTTAAAACTTTACATAAAAGAAGAAAAGAAAAGACGATTCTTACCTGACTCAATGCCTGTTTAGTAGGATAAGTTACAACCGGACTTTGTCCATGTAATTCTTTCTTTGGTAGACGGTCCATACATAATCTTACACTCTGCTCAGAGCCTAACGAAACAACACAAAACCCCTTCGACTGTCCATTTGGTCTGTTCTCGAAGAATTTCACTTCAATAAAATCGGTGACACCAACACCTTGTATTGAATCCGAAATATCTTGATCACTTGTCCACTTTAAAATGAAAAAGAACAAGAGAAGAATTATTCTTTATTCTTATAATTAAAAATTTAATTTTAATTGAACAATTTTTTTTCTCCTTTTTTATGTAACATACCCAGGTCAAATTTCCGACATATAATTGATGACGCCTTCCACCACCACCAGATTGAACATTGTTTCCATGGTGATAAGCGGAATTGCCATTAGCTTCCTCGCCCGGCGAGGCGTTATCTCTATCTCTCTCACTATTCGGTACGCCGCCATTTCCACCTGGAGGAGCAGCTATCACATCGTCGTACAAATCGACACCATCTCCAGCGAACTCATCCTAAATTTCAAAAAAAAGTATTACAACGAGAAAAAAACAAGCAAAAAAAAATACCAGTGAATCACAACTACAAAACGAATATATTTCTTTTAAAACTATTTCAAAGGATAAAAATACATGCAAAAGGATATTTTAGCTATAATAGAACTATAAGCGACCAAAAAAAAAAATATATTTTGAATGGTAGGGTCGATTATTACACGGAGGTGTGATGAGCCTTCAATAATTAAAAAAAAGAGAAAAACAAGCGAACAGTTGGAAATTAAAAGGCAGTATTATTAATTAATATTAAGAAAATAAAAAAAGGAAGCTAGGGCTAATTTTCGATGGTTTCTCTCACCAGTAACTCCATTTTTTTACCCGATGAAGTTTTACTATAAACTTGTGAAAATTGGCAGAGACTTCAGTTTATTTTTTCTTGTGTCTTGCAAGAAACCTTATTAGAAAAAAAACTATAATAATAAATGAAGAAAAATGAAATTTGTTTACATAAAAAAAAGAAGTCGGTATTGTCGAAATTTTTTTTTTTAAGAATTGTACAGTTTCAGAATCACCGAACACTCCATTTTATTTTCACAATGCACCATTAGAGCTCGGAAAAAAAATCTAAGCCACTCCCGACAATGGGTATTTGATAATATCAATAATCGCGATTATAATGAACAATTTCTTGAATTACCTGTGCAAAATCTTGCTCAAGATCGTCGGCATACAAATCAATGTCACCATCAGCCATTTTATGTTACACACCGACGCTCATTGATATGACGCTTGAACACTACTGAAAATTTGAGGTTGAACACTTGAAAAGAGAGCAGCACTGTTCTTTTTAAACAAATTTTTCCGAAAGTGGAGTTTTAAAATAATGAAAAAGATTCGTTTTTCCCCCTAAAGAAATAGAATAGAAGAAGCACTCGATTGGAAAAATGGTTTGTATATGATTTTTATTTCTAAAATGTAAACTGATAATACATTTTATTCAATCAATCAATAAGCCCTGGGCAACCTAACCTAACGTGGTCACGTGTACATCACGTGACCCATGTGACCAAATATTAGAAATTTAAAATTTAAAAATAAAAAAAGTATAGTGATTACTTACTTCGGATTGTTAGTGATTACAGTTGTCTTTAAATGTATTACATCTTAATTCACGCACGATTATAAGGTAAACAAAGTGAACAAAGTTATTTATGTTATTTATGTATTTGTAGGTTAGGAAAAACAGGTTAGAAATTACAGGCAACTTCAGGCAACCCGCCGTGCATTAGAGTAGAAAGTTGAAACTGCTTTCAGGAGACAGACACATATTTTAATTTATTATAATTGCATTGTCCTGTTTATTTTCAAAATAAATAAAATAATAATAAATGATCTGTGATAATAATTAGAACTATAGTAGCAACAATAGTAAAAGTAATAATAAAATAATTACAATAATTTTTAACGGAAACTCCCGTTAACTTTGAAATAAATAAACACCAGTTATATAACAATAGTAATAATAATAATAATAATAATAATAATAAAATAATTATAATAATAACAATAGAACATATAACAAAACATTTTTAAATTAAATTAAATTATTGTTATTATTATAATTATTTTTCATTTTTATTATTATTATTATTATTATTATTATTATTATTACTATATTATTATTATTGTTACTATTATTGTTATAATTTATTATTATTTATTTATTTTCAAAATAAATGTTTTTGTTATTAATACAATAATAATATTAATAATAATGACAATAATAATAAGTAAATAAATAAAATCACATAGAATTGAAGAAAACACTCGAATAAATAAAAAAAATTATTGCAAAATTTTTTATTCGAAAATTTATTTTAAAAAATAATTCAATTGATTCCAAAAAACAAAAATATGATTTATTTCTAATGAATTGTTTTTTTACAATGTTAATTACGATAAGTATTATTTACGTCAAATTTGTAATGACTCCAAAGTAAAAACTTTAGAATAAATTAAAATACATATTCTTTTAATTACAGAAAGTTAAAAAAAAAGTTGATTATAAAAGTTGTAATTATAATTTTTTAAAACTATTTTGTATTAAATATTATGTTTTATTACTAAAATGGAACATAATTAATAAAAATTATTTTTAATTTATTATTAACATTATTTATTTATAATTATTATTATTGTTCATTATTATTATTTAATTAAAAAAATAAAATTTCAATGTTTGTTTATTTATTTTATTAGTTAAAAATTAAATTTAATTGAAAATTTTTTTTAAAAATTTGTTTTCAATCTTTTGTAGTAGAGTTTTTAGTAGACATAATTAGTGTTTAAAAATACTTATATATAATTAATAAAATATTCTTTACATATTTAATTTTTTTATGCAATTAATTAATTAATTTTTAATCTACAAATTTTTAAAAAAGAAAAAATTGATAGACGATAAAAAAATTACTTTAACTAATAAAATATAATTATTGACAAAATTTTAACGCTTCAAAAGAAGGTTAATTGTCAATTGCAATTTTTTCGGATTGTGTAATACATTTCTTTTTAAATAATGACTATGCAATAGTAATATCCTTATATCAGAATTGAAAATTTTTGCAAAGAAAAAAAATATATTAGATAACAGAACTAATTTCCAGATAAATAGAACAGAAGTTCAGAAAAAAACTATTCATCGTTTAATTATTATTTATACATTAAACTGTTAATTATTTTTTTAAACTTAATTAATAATGTAAAATTAATAAATAAATGTTAAAATTTAATGAGTATTAAACTATTATATTTTATTTATTTTTTTTAAATTAATTTATTAATTATTGAATTAAATTAATACTGGATTGAAATGAATATCAACTTAAAAACGCATAATGTATGAAATAACTAAAAAGTATAGAATAAAAAGAAAAATTCTCGTAAAACTGAACCAGTTTGAAAAAAAATAGAATCAGAAATGTGGGTGACCTTCTTGGATAAATTTTTGTTTTTATTTTCTTTTTATAAATTATCGAAGAGTGGAAGAAGTGATTCTTTCAAATCAGTAAAAAAGAAACTAAAAAAATTTTTTTTTAATGATAGGAGTTTTTTCCCAACATTCTTTGTTTCTAAAATGAATGAAAAGTAAAAAAATGTAAGGAGAAAAAAAACTAAGTTTATAAGCGTAATAAACAAGGAAAAATGTTCATTTATCAAACATGTTTCTATATACATTGATTTTTTTTCTTTTTATTTACACATTCGTGTATAATTTTCCTAAATTAGTATGTAAGTGATTTTTTATATATTTTTATTTTATAATATATATATATATATAAACGTTCCTCGAACATAATCTTTTTATTATTTTGTTAAATTATCGAAGAATCCTGTCCTTCGACTGTCGTGAGAATTTCATGCTAATGAAGGTCCTTCTGATATATAAATAGCATTTTATTATGCATACGAAGATCAATTTTTAAAAAAAATTTATATATATCTCAAACAAAATTAATAACCCTAGATAAGAAGACATACTCGTGTGTTAATCGCAGACCAAAAAAATGGTACTAAAAATTCTGGAAAAATTGGATCTAAAAAAAATTTTTTTTACTTCACGACAAAAATTTTATTTATAATAAAAAATATTTTTTTTCAAACCACTGACAATTAAAAAAGAAACATTAAAAAATATATTTGTTGATAAGAATTTTTGTTTCAACTCTTTGTTTCTAAAATGAATGAAGAATAAAAAATTAAGAGAAAAAAAAAGTTTAAGCGCAATAAACAAGAAAAAATAAAATATTAATAAAAAATAATCATATTTTTTATTATTTATATTTTGAAAATTAAAACCATGAGAAAATGGGTGAAAAATAAAATTTATTTTTTATTTTTATTTTTGAAGAATTCTTTTATAATTTATTTTTTTTCTATTGATTTGTATTATAACTTCGCTTTTAATTATTGAAAAAATTTTCATGACTAAAAATTCTTTAATCAAAAAATTTTTGTTTGATGAATTAAATTCCATTTTTTCATTTTAATTAAAGAAGTGAATTAAATAATAGTTATAATGAATAATAAACACAAAGGAATTTAGAGAAAAAAATTCCTTTTTTTGTTTATTTTGTTTGTGAAACAAATTTTCATTAGTTTTTTATTCAGGGAATTAGATTATGATTAATTAAGCTTGTCATGAAACAAAAAGTGAAAAGCTAATTATACTATTGTTCGTTAATCGACTCTTCAGTTTTCAAAGAAGTTTATATTTCAATGAAACAACTGGTTTCATAAGATTTTATTATATAATTAAAAATAAGATAATCTTCTTTATCACCTTCCTTTGGCAATTTTTTCCGATTAATTCTATAAAAAATACAATTTATACAATTGAAAAAGACAAATTTTCTTTAATTATTTTATTATTATATAATTAATTTATTCGTTAATTGGTTATTTTTCTTGTTTTTATATTTTTTTATATTTATTTTAAAATATCCGTTTTTTTAAATAATTAAATGATACCTATTTATTTGAATTGAAAAATAAAATATTTATTCATTAACAATTATTTTTCTTGTTTCTTAATTTTTTTTTGTATTTTAAAATATATATATTTTATTTAAATAATATTTATTTGAATAGAAAAATAAAATTTTTGTTAATAATTTATTCAGAATTTATTATTTTTCTTGTTTCTTTATTTTTTTAAGGTATTTTAAAATATTTATTTTATTTAAATAATATTTATTAGAATAGGAAAATAAAAATTTATTTAAAAATAAATATAAAAAATATTTATTTATTTTCTATTTGAAATTTTAGAAAAAATTCAAGAAAATTAAATTAAAAACAGAAAGATTAACAAAACAATAAAATTTATATTTCAAATATTTATTTATTTTTTTATTTTATTTATTTAAATAGTAAAAATAAAAATTAAACTTTAAAATAAATGTGAAAAATACTGGAAGCAAGAAAATTCTTTAATGAATTTGATTTCTTCACTTTCATGAAAAATTCATCCAAATTTTTGGAATTTACTGTTTTTGTTTTTTTTAATAAATAGAGGAAAAAAAAAGAAATATATTTGAATGAAGAGAAAAAAAAATTTTGTATATAGTTAATAATAAGGAAGTGACCTTGGCATTTTTTCACATTCTCCAAATATTAATATGAATATCAAAACTTGCTAAAAGAATTTAAAATATAGGCCTTCAACTATAACTCATTCAATGACGAATTGAAGAGAACTTTGAGTGGAGATTTAAATGTGTGATGTCATGATTTGTGTCTATAGGTATTGAAGGACCACCAAAAAATATAAATACGACGACATAAAAAATAATTTCTACTATTGTGTTATCGTCTTTAGTAAGAGTTGTGGGGAAAATTCGAAAAATACTTTAAAAAAATTAAAAAAAAACAAAAAAAATAGAAACAAAAAATAAAAATGTCACGATTGTTAATTTTTGCAGTATTAACAATTTGCATTGCATTTAATTATGCAGCTGATTTTTATCCGACTAAATATGATAACGTTAATATTGATGAAATTCTTAATAATTCAAGAGTTCGTAAACAATATTCGATGTGTTATTTAGGCACTGGACCGTGTGTAACGTCGGATGCGACATTTTTTAAAGGTAAAATTATCCTTTTATTATTTTTGATTAAAAAAATTAATTCATAATGTAAAATTAATAATAAAGTGTGCAAAATTTAATTTAAATCATTTAAAAAAATTGAGAAAGTAATTTGTTTATTTTTTAATTAATTAATTTATTTATTAATTGTATTTTTATGTACTGCATTTTTTAATTTTTTAATTTATTTAATTAAAGTACATAAGGGCAAGGCCCTTGAGATTTATAACAATTAATCTAAATTAAATAATTTAAAATAAATAATTACAATGACTAATTAAAATTTCATACTAATAAAGTAAAAAATTTTAATTAAATTAATTTTTAAAAAACATTAATTAAAAAAAATTTTAATAAAAAATTGTTGCTATTTTCAAAAAAAAAAAAATTATTTCCCCAAGAGTACTTAAGCTTTATTATTTTCCAAATGATAAATGAAATAAATTAATAATTTTTTCCTATTTTCAAATAGAGTTTGAAAAATTTTAGAAAAAATTTAATTTTGAAATTAAGATATTTCCTGAAATGAAATTAAGAAGTTGATTATTTTCCAAATGATAAATTAAATAATTTAATAATAATTCTAATAATTTTTTTCTCTTTTCAAATAATTAATTTATTAATTAATTTGGATAATTTTAGAAAAATTATTTAAAAAATTTTAATAATTGATTATTTTCCAAAATGATAAATTTTTTTCCTCTTTTCCAAAAATCATCAGCAATTTGAAACATTCTATTAGAAAAAATATAATTTAAAATTCATTTGGATTTTTATAATAATAAATGTGCAAAATAATTTTTTTTTAATTTTTCAAAGTGCAGAGACTTCCGCTTCTCTCGTAATAGAAAAAAAAGAATACTTTTTTTACGTTTCTTACGAAATATTGACCATGAAATTAATAAATTTAAACCAGTTTCGATATACAATGTCAAGACATCGGTTGTCGACCTTTCAAACAAGAAAAAATGTTTAAGGCGAAAATTTACAAACTGACATAACTATCAATCTTATTCATATATTTTTTTTTGAATTAACAATTTTTCAATGCAATAACCTTGTCATTGATTTTTCAAAAGAATAAAAATGGAAAATTCCCTTCATTGCTCTTTAGTAATATATATAAATGATTAAAATCTAATAATTATTAACAGATTAGTAAATATTTCTAATTAAATTAATTAATTTAAATTAAGTGTATTTTTTAAATTTTAAATTAAAATTAAAAAATTTTTAAAACAATAAATTTATTGTATTAAATATTTAATTAATTATTATTTCTTAGTTCTTATTTAATTTTTGTTTCTTTTAATTTGCCTTTTTTTTATTTCCTCTATTTTTTACTTTATTCTTTATTTTTCTACTTTTATATTTATTTAACAAATTTATTACGTAATAAAATATGTGATTTTACTTTGTTATTTATTTAAATTATAATTTATTCTTTATAAATATTTTTTTAACAAAAAGGTAATAGAAAAAAATAATAAATAAACAAATAAATAAAAAGTAGTTTTATTTTGTTTTTTTATTTTAGATTTTTTGTTTTATAAAGTAAGAAAAAATAAATAGCATAAAAAATAAAGAAAAAAAATAAATTAAAAAACAAAGTAAGAAAAATAATTTAAATTTAAGTTAAAAATAAATATATACAATAAAATAATCGATAACTTCTCTTAACTGTTGATAAATAAAATAATATTAATTAAATTATAAATAAACAATTAATTATTGCAATGTATTTTTTTCGCAGAAATCTTCACAGACGCAATAGCCACAAAATGCAAAAAATGTACAGAGAAGCAAAAGGAGATTTTTGAAAAAATTGTCGTTTTTTACATGAGAGAGGAGCCAGAAGTATGGAGAACTATATTAGGAAATCTAATTAAAGGAAGACGATCATCGTAGACTTCAATTTATTAATATAGAAATTATATAATTGACAATTTTTAATAGTTCCTTGCAATACATTTTTTTATTAATAAAAAAAAGTTATATTCATTTTTTCTATTAATAAAAAAAATTATATTTATTTTTTTTAATTAATAAAAAAATAATTATAATTATTTTGGAATAATTTGAAAATACTTGTTAAAACAATATATAGAAATAATAATTTCTGAATTCCGTCCGGAGATTATAGATATAATAATATTAGCCAATTTATTTAATTTTATAAGACCACAAATATATAAAATTACAAATTTGAAAAATAAAAATTCAAAGAAATTGAAAACTTTTTAGCGTTTAATAAAACTGTAATTAATTATCAATTCTTATGAATTATTCATGAATTCATTTCAATGACACGAGATGAGCAAAAAAAAAAAACTGAATAGAAAAAATCTTCAAACTATTCTCGAGATAATTGTGAAAAAATACAGTAAATATATTTATATAGTAATTTATTAAAATATTATAATTGTGAGATTATATTGTATTTGAAAACATTTTTTTGCAAGTCAATTATTTGTTAACCAGCAATTTTTACTCATTTTGCAGTTTTGTATATTTTTTGTTTACAAATTTGAAATTATACACATTATGCAACTCAATTCTAAATATTTCATTTCATTTATTTATTATAAGCCTATAATAATTTTTTTAAATGTAAATTTATAATTTTTTTTAACTGGAAATTGAAGAAAAATTAATTTAGAAAATAGAATGAAAATAATATAATATAATAATATTATTGTTATTATTATTAAGAATTTTAAATAATTAAATACAAAAATAAAAATTAAAATAAAAAAAGAAATAATAATTATGAGAATAATTTAATGAAAGATTTTGCACTAAAAAAACTAATTTAATATCAATTGAATTCCTTTCTGAGAAAATTATTCAAACTTGATGATACAAAGTAAAGATAATTACAAGGGATTAAAAGATATTACTTTTTTATACGAAAAATAAGACAAAAAATCCGTTAAATTGTTACATTTAGAATTTAAATTGTATATTTTTCAGACCAATTTCAATTTTGTAAAAAACTATTTATGGAAATTTGTTTAACACGCGAACTCATTATTTAACTAAGAAAAATAACATTTTTTGAGAAGAAAAGACTATAATATAAAATTCATTATTTTTGTTTAATTATACGTATTTATTTATTAAAAACAAAGATAGAAAAGAAATTATTTAATTATTTCCGAAAAGAAATTTTTTTTTATTATTTGTTTTTGTTTATAACTTTCTATTGTAATTAAAGAAATTCTTTTACTCTTGGAGAGGAAGAAGAATTTTTTGCACTTGTTGAAGAACAAGTTGACCTCTTCGGCAAACCACGTGAATGACAATAATTTATATCTGACGTCATTCAGGATTCTTAAAAAGGGGGATTTGTATAAATGCAGAGGAGCATCTACCTTCTTTTGCAATCATCCTTCGTCAATTCAGCAAAAATTAATTATACAAAAAAAAGTTACTTTAAATTTATTTATTTAATTATTATTTTTTATTAACAAAAATAGTTGCTCAAAAAATGGCTAATGTGTCAGTTCTTCTTAGTTTACTATTAATTTCGGCTACGATTTATTTAACAAAATGTGAAGAAGTCAAAAAATATACGGATAAATATGATCATGTGGATTACGATGAAATTTTGAGCAATGATCGACTTCGAAATCAGTATTACAGTTGCGCTATGGGATCTTCTCGTTGTTTAAGTGATGATGCTACATTCTTTAAAGGTAAGACGAAATTTTTATAGAAAAATAAATTTTATACAAAGACGAATTTTGTAAAAAAATAAATTTCATACAAAGACAAATTTTGTACAAAAATAAATTTGGACAAATTTTATACAAAAAGAAAAAATATATATTAGAAATTAATACTAATTCATTTTTCTTCTTAAATTTTCTCTTTTTAATTTTTTTTTTTTTAAGTTTTCGAATTAGAAAAATATCTTTCACTAGAAGAAAGTATAAAAAAAAAATTTAATCGAAACAATATTTGAACGAAACAAAATAAAAATCGTAAGTCAATAAGTAAACAAAATAGAAATTGTATTTCAATAAATAAACAACATTGGTGAGAATAAGATTTTTTTTTATCAAAAAAACCAGTTGCGAATTATTAACCCTTTGAGGACCAGTGTTGCTTTCAGGCAACATGAACATTTTTTTATAAACTTGGGCATAAATTTCTTAATTTTCAAAACTGAATATTGAAACAATAATTTTCACATAGTCTGGAAAATTTCGTATCACAAACACTGGTCTTTAAGTAAAAAACTTCAATTTTAATATTTAAATTTATTTCTATTTTCACAGTTTTTATTTGAAATTATTATGCGAATTATTAAATTTGCGATGGAGAATTTTAAATTACATTCGAAGAGAAAAATATTTTGTTTTCATAATTAATATTTAAATTTATTTTTATTTACATAGTTTTTATTTAAAATTATTAATATGCGAATTATTTAATTTGACGACTGAGAATTTTAAATTACCTTTCGACGAGACAAAAATATTTCGTTTCCTTTTCCAATATAGTAATTATAATAAACAATTTTTTATGTTAAATAGATAAATTTCCGGAAGCATTGGTAACAAAATGCAAGTACTGCACTGAACCACAGAAAATAGGTTTCGATAAAATTGTCACTTATTATACGGAGAAAGAACCGGAAAAATGGAAAGCCGTTCTTGAGAAGACAATCAAAGATATTCAAAACAAGCCAAAGCAATAATTTATCCAATAGGTTCATCAATGTAATTGTATGTAATTTATCGATAAAACTTATGTTTACGAAAAACAATTTTCATTTGTAAATTTAATTGTACATTGCATCATTTAATTAAATATAAATATATTTAAAAAAAATGGTTGTTTTTTATTTTCATCAAAAGCATCACTTTCATTTCGTATGAAAATAATTATTTGGAATTATATTATATTTTCTTTGAAATTTTCTTATTTACTGTTGTCTGTAATTTTGTACGTTTAAATAATAATTGTCTTTGGTTTTTTTATTTTTGTATTTCTTCTCTGACTGATTAAAATTTATAGTGGAATTTTTTAAGTGTGTAAAATTATTTCTTTAATTTTCTTTCGTCTTCTATTGAAAGTGAATTTTAATGCAAAATTATTTCTTTAATTTCTTTTATCTTCTATTTTCAAAATTCAATGCTAAATTATTTCTATAATTTTCCTTTATTTTCAATTTTCAATATTGAATGCAAATTTAAAAAATTTAAATAAAAAGAAACGAATTTCTTTGAAGAATTGTTTCAGTTTCTTACTCTGATTTTAGACACTTGTTCCAAAAAATTCTTAATATCTTCACCAGAAGAATCGTATTTCGCCAAAAATTTGCTCCAATTTTCCGAATCATTTTTTTGTAAATATGTAATAAATTTAAGAGCGTACATTTTTACTGGAATTGGACATTTCTCACATTTTGTCTTTATCGCCGAGGGAATCAAAACTGTAATATAAAAGAATCGATTAGAATTAAAATAAGACAATATTTATCATAAAATAAAAATAAATTAATTAAAAATCAAATAAATTAGTAAGAATCGATTAAAATTGAAATAATGAAATTTTTTTTTAAATAAAAGTAAATAAATAAAATAAAAACAAATTAACAACAAATAAATTAAAAAGAATCAATTAAAATTTAAATAATGAAATTTATTATAAATAAAAGTGAATAAACAAAGTAAAAACAAATTAAAAATAGAATAAATTAAAAATAAAACAAGTTAAAAAGAATCGATTAAAATTGAAATCATAAAATTTATTACAAAAAAAGTAATTGAATGTGATTGATTCATTAATTTAAATGATAATTTGTTGCTATAATTTTTTAAATATAATTATAGTATTACAATAAACAAAAAATTATTCTTACTCACTTTTAATATTTTGTGTAATTGCGTCACATTCCGTCTCATCCAAAAAGCAAGAAATTATATTATTTCGTCGATCAAAGTCTCGCAGAATTTCATCAATATTAATTCCTTTCATTAGTGGATTAATTTGTGCGAAAATTGTGCCAAATCCAATGCAAAATGTCGTCAAATACAACGCAGTCTTCATTTTCTCTCTTTCTAAAAGAAAAAGAAACCATTAAATAATAATTGAAATTGATTAATTAACAATGGAAATTAATTAAATAATAATTGTAATTAATTATTTAATAATTGTACTTAATTACTTAATTAATAATTAAAAAGAACAATATAATTCCATATAGATATTTACCTATTAGGAGCAATAAATTGTAACTGTCGATTTTTTTTTAACTTTCACATTCAATTTATACGTCCGATTTTCGATGAAATAAAAATTTTTTTTTGTTGAAAAATTCTAAACAAAAGATACAAGAAAATATTTTCATTTTATACAGTAATTAATCGAAAATATGTGTGACACTTTTTTTCTCTCGATAAAATTGAATTGATAATTAAAATAAAACGTGCTTTTGATTGAAAATATTTCAGAAATCAATTTCTTTTCTTTTTTAATATTTTTTTTCAGATTTGTGAAAAAAATTTGATAATTGATTTTTTGGAAAATTAGTGAAGAATTTGTAAAAATGTCCAAAGTGTTTGAAGTTTATTCATCATTGTATAATTATGGGAATTAAAAAATTCCGTCAAATGTATACATTTATTGACCTGATTTTCTTTTTCATATTATGACCCTGCAAATGAAGGCTAAGCGAAGATTTGCTATTAAAGGCAGAGGTGTTTAAAAATAACTTGAGTACAAGACTTTTTTTTACAGAAAAATATAACCCACTTTTATATATTTTCTGTTCATTAATATTTATATATATATACATGTGTTTGTATATAGTGTAAATAATTAAATATATATAATATTCTGTGCCACTAATTTGTAAAATTACGTAAAATTACAATTTTCAATCACTTATTAATTATTATTGAACACGAAAATAATATTATTTATATTAATCACAGAAGTACAAAATTTACAAAAGAAAAAATATATTTATTTTATAGAAAAAGCTTTTCTCTCTGGTAGAGATATTTGTAGCAAGTGCAACACATTACACAAAATAGTAATGCTGAAAATGTGTACAAAATTTCTACTCTTTCTTTTTCTAAATTTTTTTTAAATTGCACCCAACGAAGTAAATATTACTTCAGTAAAAAAAATACTTTAAATTATAAAGGCACTTACAGTATTTTGTAATATTTGGCAAAATATTTTTTATATTTTACCAAATATTTGGCAATATTTTTGACAAAAAAAAAATTATTCCTCGTCATTGAAACATTACAAAAATATATTCGTTACTGAATTAATTCGATACAATTACAAAGTCCTTGATTTTGTAGCAAATAATTTCAAGGAAGTATTTTAATACCTAAAAAATTTGAATCAATTCAATATAATTACAAAGTCCTTGATTTTGTAGCAAATAATTTCAAGGAAGTATTTTATTTCCCAAAAAATTCCTTCTTTCAGGGAAAAAATGTAATTTTTATATTTTTTCTATACAAAAAATGTTCCCAACATTAAAATTAAATAAAAAGGCTCTTTTTCTCCTTCTCTTCTTCTATTGATTCTCAACCGCTTGGCCATATTCCTGTAAAAATTTACAATTAAAAAGAAATTTAATTAATATTAAAAGAATTAAATTTTTTTCATTAAATCATTTTTAAAAAATTGTCAGATTTAAAAGATTCTTATATTTTTACTTTATTATTCCATGCACTTTGTATTTCACTCTAAAAAATATTTGCAATTTAAGAAAAAAATAAATTTCAAAATTTCAAAAATTTTTAATTTAAAAAGTTGAATAGTGAAGGGAATTTCAAGTGAAAGTGTGTGCAATGAAATAAACTTTATTGATCTAAATTTTACAGTAAAGAGAACTTAATTGTGCGTGAATTAGTCGCGTAGCAAAAAAAAGATTGTACAAACTTTAAAAAAAAGTTATAAACTATTTTTTTGTGCTTTAATTATATTCTTGAGAAAATTTGTGAAATTATTTTCTCTATTATATTCTGTGATATAATTAATTATACTGTATTTAATTTCAATATGATTAATTTTAACATATTTGATTTCAATATTAATTTCAATATAATTAATTTTAATAAAATTAATTCAATATAATTAATTTCAAGAAAATTAATGTTAATTTTAATATACATAATTTATTATATGTAATTCTTTAAATTTAAATCACTTTCGTATATTTCGAATGAAAAAATTTGTTATAAACAAATTCTTCCACTTTTGGCAATTTTGATTCTAATTGCAAACAAATAATTTTTCTACACCGAATTACTAAATTATTTTTATACAAAATGATTCTTAGAAAATCGAGAAACAGAATGAAATTGAAAAATTAAGTGAAAGGCAATTGTGCGTTTCATTGTGAGACGTGAAAAAAAGAGAAAACTCAAAAGTACACGGCGATGTGATTTTGTTACGCGTGTGATGCCTTTTGTACCTTGACGATAGCTTTGACAGCGAATGTGACAGCGACGCCGAGACCAAACATGACAAGATGTGGCAAATATTTGATTCCAGGAATATCTGGCCTCTTTCCCATTAAAACACGCAGAGCAGATAATTTCTTGTCCGTGTACGGTGGATATCGCATTCTAAAAAGAAATTTAAAAGAAAAATTAGTTTTGTTACACAAAAGTTGAGAATAAGGTGAATTTATTTTTTTCCTTACGATCCTAGAGATTCTCCAAGTTTATTGAAAGTTTTAACGAGACATCCCTTTTTGTGAACAAAAGTATCGAATGTCAATTGTCCATGATACGCTCCCATTCCTGAATTTCCAACGCCACCGAATGGAATGGTTTCAACTGCAGGGAATTTTTTAATTTTTTAATTTTAAATGTAAATAGTAATTTTTGAAAATATTAAAAATATATACATATTTCGTTCATTTAAACGTTCAGAACTTGTGGATCATATTAATAGAAATTAATTATAAACTACAACTAGGATTAATAAAATTTAATTATAATTAACAGTTAAAATTAATTAATTAATTATAATTAACAATTAAAATTAATTAATTATAAATTTATAATACATAATAATATTTCTCTTGGGTTAAAATCTAATTCGAAATTTTATTCAATCGACGGTGTTTACCTATTTTATTTCTCTCAATAGAATTCAATTTTTAAATTATATTCGCATATTCTAAATCGTACTTAATTTATTTAAATCAGAAAGCAAATAGGTATGTACAGCAATTTAATTAAAAAAGCGATATTTACAGGCAAAATTGAGAAAAGAACAATAAGAAAGCAGTTCTTAATTTATCAATATTACAAAATTATTCTTTTAATAGTGAGTGTAAAATATTTACAATTCAGTTGAAATTCACTCAAAATTAAAATTCGCCTTTGCATTTGAAAATTACAGAGGGAAAAAGAAAATCAAAATTGATCAAAATATAAGCAAAAAAATGAAATAAAATAAATAAATTATAAAACTGTAAATAAATATAAGTATGAAATATAAATTTATATAATAAATATAAATATTTATATATTAAAAATTACAAAACTATAAATAAATATAAATATAAATACAAGTATAAAAATATAAATATAAATAAAGGTAAATAAATATAAATATATAAAGTAGTAAATATAAAAAAGTTGTAGTCAACATAAAAATACCTGCGAGGTGTAGAATAGTTTCGTTAACACATAAATTTCCAGATGAGGTATTTTGAGCAAATAATTTAACATCGTCCATATTTTTGCTAAATATATAGAGTACTAAAGGCTTCTCCCTGCACCATTGAAATAAATCAAAAGTCATGCATTAATTTTGTATTCTTTTTCATTTTTTTTTTTTTTTTTTTTTTGATGATTAGAAGAAAAAGAGCATTAATTTTTTAAAATTAAAAATTTGGACGAATAGAGAATTCAGTAGACTTAAATATTAGGAAAAGAGAAGAAAAGGGAGCGAAAAATATGTACATAGAATCCAAACATCAATTTTTCAAGCATACCACCTAAATTATATATAATATACGGTTTAGTACACCTATAATAATATTTACAATTTTTTTTAGACACTTTTTTTAGACAAGATTCATTAGAAACCTTCACCGTTCTTTAAACCTAACTCACCAGCGTATTGCATCATAGTGTCGTTGACGCAAACTGCACCGCTTCTCGTTTGATTTATTATCAATTCTCCTACTCCTTTATCCTTTGTAAATATATACATTGTAAGGGGAGTATCTCTAGGTACGGATAACAAAAAGATAACAAAATTCAAGATTTTCAGTAAATAATTAATTGACTTTAGACATTTTTTTCTACTATAATCTTCGCTCAGTTCAATATTAGAAATTCTCTAGAAATTCTTCTACTCGCAACAAATTAAAAATATTCTAATAGTTTTCGTTACTATTTTTTAAATAGAATTTTAATAAAGTTGAAAATAAAATAAATTTTCTTTGTAAGCCCCTATATTGTATGTTGAAATAAATAAGTGAATTTAATAATATAAATAAACAAAAAATAAATAGAAAATAAGTAAATAAAAATAATTAAACAGTAGATAAAAATAAAATTATTATTATTATAAATAATAATAAAGAACTAAAACTAAATGTCCCTTTTATATTTGTAAATAAATAAGTAATAATCTTTAAAAATAATAACAGTGAACAGTAATAATAGTAAAAATAACAAAAGAATTTTGCAACAATTGAAAAATAATTTCTGAAGTGTCCCATTAGTTATTTTTATTTTCTATTTAAAGAAAAACTCCAAGAACATTCACACGACTCATTTGAAGAAAATGATAATTGAAAGAATTCATTTGCGTACTAATGACAAGTAGAAAGCATTGATATGTAAAGTAGGTGAATGAGATAACTAACAGTGTCACTGTAAATATGAAAAATGTATAACTATTGTTTCTTTTTTGTTTAGAACAATATTTAAAAAGCGATAAAAATGATTTTAATTTTTTTTTTTTTTTTTTTTGAATGTCAATTAAAATGTATACCTAGAAAAAATTGAAGATAAATTTAATTTTAGTGACGAAACATTTAAACTTACCGAGCATTTATGAATTTAATTGCCTCATAGGCATTGTTGATATTTACAATTGGCAAAATTGGACCGAAAATTTCCTCCAGCATCACTGGATCCGTTGGTTTAATGTCAATGAGAATTGTAGGTTCGATAAATTTTTCCGAAGGATCCGTCTTCCCTCCAATTGCAACTGTTCCGTTCGTCAGGAATTTTGATAATCGGCTGGTTAAAAATAAATAGATTTAAAAAAAAAATTAAAATAAATAAAAAGTAAGAAAAGAAATAAAAACAGAGGTAAATAAAAATAATGGACAAAAATACAGAAATATTTTCTAACTCACTGAAAGTGATTATCGCTGATAATACGACATAAATCGGGACTGTTTTGCATATTTTCAGTGTACCATTCCTTTAAAACTTCCTTCATTTCCTTAATTAGTCGATTTTGTACTTCGAGTGTGCATAATATGTAATCTGGTGCAATGCAAGTTTGTCCGCTATTTATAAATTTACCCCATAGCACACGTTTGGCAGTGATATTCATGTCAGCTGTATTGTCAACATAAACAGGACTGAAAAAGAAATTAAAGTACAGTTAAATTTTTCCCATTTCGAAAAATTACAAGTTTTCTAAAATTATTTTGTTTAAAAGCAAAAAACCTTTTGCCACCAAGTTCCAATGTTACTGGTGTTAAAAATTTATTCGCGGCATCGCGAACAATTTTTCCAACAGTCGTCGAACCTGTGTAGAAAATATAGTCGAACCTCTGTTTCAAAAGTTCTGTCGTTTCCGGGACACCTCCATATACAACGTGAAAGCATTCCTGCGAAAAAATTGAATTTTACTCTTTACAAACATTGTAAATTAAAATATAAATTAAAAATTAATATTTAGACATTCAAAAATTTTATTATCATAAATAATTATTATTTAAGAATTACTCTGAAGTTTTGAATGTTTAGTGAACGAATTTCTTTTTTATATTTATATTAATATTATTTATCAATTTCCCTAAAGTTTTAAACGTTCATCGAACGAATTTCTTTTTTCTATTTATATTATTTATCAATTCCCCTGAAGTTTTAAACGCTTAGTGAACCAATTTCTTTTTTCTATTTATATTAATATTATTTATCAATTTTCCTAAAGTTTTAAACGTTGAACTGAACGAATTTTTTTCTATTTAAATATTTCCAAAAATTACTCTTCGGAAATGAAGAATAATAAAAGAAAAAAAAAAATAGAAAATAAACTTTTGAATGTTTGATTAATTTTTTCAATATAGCAAAATTTTGAAGCAAAGTTCAAATTGAACGAATTAAAAAGTTCTCCGTTTACTTTAAACATTTAAACGTTCAAAATTTTAAGAAAAAATTTATATACAAAAAATAACTTTGGAAATTGGAAAATAAAATAAAATATCAAGATTACAGATTCGAAATAAAATTGCAAATATACGATAACAAAAAAAAAAAAAATAAAATAACTCACGTTATCTAAATATTTCGGAATCATTTCGGCGACAACTTTGGAAGTCGCTTGAGATACTTCTGAAGGTTTGAGAATAACACAATTTCCAGCTGCGAGTGCTCCCATCATTGGCAAAAGAGCCAATTGTAGTGGATAATTCCAGGCTCCAATTACGAGAACAACGCCATAAGGATCCTTGTAAATTTCAATGTCATCCAACATATTGACCAACGGCTTCGGAGGCTAAAAAAATATTAATTTTGTATTTTAATCTATTTTTTTAGTTTTAATTTCAATTTCAATTAAAAAGGAACCTTCTCATTTTTTTTATGAGAGTGTAAAAAATTATACCTTCTCGACTGCTGCCCATTCTTTGATATTCATTAACATAGACTTTACTTCATTAATTGTGAAATCTATCTCTAGTGCGTAGCTTTCAAATTTACTCTGCAAAAAAAAATGATTAATCACATCAATTAAATTCAATCATCATTTATTATTTATTTACTTATCCAAAAGTATAATTTAATTTAAAATTTAATCAGGCTTCACAGTGCCCCTAAAAAGAATTTTAGGGGAAATAGGGGATTAAAAATTAAAAAATAGGGGACTTTTAGGGGACCATAAAAATTGGTTAAATAAAGATAAAAATATAATTTATTTCTGCAGGGTTGACACAAAAATTTTACTTTATTTTTCCCTGACTTTTCCCTGATTTCCAAACACAACTTTGACTTTTTTCCTGACCCTAAAGAATATTCTGATTCACTCTAAAAATTATTAGATACTCAAAAAAATGTTCTACAAATTTCTTCAAAAGTAAAACTATTCGAAAACATCAATAGTTTTATTTAAAATAAATATTTAATCATTTTTTTTTCATTGGAATTAAGATGTTCAAAAATTTAAAATTGAACAACTCATAAGAATATTATTATAAAACATAAAGATGACTGGCTGACAAAATCATTATTTTATTATTATAAGAATATTGTTACTGTAATTTCTTCAAAATTGTTTGTATCATTGTATCATTTTAATTCAATTAACATTTTCTAGAATTTTTAACTAAAATTCTACTTTAAATCAATAACATCAATTATTATTCAATTAAACTTTTTCAAAAAAATTAATTCTACAGAATTGTTAGTTAAAAGTACGAAAAATAATAATTTAATTCTACGAGAAATCAATTATTTAAATACAAAAATAAATAATATTGAATGTTTCTTAAAATTTAATTTTTACGAAGAATTGTATTAACAACTTCTGAAAATATTTAATTTCTTTTTAAGGAATTTAATTAAAATTTTAATGAAATTTATTATATTAAAGAATTTTATAATAATTTTTGAAAATAATTGAAAACTTTTTGAAGAATTTTATTAAATTTTTTAAAAATAATTGAATTCCTGAGAAGAATTTAAATAATAATTTTTGAAAACAATTGAATTCGTGAGAAGAATTTTATTAAAATTTTTGAAACGTAGAGTGTTTTCAGGACCTTAATTTTTGTCAAATAAAATTGTTTATATTGTGGCCTTGGGTCATAATTGACTTCTTGAGAAGAATTTTCAAAAAAATTTTGACAATAATTTAATTCTTGAGATGAATTTCCCTATCTATTTATAAAGATAATTTAATTCTTAACGAGAATTGTTAAAAAAATTTGAAAATAATTTAATTTCTGCAAAGTATTTAATTACTTTTCAAAAGAATTGAATTCTTGTGTTGAATATTGATATTTATCAAAATAATTGAATTTTGAAAAAGAATTTTTTTTTAATTCCTTGGAATAATTGATTTTATGGAAAGAATTTATGCGATTTTGTTGTTTATCAAGCTAATTGAATTCTTTTGCAAAATTACTTAAAAATTTTTGGAAATAATTGATTTTCTGCGACGAATTAAATGTTATTTATGAAAATATTTGAATTATTGCAACGAAATTTATAATTTTATTGAATAATTGAATGTTTCTTAAAATTGAATTCTTTACTCAGGTTTTAATAAAATTTTTAATAATAATTCCATTTTTCAAGGAATTTATTTAAAATTGTATTAAAAATTTTGAAATTCTGCGATGAAAATAATTGAATTCGTAAATGAAATTTTATTATTTATGAAAATAATTGAATCTTTTCGTAAAATTTGTATCAACAAGTTTTTTCTGTTGATAAATTTTATGAAAATAGTAAATATTTAAAAACATTGAATTGCGAAAAACTTTTAAAAATAATTGAAATGTTGTAAAGAATTTTATTTAAATTTTTGAAAATAATTGAATTTTTGTCGAAAAATTTTGTAATTTATAAAAATAATTGAATTCATTAAAATTTATAAAAATAATTGAATTCCTGCAAAGTATAATATTAAATTTTGTTTATATAATTGAAAGTTTGCCAAGAATTTAATTAACATTTTTGACAATAATTGAATTCTTGATAAGAATTTTGATATTTATCAAAATAATTGAATTTTGGAAAAGAATTTTATTAAAAATCCTTAAAATAATTGATTTTATGGGGAGAATTTTGTTGTTTATCAAGCTAATTGGATTCTTTTGCAGAATTACTTAAAAATTATTGAAAATAATTGATTTCCTGTGACGAAAAAAATAGGGGAAATTTTCAAAATAGGGTACGTTTAGGGGCCAAAATTAAAAAAAGGGGACCTTTAGGGAAATAGGGGACAGACTGTGAAGCCTGTAGGAATTAAAAAAGGAATTTAAAATAAAATTTAAAATAAAAAAAAAGTTTTTCAAAAACTAACTTTTCGTAAATCAGTGGCAAGCGCTGCTTGAATTTTAGGCGAGTTTTCCTCCAGCATTCTCAAAATTTGTTTCAATTGTTTGATCCTCCATTCTAAAGGTCTTGTTTTTCCACTGTAAAATGCGTCTCTTGTTTTTTGAACGAGCTGACAAGAGAAATAAATTCATTTAGACAATTTTCCAATCAGAAAGTAAATTAATAATGACTGGCAAAATTTTTTTTTCTCTTTTTGCATTCGAGAAAAAATTGTTTAAGAATTAATTACTTACATCTGCGTAGTTTGCCGTTTCCATTTTTCCGTTCATTTCAGCTGAAATGAAATCACAAAATTAATTTAAAGAAAAAAAGGAATTTGTCTTTTTAAAGAATGTCACACGCGAGATATTATTCAATAATGGAAATTTTTTTCTTTTTTGTTTCAAAAGATCAATTTTCTTTTATCTTATCTACTTTGTAATGAACAAAAACTGAAGTAATTGTTTCTTACAATTTTTATCAACTTCAGATTAAACTTCACTTACTCACTTCGTATATTATATATTAGGAAAAACAAAAATTCATTCGAAATAATGAAGTAATTGAATGAGAATTTTAATTAAAGTAATAACAAAAGTAGTACACTAAGTTAGTAATAATTAATAAAATAGTACAGTATAGTCATATTACTTACACAAGTAAATAAACTACGTGACGTAACTATTAAATGCAGTAATTAGTTTAGAATTACGATGTAGTAGAAAAATATTCTTTTCGAATAATGCAAAATAATCGAATTAATATTATAAAATGGAAAAAATGATACTTTGATCGAGAGGATAAATATAGAAAAGTGATCTTTGACCCATGTACCAAATTTGACAGATGAAATCTAACCTCTTTTGCGACGAAAAAGAATATACCACATTGTCATAAATATAAATTGTGAAAAATATCAATTACCTGAAGTAAATTTCTCTTTGTTAGATTTTTTACAGAAACAATATTGTTGTACCACTTGTGCTACTTGGGTGAAAGAATTATACAATCTTTATTTGTTTTTTTATCTTTGTTGTTAAAATCTCATCTCGCCTTATGCCGCCGCGCTTCGTGCCGCCGCGTCAATTTATTAATTTTCAATTCTGTCACCAGGAGGCACTGAATTCAGTTGTCAAATTTAAAGGGATTTGTTTACATTCGAGATTCGAAAACATTGTTTTCACTTTCCTTTCACTCTCTTTCTGTCCCTTGACAATTTTTTTTAGTTTTTCGATATTTTCCCAATTGCAATAACTGGCAATAATTACAATTATAATAATTGACATAATCTATCCTGACCTCAAGTTAGTATTGTTTTATTCCAGTTTTTTGTTTTATAGTTCGAATTGTTGTCAAAAGTTTGACAGTTAATTTGTAAATAATAAAATAAGTAGAGAAAGAAAATTTAACCCCAATTTCAAAAAATCAATAAAGATGTACAGTTGCAATTTTTTTAAAATAATTAATTATTCTACCTATGAATTATTTATTTTTGTATTTAAATAATTGTATTCTGATAAGAATTGATTTAAAAAAGAATTTTAGTTAAAACTTTAGAAAATAATTAAAAGTATTAAAGTAGGATTCTTGAGAGATAATTAAATTACAAAATGTTTTTAAATTTAAATCTTTGGAATTCTAATTGCTGTAAAAGTATCAAATTCTTAATTTCTTAGCTTCCTTAAAAATTAAAAGTTTTGAATAATATTATTCAAAAATTCTAAAAAAATAATTGAATTTTGGAAGACTTGCAGTTTAAATTTTCATAAAAAATTTTTCCAATGGTTTTACATTGAAAGTATTATGAAATTTTAAGCAAATAAAGAACAAAAAGTATTTAAATATTTATTTTACAAAAAAATTGAAATTTGAAAGATTTAATTTGGAAATTTTGAAAAAATTAGGTTTTTCAAAAATAGTAATTAAAATTTTTTGAAGATATACTTGAATTCCTGAAAATAATTTTTAAAAATTAAAACAATTGGAAATTTTGTAAAATTTTATATTTTAAAGAATTTTGTTTTTACATCTTTAAAAATTATTCTATTTAAATAATTTAATTCTCGTCGTTGAATTCTGATAGGAATTGATTTTAAAAAAAAATTTCAGTTAAAATTTTAGAAAATATTTAAATATTTAAAGCGTTATAACAGGAATTTTAGGAATTAGAATTAATTAAATTTTAAAAGTTTTTTAAATTAAATTCCTTAAAAATGTAAGGGAAGCCAAAAGTATAAAAATATTAAAATTTTTATTTAAAAAAATTATTAATTACATTATTTTTCTTTAAGAATAATTCTTAAAGTTTTGAATAATTTAATTCAAAAATTCTAAAAAAATAATTGAATTCTGGAAGAATTACAATTGGAATTTTTTAAAATAATTAAATTTCAAAAGGTTTTTCATTGAAATTATATGAAATTTTAATTTTTTGGAAAAATAAATAAGAATAAGTTTTTAAATTTTTAAATTTTTGTTTAACAAAAAATATTGAAGTTTTGAATAATTTAATTCAGAAATTTCGAAAAAATTGTTTCTTGAAAAAATGTAATTAAAATTTTTTTTAAATAATTGTATTTTCGAAAATAATTTTAAAAAATTGAAACAATTGAAAATTTTTTCAAATTACATTGAAAAAAATTTAATATTTTAAAGAATTTTATTTGTTTACTTTTAAAAATTACTTTGAAATATAATCGTATTTTTGAAGAATTCTAATTGAAAATTTTGAAAATAATTGAGCTTAAAAAAACTTTAGAATAAACTTATTACCATAGTTCCAGTGGTACTCGAGCACCACTGGAAAGTTCAATTATTTAATGAAAAATATTCAAGTTGCTGTTAGAAATATCTTCAATAATTAAATTTAAAAAAAACTGTTAGAAAAATTATACCTTTTTTTTAAAAAAAAATGAAGAATTTTTATTAAATTTCAAAAAGCAAATTTTTTAAAGAAACAATGGTAATGAAAATTTCACTTTTTCTAGTTTCAAATAATTTTAATTAAGGTTACACCAGAGGTAAAAAATAATAATTATTTACTTATTTAGTTTACATTAAAGGCAAAGAATAATTAACTATTTAATTATTTAGTTCACGCTACTTAAATTTCAAGTAATAGTAATAATTAACGAGTTTAAGATGAATTATAATTTATGAATTAATTAAAAAAAACAGACATCTTGAACGTAAATTATTTTTCTAGTAAACTAATTTAAAATAGACAAAAAAAACTTGTAGAAAAAATATAATTTTTATTTATTCATTCTAATTATAGAGAAATCCTTTTTTTGAATTCGAAAGACGAAAATTTTTGCAACTACTTTTTGAGTAATAAAATTTTTTCTAAAAATGTATACATAGTCAATCGAAATGCAGTCTAAATTCCATCTTGAAGGTATCGATGAAGGTGATCAAGTATGAAAATAATTTTCAAAGTTGTTCATGAGCAAAAAAATGTGTCATTTTGATCAATATTTCTCTAGAAAGATTATTTCCTTACTGAGCATAATTTTTTTTTTTTTTTTAGAGAAAATGTTTCATGTTTTCTTTAAATTTTTTAATTGGCTTTAAATTTACACTTTAAATTTTTTAACTGGGTTTAAATTCAAAATTAAATTTTTTAGTTGGGTTTAAATTCACACTTAAAAATTTTTTGGGTTTAAAATTTATAGAAAAAATACAGTGATATTATTTATAATAATTAGTATCACTAAAATAGCAATATTTAATTTTTGTTACATTCTAATCTCCATTACATTGCGATAATTAATTTTTACTCCATTAAATAATAAATTGAAATTGAATTTTATCTGTTATTCACGACTAATCATTAATTTAATTAATTCGTTTTCTGACAAATTTTCAAAGCGACAGTAGTAAATAAATTATCTAAATAGTGATAAATAGTGTTAATAGTAACAATTTACGAAACAATTTCTATTTAAATAATTAATTTAGCCCAGTGAAAAAATTATTATTATTACATTATTTTTTTTTCTCTACCTTCATAAAAATTGAAAAGCGACGAGTGAATTTTTTGATGCGAATCACTGAATACGGTAAAAAGTCACCATATAATATTATGTCACAGAATGTTGAGCACAGTTCTTTCTTAATAATCACTTGCACTCTGTTGTATAATCTTCAAGGAAATGAGTGATACGAGTGAATTCATACCTTCTTCTCAGAGAGTTCAACTTGTTCTGAACTCAGGAGAATCTTGAGGCGATAACATTGATAAATTTACACAGAGAAAAAAAAATTGTATATATGTATAATAAAAATATACAAAAAAAAGAATAAAAAAATGACAGAAAAATATTTTTCTTAGAATTTGAGATTTTAATATGTGAATAAATTTTTTCCCCTAAAATTAACAAATTACGAAACAAAAAATGAATTTATAATTTTTTCTCGAAAATAGTTAATATAATTCGAATTCAAAGAAATAATAATAATAATAATAAATAAATAATTAACTATATTAATTTAAATGTTCTTTCATTCTTTCATTCACTTTTTCTATCCCTCACACTCTGAAGTTGTCTTTTGTTTATACTTTTGTTTTTTGTTAACTTTAGATAGAAAATAGAAATCATCAGAATTTTTTTTACTTCTTTTCATTAAAAGACTAAAATTTTGTTAAATATTATGTTTTGTCAAATTGAAATTATTTTTGTTCTTTACTTCTAAAAAAAGTTAGAAAATTATTAAACAACTGTGATTAAGAAATAGAAATTTTAATTATTTTATGAATATAATTAAATGTTTGCGCTAAATTTCAATAAATTTTTTTATAAATGAATTCTTTTGAAAAATTTTAGTAGATATTATAAAAATCATTGAATTGAGGAAAATTTTTGAAAATAATTGAAATTTTTGCCGAGAATTTTTTCAAAATTTTTTTAAATAATTGAATTAATTCGAAGAATTTTATCAAACTTTTTTAAAATAATTGAATTTTTGCAACAAATTTTATTAAAATTTTCAAAAATAATTTAATTCTTATGTTATTAATTTTATAAAAAAAATTTGATAATAATTGAATTTCTTCGAAGAATTTTATTGTTTATGAAAATAATTGAATTTAGGAAGAATTTTATTAAAATTTTACATAATCTTAATTAAATTCTTATGAAGAATTTCTTTAAGTTTTTTTAAAATAATGGACTTTCTTTAATCGTTTTAATTACAAGTTTTCAAAGTAATTGAATTCTATATGAATAATTTCTTTCAAGTTTTTATAATAATCCTCTTTCTTAATAATTGAAATTAAGCATTTAATTCTTGAATTTTATTAAAAAATTTTGGAAAATAGTTGAATTTTTTTTGGAAAATTTTTTTAATTTATTGAATGCAATCGAATTTTTTAATAATTGTATTGAAAATAATTGAATGCCTGAGAAGAATTTTATTATTTATGAAAAATACTTTAATTTTTGCGATGAATTTTAATAATATATTTCTTTTTAAATAATTGAATTCTTTTGTGAATTTTTATTGAAATAGTAGATATTAAAAATAATTGAATTTTGATATTATTGAAATTAATCTAATTCAACAAAGAATATAATTCAAATTATTTTGAAAAAAAATCGAATTGTTAAAAATTATTTCATTAAAATCTTTGAAAATTAATTTTAATAAAAATTTTAAGAATAATTACATTTTTCGAGAAATTCCATTAACATTGTACCAAAAGTAATTGAAATTCTGCGATGATTTTTATTATTTATGAAAATAATTGAAAACCTACATACCTATAGAATTTTATTATTTATGAAAATAATTGAATTTCTGGTTAAAAAAATGTTATTCTTCATGAAAATAATAGAATTTATTGCGAAGAAATTTATAAAAAATTTGTAAATAATAGAATTCCTCTGAAATTTTTATTATTTAATTCATTCATTCAAAATTGTCATTTTCTAAAATTTCAAATTAAATTTTTTTTTAAATAATTGAATTCGTTTTGGGAAATATTTTATTAAAATCGTAGATATTGAAAATCATTAAAATTAGAAAAATTTCTGAAAATAATTGAACTTTGGAGAAGAATTTTGTTATTTATAAAGATAATTGGGATTTTTACGAGAATTTTTTTCAAGATTTAAACATAGTTGAATTTAATAAGAATTTTATCTTTTTTTAAAGAATTTTTGCAATTATTTTTAAATTCTACAAAATTGAATTTTTTTAGTATTTTCAACAAAAATTTAAATTAGAAAATTTTAAAATTTTATTATTTCTAAAATTGCTAATTTTATTTAAAAAAGGTAGTAAGAAGTTAGCCGCGCGATTTGTTGCTAGTTGAGAGATTAAAATTTAGTTCTAAAAAATTTGAATCAAATGAAATGGGAATAATAAATATTAATAAAAAAATAATTGAAAGATAAAAATTTATTTTTAAAAAATTCAAATCAAAAGAAATAGTAAAATAACAATAAATAAACAATAAATAAATAATTTAAAAATTTAATTATATAATTAAAATAATTCTTTTAAAATAATAAATTATGATTAAATTGTTATTAATTTTTTAAAGAGTAAAAGAAATCTACGAAATAATAAAAAACTTACTCGGATTCGAAACTGGCAGAATTGGCGGCGGAATTTCAATCCTACAAATTTCCGACTCCGCAGCCTCCTGAGGTCCATCGTTATCATCCTTGGAATCCATTTCCACAATATTCAGCACAATTTCTTCCGCCTGAAAAATGATTTATCATTTGAGCCAATATTATTTTTCTAAATCACCTATCATTTACTTCCAGAGAGCAAATGTCGTCAATTCTCCCATTATTTTTCTATCACAAACAACACAGTAATTTACTTATAATTCTCCTTGAGAATGAAATACAAAAAGAAAAAAAATGTAGAATAAATTTTCAATTTGCATAAATTGTGTAAAAAAAAATAGCAGAATACATTCATTATCAACAAGGTGAATCAATTTTCTGTTATGAATATATAATTGTCATAATCTGACAATAGAAGAAAAAGAGATAAATAAACATTCAATGAGATTATAATTAAGATAATAAAAATAAAACAAAATAATAAAAATTTTCGTCAAAATAAAATTTTTAAAATAATTAAATCAATAAAAATAAAAATATTATTAATTCAACCAAAATTAAGTCAATAAAAATGTAATTATTAAAAATCATTAAGTCAATAAAGAAGAGAATTAAAAAAATGAATCAATACAAATAAAAATAAAATTAAAAAAATTAAAACAAAATAATAATTCATATTTATTTGTTTCGTAATTTTTTGTCTGTCCATTTAAATTGAAATAAAAAAATAAAATTGAATCAATGAAATAAATAAATAAAAAATGAAAAAAAGATGAAAATAATTAATGAAATCTCAACTGCAAGAAAATATTAAGTAGAAAAATGTACAAACTTTATTTTTAGATTTAAAATGAATAAGAGCACTTGCGAATCTAGTTAAAGACTGAGCGTAAATTTATGTGAAATTTTTATTCAACCAGCCTTTGATAAAGGTGAAATTGTCAAAGAAAGTAAATTACCATGAATTATATAAGGGGTTGAAAATTACAAATAATTATTTATTTATAATAATAAAAAAAATATTGTGCACCTATTTTGATTTTTAGAACTGATCAAGTAGCAGTTATGTAATAATTATTCAAAAATCCATTCATTTGACTTGTTAATTAGAAACGAAATAACTTCACACGTTTCTAAATTGAAAGTTATTAATAAACATTTCAAACATTACCTTTTTTCTTTAACTTTTAATTGTTTTATTTAAAACTTGTTAAGAAAATTATTATTTTGAATAAATTGAAACAAAACTTTAAAAAACTAAAAAAAAATTTTTTTCAATTGAAAAAGAATTAAAGAACTAAAAAAACTTAAAAGAAAAAATAAAATACTAAAAGGAAATTAAAACTAAAGAGTAAAAATTGTATTCTTATTTTTTAGTAATAAAAATAAAAAATTTTAAAATAAAAATATAAAATTTTTATTTTTTAGCTTCTAATTTTTTTCAGTTTTAAAATAAAAATTATTTCATTTAAATTAAAAAGTTTTTTGTAGGCAGAAGCAAAAAGAAGTGAATTAAAATGCTTACGTTGAAAAAGACATTTGAGATTATAAATTGATAGTAATGAAAAATGATTTTTGCTTATAATAAAAATTAACGAAAAAAATTTATTTTCTTAAATTGAAAACAAATAAAATTAAACAAAACAAATTAGTTTCTTTTAACCAAAAGTCTTTGTAGTATTGTAAAGTATTTTTTCAAAAGAAAGAATCGAATGATCATTAACGACAGAACGTATTGATTTGAAGTCGGGGAAATAGAAACTGTATTTCAATCTCGAAAAGAATCTGCGGATTCTAACAAAGTCTTGATGAAAACCAGTTTTATTCATGGATAACAAAATAAACCACACTCACCATGTTTTTAGACTAGCTGTCTTATTCAGACCGGTTATTGAGTTTTTCAAACGTCACAACTGATAATTTCCGTTAATCTAGATTTTGAAGATTCAGCAAAATATCCAAGAGAATATTCCGATTTTTACCGGAACTTGAAGCTTGCCAAGATCATCGATCATCGAACTGTTGCTTTGCTTTTTCTGGATTAAAATGGCAAGTTCATCGTTTGTAAAAGCATTTTACGTAACAACAGCCACTTCCGCTCCACATTTCCTCGGAGGGAAAATAAAAAAAAAATACACACATTGATTTCCATTCATCAATCAAAGCATTATTGTCTAAAATTATCAATGGTTCAGTAAATTTTTTCAAATTTGAATTTCCGTTTTCCGTTGCGATCAAACTTTATTGTTGAGTTGAAATTTGTGTTTAAAAAAGTTCACACTTTACAAAAGTAGAAAAATTGTAATCGTATTTCTTTCTTGAAATATTCTTTTGAAAATTAAAAGTGAATTTTTTCGAAATGTATTAATGGGAACTCTCGATTTCTTACTGTTAACTTTATCTGAACTGTATTATAGTTTCTTTAACAAAGATGTCTCTTCAGTGAAGCTATTTGAGTCGTTGACTTGTGACCCGAGTTCCTGAATTATTAATGAATAAACATTAAAATGCTAAAATGTTTTCGATACGAAGGAAATTTTTACATATTGAGATTTTTTGTAATATTTTTTTAGCTATAAAATTTTTTATAGCTATAAAGTTGCAGAAAAAGAATCGAAGAACAAAAAATTCAATTACTAAAAGAGTTAAATTATTATTTTAATAAGAAAATCTTATTATTGAGGAAACTAAATTATCTTAACTTAATTATTTTAACATTGAGGAAACTAAATTTATAAATTAAATATTTAGCTATTTTTCTCTATAAATTTCTGGCATTTGAAATATATTTTATTTCAATAAGTTTAATATTTTATAATTATAATTTTTTGAATTTACACACATACAAAAATAAATGTCCTTTTTTGTATCAAAATTATGTATAAAATATTTTGTAGCTTTCACAGTTTTTAATACCAATTTCTAAATCTATCGACAGCCTTTTTCCATTTTTTAAAAATGGTTTCGTATTCTAAATGTCTTTCATTATTTGGTTTAAAAATATCGACTTTTCGTAAATGCAATAAATCCTCTTTCGTTTTCCAGATTCCTGAAAAATTAGTATTTTTGTTGTATGAAATTGATTTTTGGATTAGTAATTTCTATTATTAACTTTTAGTATAAGATATTGTTACTCTTTGTTTTTCTAAACTATTTTTTTTATAAAACTATCAAAGGCGACAAATTTAATTATATTTAACTAAAATTCTTCAATGAAATAATTATTTTGAAAAGACAGGAATATGAGAAAATTTTGAAAAAATAAACTAGTTTTTTGAAAAAGGAAAAATAAATAATTATTATTTAAAACATATTTTTACCGGCTTGCAGTCCTGCCACGAGAGCAACTCCAAAAATTGACATTTCAGTGTCTCTGGATCTTTCCACTTCTAAGCCTGTCAAATCCGCCAGAAGTTGCATTACAAAATCGTTTTGCGATACACCTCCATCGATCCTTAAATTAAATACAAATGTGACTTTCAAATTCTGTGAAACTATTTGAAAATATCTTCAGAAATAGCAAAAATTATCAAAATATTCGTAAATATTTCCAAAGATATTAAATTATTTCCAAAAATATCAAAATATTTGAAAATATTTCCAAAACTATAAAAAATTATCAAAATATTTGGAAATATTTTCAAAAATATCAAAAATTATCAAAATATTTATAAATATTTTCAAAAATATCAAAATTATCAAAATATTTGGAAATACTTTCAAAAACATTAAAGTACTTGAAAACATTTTTAAAAATATGAAAATTGAAAATAATTACCTTATTCTTTGGTAAGAAAATTGCGTCTCAGAAACCATTGTCTGGTACAAAATGACTATTCTAAAAACAATACTTTCGAGTAAAGAGCGAATAAGATGCGATTTTCCGGACGTTGGTTTCAGTCCTAAAAATCCTGTTGCTGCTGACTGATCGTTGATTGGTGCCTTGTAGAAAATAATATTAATTTAATATTTGAAAAGAAAATTTTTTTATTGTATTGAAAGTTGAATGACCTGTAAACCACTGAAAGCAGGAATAAAATAAACACCATCCGAATCGTCAACTGAATTCGCTAAATCCGACGTTTCCGAAGGTTCATTGATAATATCTGAAGTAAAAATAAAAGCGAAATATTATTTTTAGTATACAAAATATTTATTACAGCAAATTTTCATTATAAAAAAATTTTATTTTAAAAAAGTTTTGTTGTAAAAAAGTTTTATTACAGAACTGTTTGAAATAATAAAAATTAATATATTTATTTATTTTTATAATAACAAATTTTCATTACAAAATGTTTTTATTACATAAAAGTTTTACAATAAAAAATTTTAACTATAAAAAAGTTTTAGTATAAAAAATTTCTATTATGAAAAAAATTGTTATATAAAAAAATATTATAGTCCGAGTCGATTAATTAAATGATGATAATTAAATACCTAAAAATTTTGCCCATTCGATTATTGATCCAGTATCATTAGCAGCTCCCTCGGCAACATAAACTAGTTCAGAACCAATTCGCCAGCCAACTAACGGGTACAGGCCTTCAAAAATAAATTTTTTATTTTTTTTAAGAAATTAAAAAGAAATTTTTCATTTTGAAGAATTTTAATTACCAGTTATTGATGCATGAGGTTCTTTGCCAGTATTAACATTCATAAAAGAACCCGTTCCCATTGTGACTTTTAAATCACCGGGTTTAAAACATCCTGATCCAAACAAAGAGGCAGCTTGATCAGCCATCTGTAAAAATACCGAAACTCAAAAATTGTTCATTCAAAATAAAATAAATAAAATCTATATGCGTTGTATTCAAATTTTTTGTTTTCTATAATTTTTCTGATAATTTCTCTTTTCAAATGCTTTGAATATTTAAATTAATAAAAATCTAATTTAATATAATTTCAAAAATTGATAAATAAAAAATTAATTACACAAAATTGTTTTGAATAAAAAAACGTAATTTAATTTTGTAAAATTAATTATAACATTCGAAAATATGAAAAAAGTTACTTATAAATTACTGTAGGAAAACGAATTGCAAAATACGGTTTTTTAAAATTTATTTTCTAAGAAAAACTGAATTTTATTTATTTTAAAGTCTTGTTTTATGAAGAATTAAAAATTTAATTTTTAAAAAATTCTTACGAATTTTGTTCTAATTAATTCAAATTTACTGAATAAGTTTTGTGATAATATTATCGTAAAAAAAATTTAGAAATTACTTTATTTTGCATAATTTTTCGTTAATGTGTGATATTTTTCTATTTTAAAACATAACATTTAATTGCTTTGAATAATTTTATGGAAATGTTTGAAAATAATTAAATTTTTTCGAGGATTTCAATTAAAATTGTATTGAATATTTTGAAAGTTTCTATCGAGAAATTCAAATAAAATTGTATTGAAAATAACTGAATTCTTATAAAGAGTTTTATTAAAATTGTATTCAGAATAATTGAATTCATCTGAAGAATTGTATTTTATTTATGAAAATAATAGAATTTCTGCGAAGAATTTTATTAAAATTTAAAAAAATAATTGAATTCTTGCAAAATTTTTTCGGCGAATTTAATTGAAATTGTATTGAAAATAATTCAATTCTTATATAGAATTTTATTAAAAATAATTGCAATTTTTCAATTTTCAATTTGTTTTCCTTTCGGGAAATCTTATGAAAATCGTATTAAAAAATAATTAAATTTCTGCAAAGAATTTTATAAAATTCTTTGAAAATCATTGTATTGTTTTGAGGAAGCTGATTACAGTTTTTGAAAATAAAATATAATAATAATTAATTAGTCAATTACTTAATAAATGAATTTTTTACTTTCGAATCTAAAATTATTCAAAAATTGAAATTCACACCAGAAAATAAAAATGTTTGTAATATACATAATAATAATAAAATAAATACTGTGATTCGCGGTCTGGCGCGTGTAACATTTCTTAGTAAATAAAATAAATAAGATAAATATATAATATAGAATAAATGGAATAAATAAAATAAAATATTGAAATTATAAAATAATTTTTACTGACTGAGCAAAAAATGGGAATTTTAGATCCAAATAATTCTTCGGATATGTGGCCAAAATTCCCCGCTGAGTCCAATACTTTTGGAAATAGTGTTCGAGGTAATTTAAAAATATTTAAACCCCAATCGGCCCAAGTCATCGTAAAAGGATCAAATAGGCCAGTAGCTGAAGCACTCGAAACATCAGTCACGTGCGCTCCTAAAATTTAGTATTTGTCAAATTAAAATAATCAATAATTATTCGAGTATTGTCTAAAGTAAAAAGAATTTATAATTGAAAATTGTAAACATTACTGGAGAAAATGTTAAATTACCGGTGAATTTGTACAAAAGCCAACTATCAACTCCTCCATAGACTGCGGTCCCTTTTCCGGCAGCTTCATGAAGTCCTGGTATATTTTGAAGGGCCCATAGTAATCTCAAAGTTGTCTAAAAAATAAAAATTAGTAAATACTTCAAATTAAAAATTTAGAAATTTTTGTTTTTTAGGACCTTAACTTTTAAATAATATAAAATTGAGAATGATTTGTGGTCTTTGGTCTTTTAAAAAATTACTAAAATTAAAATTGTAGAATAAAAATAGAAAAATTAGTAATTAATCGATTAATTATTTACTAATTTTAATAGTAAATAATAAAAAATAAATAATAAATTAAATTAAATTAATAAAAAATAGTAATAAACAGTAGTAAAAAATAAATCATAATATAAAAAGTACTAATTATTAAATAAATGACTAATATCAAAATTGAAATTAGCAAATAATTAGAATTGAAGTTAGTAAAGAATTTTCATTTAAGAATGAAAAAAATTGAAATAATTTATCAATAAAAAGAGGAGCCGCAGTATTACCACTCAGAAGTAATTTAATTTTATCTCTTCACGATAAAATTTAAAAGGAAAACGAGAATGAGAAGTAAAAAAAGTGATAATATAAAACCTGAGTATTCATTAGCTTCAAAACACTTCCAGCTAAGAATCTTTTGCTTCTGGAAAAAGTATAAAGAATATTTGCTCCTGTTCGTAAAGCCTTTAATGTTAGAGACGAGTTCCATTCCTTCACCATTGAATCTGCTCTCAAATCTTTCCATGTTATAAAACTAAAATATAAAGCAAAAAATTAACAAAGTATAAAATGAATAAAGTAAAAAATAAACAAAATATAAAATGAATAAAGTAAAGAATATCTAAACAAAGTATAAAATGAATATAGTAAAAAATTACAAAAAAACTGTTTTATACAATCGATCTGTAAAAATAATAAAAAATCCACAATTTAAATTATACATATTTGAAGCACACTAATTAACTAATTAATAATTTATTAAATTCAAATAAAAAATTGGCATACAAAAAAATCAAATATAATTTATAATATTAATTATTATTCATACTTGTGATAGTGATTTCCAGTTTCTAGATTCCAAGTGACGAACGTACTACGCTGACTTGATATTCCCATGCAAGCGATAGATTTTGCATCAATTCCACTCTCTGCAATGAAGAGTAAAAAAGAAAATAAAACTTCTAAGATAGTCGTCAATTATAAAATTATAGAAAAAAAATTGTAATTTAAAATTCATTATTAATATTGTATAATTTCAAGTGACTAGAGACTATAAATACTTTTTTATCAATGCACATAATGACTGGAGTTCATTAATTGAAACAGTCTATAAAAATTCCTTAAGAATTTACCTCGTATTGTGTTTTTAATTACTTCACATATAATGTTCCATAGGTCATCGGGATCAATTTCGACATATCCAGGCTTCGGATACAGAAGTTCTACCTGCAATTATTTATCATTAATCATTTTCATATATAAAAAATTACATTTTGTGTATTAATATTATTTTCATTAATTTTACTTTGGTATTTTAATATAAAAAATATTCTTGACTAGTTATAAATTATATAATTTCTTTTCTTATTCTTATGAATAGAAATAATTTTTTTCTGTTCGAAATAAAAAGTTTATTATTATTATTTATTGATAATATTTATTGTAATTATATTAATAGTAGGTAATATTTATTATTAGTTACAATTAATTATTAGTTATTACGAATTTTTAATATTGTTAATAATAATTATTTAATGCGTTAATTGGACTTTTTTCCACTTGCGAAAAAATAATTTTGCATTATATATAGATTGGAGAAAAGAAGCTTATCCTTTTATTGCATAAAAATTTACGATAAATGTTTACTTCTTGATTGAGTTTAATGTAGATAAAACAAATAGAAATGATTAATTTTATGTACTGTTATAATAAGAAATTATCTGACATTCTATCATAATTTTCATTTTTTTTGCTCATGTTTTAGGGTGCAAAGGTCTTTTCTTGATTTTAATTTCGTCATAAAAATTCCGAGGTCATTTAAGCAAATTCCCATAAAATTCAGTTCAAAATGCAAATATCAAGGTCTCATCGATAAAATAAATTGGCCAAAATATACTGGAAATTAAAAAGCAAAAAATATATTAATTTAAAAAATTTAATTAAAAAAAGTACAAAGAAAAAAATAATATAAAATAGTAATAGTAATAAAAAGGCTACAAATAATAAAAATAATATTAGTAATAATAAATGATAATAATAAATAATAATAGTAATAATAAAAAATAATAATATTGTCATTTTTAGAATGTTTTCGTTTTATTTATATTGTTTTATAAAAAATAATAAAAAAGTACAAAAAAAAATTACTGGAGTAAATTATAATCAATGATAAAATAATTTCAAAGTAAATGAAGCCAAACTTGAAAATATTCACATTTAGAATAAATTACATTTTACTATTTTAAAAAAAAATAAAAATACGATAATTATTTAAAAAAGTAAAATATAAAAATACTTTTTAAACTGTTTTTAATTTTAGTAAAAAATATTAATTTATTAATATTTATTGATATTTATTAATATTGAATGAAAAATTGATTGAAAAAATAACAGGAAAATAAATAAACTAGAGAACAAATTACTAGAGGAAAAAATTCAAGAAAATAATGATTAAAAAAAATCTGTTTATTACCTTTTTAGAATAAGAAGCAATGGTAAGAGCATTTTCATTCAAAAGATGAAAACGCACAGTAGTCGTGCCAACGTCAAGAGCCGCAATATATTTCATTCTATCGAAAAGAATAATAAACAAATACACTTCCTTTAGAGTTTACAGTTGAAAATTCAAGTTCAAGTACAACTCCGTTTTCCCGCCACTGATAATTGCAAAAATGGTGCGCATTAAATATTCTATTAAAACATAAACTAAAAGAAACGGGGTTTTTTTTAATACTGTAATCAAATTTGTAAGAAATATGAAAATTTCCTTTCAATTTTAAAAAGAAAAAATTGTTTATTAGAATAATTTGACCATTGCTTTAGAATGATATCCAAGCTACTCATTCTATATTCCACTTAACTTATCTGAATCAGTGATCAAAGCGAATGTAGAATATAGTGTCACGAACGTTGCACATGCGCGTTTTAAACAATAGAAGAAAAAAATGACAATAATACGTTTTTATAGGGACTTTATAATTCAATGACTATTTCTTTTCTATCTTCAGCTGACCTTCCTGAAACACTTTATGATTTATTATTAATACGAAACTTTTGTCTATTTAAATCTATTTGCAAAAAACTTTTTGTTAGAGGGAAAATAATTTTTGAAATTATGGGAAAAGAAACAAAATACTAAAAAATTTGTTTTTTTAAATAGGAAAAATTTTGCTATAAATAAATGTGGTTATACGTAAACGAAACTATTAATGAATTCAGCTATAAATAAGTTTGGCTATAAATAAATTTAGCTTTAAATAAATTTGACTGTATTAATAAATTTAGTTAAAAAAAATTTGGCTATTAGTAAATTTAGTTATAAATAAATTTGGCTATTAATAAATTTAGCTATAAATAAACCTGGCTATTAATAAATTTAGTTATAAATAAATTGGGCAAAAATTGAAAAATAAAAAATTAATATTAGAAAAATAATAAAAATTTGAATACTTTTCGATAGTAAAAAAATACAACTATTTTTAATACAAAAAAGATATATTCTAGAGAGGAACGACTCTTTTTATCACCTTTGGAAACTTAAACATTACTGAAACGTATTTAATACAAAATAGTTAAAAAAAACATTTTTTTTTCTTATTTTCATTTTAATCACAACTCGTATTTTTCACGAAGTCTGTCAATTTCTTGCTCTGATTTATCCTCAAATTTTTTACAGTGCTCGAGTAACTCTCTCAAAACTGAAAAAAAAAGAATTCTTTGATTTTTATCTGTATATTTTGAAAAATAAGAATTAAGTAAGAAATAAATAAATATTAATTGTTAGGAAATTAATTTCAATTTTATGGAAATAAAAAATTTTAATAGAAAACATTACCTTCTTTAGTTTTTCTTTCAATAAACATAATAAGGGATCTGAACCTCTTAATATTGCTCAATTCATCCAAATACTCGAAAATGATGAAAATATTTAACTCAGTTGAAGTAAATTTATCTCTTATTATCGTAATAATTTCTTCGAGAACACTCGACTCCATTGAGTCTTTGAATAATGTCGGTATCGTGTTCGGTCGAATTTGCTGCAAATTATCTTTGTTAATCAAGTTCTTTAATGGGAAGAAATTTATTTTTTTCTTCCCGAGAGTGATTTTTCGAAAATACTTTTTTTTGTATTTAATATATATATGTTACAATTCAAAATTTTTTCATTAAAATATCAAAAGTTTAGGAATAAAACAAGTTTTATTTTCATACATTTTTTAATTAAATTTAAATATATATAAAATATTTAAATTAAAAAACGTATTCAATATATATTTAACTATAATTAGATATCTTTCATTAAAATATCAAAATATTAAAAATATAATAGATATTTTATTTTTATATATTTTTTAATCTTTTAATATTAGAAACATGTTCTGAATAAATTCTCTTAAAGTTTTTAAACAAAATTTTTTTTCGGCTAAAATAACTAAAAATTTCTATTCAGAAAAAATAATTAATTAAATTTGGAATTAATTTAATATACTTTTTTTAATACGAATTAAAAGAAGTAAAAAAATGTATAAGGGGTTGTCATATATATGTAAAAGCCCAAATGGGGTATACATGAAGAACAATAAAAAAAAAAAAAAAGAAGTAAAAAAATGTCCTTCATTTGAACGTTCGAAACTTTAGGAACATTAAATAAAAGAATTATAAAAAAAAGTTAAACATATATTTTTTGATAAAGATTAAAATTAAAATATATTTTGAATGTATTTAACTCACTTTTAGATAAAAAGCTCTGAATTCCGGGGATTTATTTCTCTTCCATTCGGTGAAAAATTGAACAGCTGTTTTTGGAGGTGGCGGAAAATTTTTGTTTCTTACATTTTCTATTAGTAGAGTCTTTGGTTTATTTATCACATCATTCTCGGCATTATTTGTTTTAGTAAAATCGTTAATTTGTTCGATTTCAATTTTAATTTTTTCTTTTTTTGTTTTCCTGGGACTCTTTTCTAAATTAGTGACGACATTAATTTCTTCAATTTTACTTTCTTCTTTTTTTGTTTTCTTGGGACTCTTTTCTAAATTAGTGACGACATTAATTTCTTCAATTTTACTTTCTTCTTTTTTTGTTTTCTTGGGACTCTTTTCTAAATTAGTGACGACATTAATTTCTTCAATTTTACTTTCTTCTTTTTTTGTTTTCTTGGAACTCTTTTCTAAATTAGTGACGACATTAATTTCTTCAATTTTACTTTCTTCTTTTTTTGTTTTCTTGGGACTCTTTTCTAAATTAGTGACGACATTAATTTCTTCAATTTTACTTTCTTCTTTTTTTGTTTTCTTGGGACTCTTTTCTAAATTAGTGACGACATTAATTTCTTCAATTTTACTTTCTTCTTTTTTGGTTTTCTTGGGACTCTTTTCTAAATTAGTGACGACATTAATTTCTTTAATTTTAGTATTCTTTTTCTCTTTGCTGGCGATATTTTTAATATCGTCACATTTAGTTTCATTGTCATATTTTGGTAAAATATCTTCTCCAAAATGAACTTTTTTAATAACTATTTTCTTCATTGGTTCCTGTAAAAAAAAGGATTAAAACCCATTAATTTGAATTTAAAGATTATTAATAATCAAAATTAATAAATAAATAAAAATAAAGTAATAAATAAAAATGTTAATAAACAAATGAAAATAGTATGTATTAAAAAGCAAAAAAGAAATATTAATAATGAAAATATAAAATTAACCTTTGATCGTTGATGAGGAGGCAATTCGATAGGTTCAACAATACTGTAATTTTCCTCCAATTTCGGTAACCAATCGGGTAAATTTTTCACAATTGGTTGTTGTTCAAGAATTTCGATACTTAATTTATCGGATTTTGTATTTTTCAATTTTTCACCTTCGTCTTTTTCGTTGTTCGTTTCATCGGAAATTTCCGTTATTTTTAATTTAGTTGATTTTTGTGTTTTCAAATTTTGCGTCGATTGCTTATTGACTTTTGATTCTTTCGTTAATTTCGATGATGATTTACACATTTTTTCGCCAATTTTCTTCTCAATTGGTGTATCGTCAAATACTTCGGAAATCTTGAGTGGCTGGGATTGTGAAATATAATAATTATTTTGCGAAGGAAAGAAATTTAGATTATTAAAAATTTTCTATTCAATGCAAAAGAAAGAAATTTACAGAAGCAAATAAATGTAAAGTATAATTAAATAAAAATAGAAGTTAGAAAAACAAATATTTTCCTCTTACTTGATATTTTTCCAGTTTTTTATTAACATTTTTAAGCATTGCCATTGCTTCTTTATTGGACGGCTCCAAATTTAATACTCGTTCGATATCCTTTTTAGCTGCATCGTAATCTTCTAATTCGATTCGAGCCAAAGCTCGTCTATGATAAGCTTTCACGTAATTGTCATCTATTTGTAAAGCTGCTGTACAATCTGCTTCGGCCGAATAGAAACTGTAATTTTCAATTTTAGTTATTAATTTCTTTTTAATATTAAATTTATTAATAATTATTTAATTAATTACTTAATCTTGAATTTATTCAAGATCATATTATTAATTACTTAATCTTAATCTTTTTACATAACTTCAAAAAATCGAAAACAAGAATTCATTGAATTTAAATTAAAATTAAATTTGAATGAAACAATTTTAAACTTTTTTTTTAAAAAATCTTTGAAAAATTAAGAATTTTAAATTCAGACATACTTTGATTGTTTTAAGTAACACAAGGCACGATTGGCATAGAATATTTCATCAAAAGGATAGATTTTGATTGCTTCATTGTAACTATTAATAGCCAAATCATATTGTTTCTTTTGGAAGAAATTATTGCCCTGAACTTTGAATTTTACAGCTTCAGAGTGCTTTTTCCCTGCGCTCTCAATTATATTTTCAGTCTCTTCGTCACTATTACTTTCTTCGTCCATTTTCCTGCAGGCTGCATCCTTTAAAAGAAAATATTAATTTACGTCTCAAATATTTATCTCGGTGGAATTTAATAAAATGTAAAAACATTTTATTTAAAAAAAACAAAATTAAACTAAAGTGTTTAGAAATGTTTTTTAGAAACATTTGTTACTCAATATTTTATTACTTTAAAGAAGTTATTTAATAATTAAGGGCATTTGAACCTTGATGACGTTTCAGTTTGTGCAAAGCATGTGTGACGTCATCAAGTTTCAAATGCCCTTAAGAAAGAAAAATATTTTTAAAAAAGCATACCGCATCAAATTGATTCCAGGAATCGTAATCAAATGATTTAATGCGTTCAGGAACTGATGCTTTACTTGTACTTGGAATCGGAGGTGAAGTTTCAATTATTTTCTTCTTCTTGTTATTTCTAATAGGAGGCAGATCTCTGATCTGCAAAAAAAGTAATTTTTAATAACATAATTTATCGATATTTACGATTTTCAAACAATATTTTTGAGACTATTTAACATTTTTAATTATTTACGTCTTTAAGTTCTCGTAGTTCTTCTTTTTTATTAAACATAATTATAAAAAAATCAATATTTTTTTAAAATTAAAAAAAAACTAAGGTCGTTCATACTAAATAAATAAATAAAAAAGTGTTCTAGAAAAGAAGATAAATTGAAATAAACACGTGTTGGAGATGGATTCAAAACAATAAAATTACCTTCTCACTATTAGAATTTAATAATTCCTCCTCTTTACGCTTCATTTCTTTTTCCCAATTTTTTAAATCCAATAATTCTTTTTGTAAATCTTCAGAATTATCGCGAACTTGTTTTTGTAATAAAAATGATGTTTTTTCTTGATTCATTATTTATTTTATTTGCGCACTTCTAATTCGACTTTTATAGGTTATGTTACACTATTTTTGTGTGGTATTTTCCGATCGAAATATAACAGAATTATTTCATATTTATTGTGACACTAAATAAACGGTTTATGAACACTTTATAGAATTATTATTTATCTAATTATTATTGTAAAACAATCACTGAAATGCTGAAATATAATATTTTTAATACGAAAACGTCGTGAAATATAAGCAAAAATTTCTGTTCGTTTGATCATTAAAAGCCGGTAGCAACCTGATCAACCAATGAACGTTAGGGATTTGTAAACAAGTCGTTTCATTGGTTAGAGGGATATTTGAAAATTTACCCGCGAACATGAAAATGCTGTTGGTCAACCTGAACCGGGAAAATTTAAATATAAGCAAATTTTGGTGTTCATTTGATACAATTAATTATTATTTATTGTAATATTGTTGAAAACGGAAAGTAAATGGAAATTAGAAAATTGAAGTCAATTTGAAAAGACGAAAGGAATTTTAAATAAATTTAAAAAAATGAAAATTCTAATAGAAAAAAATGTTATTAAATGAAAATTCGTAAAAAAAAATTGTTAAATGCTGGAATTTCCCAAGTGAATATACTTTGAAATGGGAATTCCCCAAATAAAAAATCCTACCTATTTAATAGGAATTCTAATTTTAATTATTCTAAATAAAAAATTGTTTTAAAAAATATTTTAGCAGAAACATTAGCGTAATAAAAATTCTTTTTCCATGAGAATTGTCCGAATAATTGTTATTTAGAAATTTAGCATAAGAATTCTGTTAGATGGGAATTCCCAGAAAATAAATATTCTTTAAAATGGGAATTCTATTTAATAAAATTATTCTATAAAATATTTTACACTTATATAAAAAATTTTTTAAACGAAAAATAATAAAAAAAATTTGAGTGGGAATTCCCCCATAAAAATTCTATTTAACAGGAATAGGGAATTTCTTCACAAAAAAACTCTTGAGTAAGAATTCCTCTATAAAAAACTGAATAGGAATTCCCCGTAAAGAATTTGTTTAATATAAATAGGGAATTCCCCGTGAAAACTCTTGAGGTCTTGAGTGAAAATTCCCCTATAAAAATCCTATTTAATAAAAATAGGGGAATTCCCCAACAAAAAACTTTTGAATGGGAATTTTCTCACAAAAATCCTATTTATGGGAATTCTTTAAATAAAAAAATTACTTTTAAAAGGAATTCCCAAAATAAAAAATTCTATTTAATCGGAATTTTGTTAAACAAAATTAATGTAAAGGCAAAATTGTTCAAAAAATGCAGAAATTTATTTTTTACTTAATTTTTTCAATATAAATAAATAAAATTTATTTAATAAATTATAATAAATACAGTTAAAAATTACATTGATTAAAAATTAAACAAAAGAAAAATTTTAATGCTTGAATTCCTGAAAATAAAAAATCCTATTTAATTGGAATTCTGTTAAATAAAATTATTCTAAAGAAAAATTGGTGAAAAAAATACTTTATGCTAAATAAAAATTCATGAAAAAAACAGAAAATTATTTTTTAAATGATTTTTTTAACAAATAAATAAAATTCACTTATTTAATTATAATAAATAAAGTTAAAAATTCAATTTAATAAAAATTCAACAAAAGAAAAATTTAAATGGTGGAATTCTGCAAAATAAAAAATCCTATGTATAGGAATTCTGTTAAAAAAAATTATTCCAAAGAAAAATTGGTGAAAAAAAATACTTTATGATAAATAAAAATTCATAAAAAAACTGTTAAGTGAGAATTTTCCTATAATAATTATTACTTATAACTTTCGCATAATAATTTAGTCAAATGGGTATTCCCCGATAAAAATTATTTAAAAATCAAACTCGGTTTAATTAAATCACTGTTAAAGAGAAATACATAAAATAAAATTTAGTTAAATAAAAAATCTATTTAATTAAAATTTAGTTAAATAAGAATTCTTTGAAATAAAAATTCTATTTAATTAACAATTTAGTGAAATAAAAATTCTATTCAATTAAAATTCAGTTAAATAAAAATTCTATTTATTAAAAATTCAGTGAAATAAAATTCTATTTAATTAAAATTTAGTGAAATAAAAATTCGATTTAATAAAAATTCTGTGAAATAAAAATTCTATTTAATAAAAATCCACTAAAGAGGAAATCCCGCAAAAAAATTTAAATAAATTTGACTTAAAAAAATTAAGTGAAAAAAATTCTTTAAAAATGATAATTCTCTGTAAATAAAAATTTTGGGCCTAAAATTTCCTTTTGATTCTAATTCGACTTGATAAAAATTCGATAAATTGGATTTTTTAGACTCTAATGAATCGAATAGGAAATTTTTCACTTTTACTTATCGATTTTTTAATTAATTCTCATTAAATAAAGAAAATAGAGTGATAAGTTGTCAGATATAAATTTTCAAAGTCAGGTAATGCTCGTGAGCTTGACATTCAACCCCTTTAAAGATTTTTGGGAAGTTTGCCATCGAATCAAGATCGTTTCTGTTCCAATGTTAATATTCAAGCTGAGTGCATACTTGTCGAGCAGTTCGTCGCCGATGAGCGACTTGCGCGCACCTGTCGAATTTGCATTTTTTATTATAACACATTCACATAGACACAAGTGGCTCAAATTAATATTCTCATTTTTATTTTTTTTTCATTTTCTTTTAGTAGCAATTCAATATTTTCTTTTCAATTCTTTATCTCTCCAATTTTCTGAAAAAAAGTGCATTTTTCTTTAGTTGTCAAACAAATTTTTTTTGTCCTCCAAATTTTTTGAAATTTAGAAAAAAAGAAATAAATTTCAATTTTATTCAGTATTTTTTTTTAAATTATACGAATAAATTCTTCGGTTTTTATATTTTTGAAATTGAAATATTTTTACCTCATAGAAAAATACAATTTTTTGTTTTTTTAAACAAAAAAATAGTTTTATAAATAAAATTTGCATTACCGGAAATTTATCGAAAGTTTTGTGACGAAATGTTATTGCAAATTTTTCCTTGCTTGGCAAGGACAATTTTTTATTGTTTCTTAATAAATTTTTAAATTTTTGGTTTTAAAGAAATGCATCTGAATATTGTGAAATCGAAGATTTGATGAAAATTATGTGATTCGCTGGCTGCGAAATGTTGGAAGGTAAACAAATATTATTTATTGCTTTAGGAAATAAGTGTCATTTGTATAGTTTTTCATTTTATTGTATAAATAAAAAAAATATATTTAATAAAAAATATTTAGTAATATTGTTAATTTGCTATAGAAAATTTTGTAATATAATGTTTAACACAAACTGCAATATACAAAATAGTAAAAATACAAAATATTAATAACATTTGTTATTAATATTAACAACAAATATTGTTAATAATATTAATTAATTAATTTATTTATTTATTGTTTGATTTTCTCTTTTGTTTATTTGTTTAATTTTAAGAAATTAAAAAATGTTAAATTAACTAAAATAAATTTATTTAAGTATTTGTTTATTAGTTTATTAATTTATTGATTTATTTCCTGTTTTTCTAATTTGTTCAATTCAATAAATTACAAAATGTAAAATTAATTGAAATAAACCAATTTATTTATACCTACATTCATTAATTTATTAATTTAATTTTTTATTTGTTTATTTCCTTTTTTGCTTATTTGTTTAATTCAAAAAAATATAAAATGTAAAATTAATGAAAATAAACTTATTTATTTATTAATTTTTTTTTTAAATGGCTCACTTTCTTTTTTGCTTATTTGTTTAATTTAATAAATTAAAAAGTAAAATTAGGCTAGGTATTAAAATTTATTTATTTATTCGTCAATTTTCTTATTTGCTTATTATATTTATTTATTTTATTTATTTATCTATTTTTTACTTCCTTATTTTTTAATGTATTTATTTATCAATTTAAAAAATAAACAAGCTGACAATAAAATTATTTTTTTTTTTATTTTTCTGTTCTATTGCAAATAATAATATTGTAATATAAAAAATAAAAGTTGAAACAAATTTTTTTTTTCTTATCACCACTAAAATGAGTTCAATGAAATTTTGTAATCTTTAAATAAGTATTTTTAATATTTGTACATATAATATATTCATGCTTATAATTTATAATTTAACCTAAATGTCTGGTACTTATTTACTTTATTTTATTTCCATTAATCAATATTTAATTTAATATTTAATTAAATTTTTGAAACATATATTTTTTGGAAAAAATTACAGTGCAATTTATATTTTTTTGACCTAAATTATTATCTTCACTGATATAAATAAAAATTATTTAAAACTAATTTTTATAATAATTACAACTAAATCGAAAAATTTCTTTAGTAACTTTAGAAAATTCTTTTATTTATTTATGTATTTAATTGAACAATATTTATTTATTTTTGTTTATTTATTCAGCAATTTAAATTTAGTAAAATAACTTAATATTAAAAAATACATATAATAATAAATAATAACTGCTTTTTTTTGGTAAATTTATTTATTTTTTTTTAATTTATTATTTTAATTATAATAGTTAGTTATTTAGTTTATATATTTTATTATTTAGTTATTTGTTAGTAATTTTTAACTAATTCACATTTAGAGAGTAATAATACTAATTATTAATAATTAATTAATAATAAATAATTTTATTTAAATAATGTCATTTTTTAATATTTATTAATGGCATTTGAACCATTATGACGTCATAGGTTCTGCAAAGCATGTGTTTTAAGGCTGTGACGTCATCATGGTTCAAATGCCCTTAACTAGTAAACATAATAAAAATGAATGAAAAAAATATATAAAAAAGAAATATTCATATTAATTATTATATCAATAATTATCAATATAATTGTTTTGGTATTTTATTTATTGCCCCATTAATCGAATTAAAGTGAATGCCAATTAGAGAGAAGCGAAGTAATTTATGTAATAATAGGATTGACTGCGATATCATAATCTGCATGAAGATTAAACAATCACAAAGAGAAACAATTTTCTGAATTACATATTTAATTCCTAAATGGAAAAACTCAACGAAAAATACAGAAATTTCTGCAAAAATTTGTATTATTGTTTAATTTGAATAAAAACCTCGTGAAATGGTGTCGTGTGTATATAATTATCGATTGTATTGATTTTTTTAACAAGTATAATAAATTTCCATTTTTGTTTAGTGCCAGAAGGACCTTCATATAGTATATATACTCGCACCGAATAGAACTAGATTAATGTACTCTCTTTTGCGAAAGAAAAAAAAAGAAAAAAAAATCAGAACTGACATATATATATGTATATAAAAGTCATTCATGGTTATACCAGAGGACTGTTCATTAAAATTATTACATAATAAATATTAAGTCAATTTCAATCGGATCAAGGAAAATGTTTTTAGTTCAATCTTTTAATAACTCATTCATTTTTTAAATTATCATTATAATAATAGAAATATGAATCATTTTCGGTGTAATTATATTTTAGGTGGTAATATTAAAAAAAGAAAATAATAATTTCAAAGTTTATTTTTAATAGGTAATAATTGTATTCAAAGTATTTTTTTGGTATTGAATTTAAATTAATTTTAAATAAATAAATAATAATTGCTAATTTTATTAAATTAAATATTTTATTATTTATTTTAGTAACTATTTTAGCTATTTTTAGTTATTTTTGCTATTTTAGCCATTTTAGTTGATTTAGTTATTTTAGTTATTATAGTTAGTTATTTGAAGTTTTTAGTACGTTAGTTTACTAATTAGTTTAATATTTTAGTTATTTTACTTTTTTAGTATTAAATATAATTTAGTTTTAATTTACATAAATAATAATTTTAGTAAATAAATTTTTTGAGTTACTCACTTTAGTTGCTTTTCTAGTTGTCTCAGTTGCTATTTTAGTTGCTATTTTTAGTTATTAGTTTTAGTTTACGTTTTTCGTTACTTTCATTAATTATTTTCTTCATGGTTACTTTTTTTAATTACTTTTTTAAGTTATTTTTTTTGTTTAAGCTTTTTTGGTAACCTTTTTAGTTACTTATTTTAATTGCTATTTTTAGTCGTTTCCATCAGTCATTTTCTCGAAACCAATTTCCGTAACCGTTTTTAGTTATTAGTTTTAGTTATTTTTTTCGTTACTTTTCTTAATTATTTTGTTCTTAGTTACTTTTTTTAATTACTTTTTTAAGATATTTTTTTGGTTACTTGTTTAAGTACATATTTTAGTTACTTATTTTAGTTGCTTCTTTAGTTGTCTTTTAGTTTTTTTAGTTGCTTTTTAGATTTTAGTTGCTATTTTTAGTTATTAGTTTTAGTTACTTTCTTTAATTATTTTTTTTCGTTTTTTCTTTTTAATTACTTTTTTAATTACTCTCTGATTACTTTTTTTAGTTAATTTTTTAATTAATTCTTTTAGTTTCTTTTTAGTTACAATTTTTAGTTACTCTTTTATTTATACTTTTTTTAGTTACTTTTTTAGTTACTTGATTAGCTTGGAAAATATTGATTTACAATAAAAATAAAAAATTTCCAATGTAATTTTGTTATAAATAAAATTTTTCTCCAATTCTTTAATTATGTAAAATTTATTAAATTTTATCGTTTCACTAAAAAGCGTTTTGATATATAGAACTGTTGAAAAAAATTATTAACACATTTTTTAGCAATCAACACAAAATTTCAAGTGCGCTTATGCTTATACCGGAAATGCAAAATTCACTTACACTCAAGTTTGCAAATATTTATCAAAAATCATTCAAACGCTTTTGAATTTGTTTATTTATTCACGTGGTAATCCATATTGAACTATTTTCAAAATTGATAAATGTAGAATTTTCAAAAAAAAAAAAATTATCTGAAATTTATCAACACAATTATTAATTTTAAATAATAGCCAAAAGTTAATTAAATTACAATTAAAATTAAATTAAAAAATAAAAATTTGTTAAGTTTATTTATTAAGTTAGTATTAAATGGCCTTACAAAAAAATTTTTAGTGGTAAAAAAAATAATAAATAATAAAAATTAAAAGAATAAATATAGTTTATTTAAACTTAAGAAATAAACATAAATTAAATCAATAAATTCAATTTCCATCGGAAAATTTAAATACTTATTAATGGAAAGTTAAGTTAAAGAAATTTATTTTTAAGAGTACCTATTTGTTTATATTTTTTTAATAAAAATGTACTTTGATGGGGTAATATTTTACAGAATTGCGTAACTCGCATATATCGGTCAATAAACTTCGTGATCTCAATATTTTCGAATCGAATATTTTTAGGTATATAAAAAATTATTTTAATTTAAATATTCATTTTATTTACTTTCTTTTTCTAATTTGTAAATTATGTTAATAAACATTAATATTATTTATTAATATTCTTCAATATTCTTATTAACATTATTTAATATTCTTATTGATATTATTCAATATTATTAATTTATTATTAACATTATTCTCGTAAATAATTACAAATTTCTTATAATTTTCATTATTATTTTATTTATTTAGGAAAATTGTTTACATTATTAATTTTTTTGGTTTTTTGTATTTTTTTTATCTGTTTATTTATTTATTCACTTGTCTTATTGCAAATCGAAAATAAAATAGGAGTTTCGCATGTTGTATCAAAATTTACAAAAACAAAATAAATAATTTAAATAATATATTACTGGCATTATTAATATTATTTTATATTAAATTGAACAATAAAATGAATAAATAAAATATAATTGGAAAAAAATGAAATAAAATTTATTGTTAAATAATATTGCTGGCATTATTAATATTATTTTATTTAATTAAATAATGAAATACATAAAAAAAAATAAAAAATGTCAAAAAAATAAAATTTGCCAACTAAAAAACTAAAAATAAAAATCTAAAAAAAAGTGAACTGACAAAGTTAGAAACTTTCCAATATGTCCATTTTTAGAATAAGATTTCTGCATCTGGACCAGTTTTAATGTATATATATATTCAGAAAAGTGGTCAGAGATAATCATGTGACGCGTCCGTTACCCTCGTGAGAATTTTGCAATGTCTAGGCTCCTTGTAATCGACCAATTCGGAGGCTTAAGTTATGCACTTAAAATATATTTAACTTTGAAGGTTCGCGATAGTTTATTTTACCTGACCAAAATTATCATTGTCGTATCTATTTCTTTTTTTTTATTTTATTTTTTTATTTATTACTGCGCACAGCTGTTATTTACTACAATGTCACACTAACGAGCTTCTTCACACTTTCTTTCTTTCTTTCCTTCTTTTTTTTAACCAAGATTATAAATTAAGATTTTCTTTTTGAAAAGAAATAATAATAATAAAAAAAAGTGCACCTAATTGATCAAAGTCAATCAGGCACCTGGTGAGAAAGAGATTGCAGAGGATGTGAAAATTCCTCTGCAATCTCTGGTGCTTTATATTTCTCTTCAAAAGGAAATTTTTCTATTGAAAAAAAAAAATTTGCCAACGTAAAATTAGAATTTTTTTTCATTTAGAAAATTTAAAATTAAAAAAAAGGTGAATTTCAAAAAAACAATTAGAAAATAGAATTTTTTTCCGAATTACTTTATGGATTTAATTTTTAATTATGCAATTAATTATAATCATATTTTTTATATTTATTTATTTGGTTACACTGGAAAAACCAGAATGAAGCTTAATCTTATTTTAAAATAAATAGGAATATTAATTAAATGAATAAAAAATAATTTTTTTTTTGTAGGAAACTTTTTCATAAAAAATGTAGCATTTTTACTATATTTATTTTTTTATATAATTTAATTTGTAATTATAATTAACATGATTGTATTCTACAAGTAAATAATTAATTAAAGAAATAAATTTTACGAAATACTAAAAATACAATTAAAATTTGACACTCTAAAAATAGAATTAAAAATTCCTGGTTGTAAATATTTAAATATATATTTTTTGAAATAAAAATTATAAATTTTTTTTATTGGGCACAACTTAAAAAATTCCAAAGAATATTAAATTGATTAAAATTCAATTAAATTATTTATTTAAATTTAACTTTGAAGGTTCGCGATAGTTTATTTATTATTATTTACTTCTCTTGTTATTTATTATTATAGTAATAATAATTAATTAATTTTTTCCTTTTCATATAATTTTAAATTGCTTTATTTAAATGAAAAATTTGTTGTTAAAATTGATTATCAAGGAAAAATACGTAAAAACAAAATTGTTAAATAGTAATTTTTTTAAAAACATTTTATCGTTTAAAATTCCTTTTGTTTTTTAAACAAATTATCAATTTATATATTTGCATTAGAGCGTGACTAAGAATTTCTATTTTATTCTATTTTTATCATTTTCGTTTACTTATTTTTTAAAAGACTTCATTTTATTTTTCTCTATCTCTGTGTTGTTAAAAAACAATTTATTTTTAATGTTTAAAAAAATTGAAATCAGGAGAAAAATTTTAATATTTTAAAATTATTAAAAAAAAGCAAAAGATAGATTTTTTAATCCTAGTATAAAGTTTATTTTGGCAGAAAATTTGATTGATCCGTAAGCTAAATTTATTACTCCTTTCTCAATGCTTTTTTACATGTGATCATAAATTTATTATACAAAACTATAATTACTCTCTTTTTTTATTTTTTGTTACAAATAAGTTGTCATATTCAAATTAATAATACAGAATATTATTAATTTATTTTTTGTTCATTAAATTAATAATAAAAATAGTTTATTATATTATTATTACTAT